>NC_041393.1:534981581-535154867 GCF_002162155.2 Triticum dicoccoides | reverse complement strand
GCGGGCGCGGGCTCGCGCGGTCGGGCCGGCGCGGGAGGCGGCGGGGTGCGCGGTGGTTGGCTGCGGGCGCGGCGGCGATGACGTTTCGTGTGGAGATTGGTTGGGGTGAGGTGGAGGCTGGACGTGTCCGGCGCGGGCGGACGCGTCCGGCGACGCGAGGAGGAAAACTGCTAGGGTTCATCCGCGAATTTCGAGGGGAGGGACTAATATATAGGCAGAGGGAGCTAGGAGAGTCCAAATGAGGCACGGTTTTCGGCCACGCGATCGTGATCGAACGACCGAGAGCATGGTGGGGAGTTTACTGGGTTTTGGGCCACTTTGGAAGGGCGTTGGGCCGCAAAGAGAAAGGGGGGTTTCGGGCTACGGGGTTAACCGTTGGAGTATCAAACGGACTCCAAATGGCACGAAACTTGACAGGCGGTCTACCGGTGCTATACCAAGGCCGCTTGGAAAAACTCAGTCCATTCCAAGAAAGTTTAACACCCGCTCACAACAGGAGATAAAAGGGGAACGCCGGAGGGCATAGGAGTGCCGGATCATGAAACGGACAACGGGGAAAATGCTCGGATGCATGAGACGAACACGTATGCAAAACAAAATGCACATGATGACATGATAAAATGCAACACCCAAGCAAATGGCATGGCAACTACGGCGAATAACTGGCGGACACCTGGCACATCGAATCCGGGGCGTTACAACACTCCTCCACTAACAAGAGATCTCGTCCCGAGATCTTAGGACCGAGACGGAAGGGAAAAGGGATGGGGTGAAACAAGAACTCAAGAAAGAAGCAAAGAATCAAGATCACTTGATAAGAAGAGAAGAACGACGGGAATGACGAGAATCGAAAGCTCACGGAATCAGATAGACTATGAAACCACTCCGGTTAGAACAAAATAAGAAACGAATAAGACTGAAAGGATTTATGCAGCACTCCGGTTGAACATGGAAAGAATAGAACATGAACTTGAGGGGATGGAATGACACTTGACGATATGAACAACGCAAAGCCTCTGGAAGAATTAAAAGAATGAAATGAAATGGACTTAGAAGGAAGGGTTGAACGGAGTTGTTGAGAAAATCAACAACGAATGAATAAGCTTGTTGTGGACTTATGGAAGACATCTCAAAATTATGAGGTGATCACCGACCACAAACGGAAATGATTGGATAACTGAGAAGAACGAAGAAATGCAAAACTCCACTTCAAAAGAATATGGAGAATTAATTGCACTCCGAGACGCGAGAAGAAAATATACTTGAACTCCGCCAACAAGAATCTTGATGAACTCTTGAGAATGAATTAGATCATAAAGAACCACCATGAAGAACTCCGGTAACAAAAGGATGATGAGAAAGAATGAAGGAAGAAAGAATAAGATGAGCCTTGCGATGATTTCGATGGAGGATCCGACGAAATGACCGAGGAAATTGAACTCCGGAAAAGAAAAGATGAAAAACACTTGGAACTAGAATTTATTCGCCAAGAACAAACTCCAAAGGAAGGGATTACTCACTTGGATGAAATAAGAGTAAGATTTATTGTATGCTTATCCTTCATCAAATTCAATTGATGACAAACAATGGATTTGGCACACTACTTATTCCCGTAGAAAGGATTAAGAGGGATATAGCACAAAACTTGAGAAAGTCTTCATGAACCACCGGTAGGATTGAAGAACGAATGGATTAATATGATAATCAAGGAAAAGAATCTTGAACGAACCACCGTAAGAATTCGAAAATGACTGATGAAAGAGAATGAATCACTCGGAAGAATTAGAAGAACAAATATGCTCGAGGGGATTCAGATGCAAAAGAACAAGGAGATCATGAGCTGACTAAAGAATACTTGAACGAAGCACCGGGATAATTGGATAACGGTGGCTGAAATGATGAGGACGAAGAATTCTTCTGGAACGATGACCTCCGGTGAAAAGAAACAGAAATCAACTTCTGACATACTCCGGATGGATAAAAAGAACTTCTGACAAGCGGGGTAATTCGCGAGGATAACATGAAGCTGGAACCTCGAAACTTCGAGAGAACGGACAAGATTGAGAGGAAAAATTCTTCTTCGATCTTCAAATGACGACGAAAACACCACCAAAATTACTGAGATACTCCGGGAGAATGAAAAGCGAAGAGGTTGAGCCAACAATGAAATGATTTGAAATCGATCTTGGAAAAGCATCTGACTGATGGAATCCATTCTTACGTCACACTTGAAAAGAATTGATAATAACTCCGGGGGAATTAGAAGAGTCAGGTAAGATCCTGGAAAAAGACCTGTGGGTTAGGGCCCACTGAAGAGATAACACCGTTGGAAAGGATTGTTGAACAGATAAATGAAGCACCAGAACAATTGAAATATTTGAATGAGGTGACAACCTCGAATTAATTCGAGCACGGACGAATCTCCTGAGATGTCTTGAACACTCCGAAAGGATAAACTGGCGAGAGGAGAACGAGGAGGGAAAACACTTGAGCCGAGGAAAAGAATATAATCACTACCAAAAATTAGAATTGAATCCACCGGAAAGAAAAAGAGATGAAGAATGACGAACGAGACGAGAATTCACTGGTTGAAATGATTGACGGAACGCTGAAGAGGCACCACACTTATGAAATTGATGCTCGAAAGAGGCTCGGGTTCCGGGAATAAGAGGGTGGGAGGGCGGGAAAAACTAAGGCACCTGGAGGGGAGAATCAACGAATAACTTGAAGAGAAAACACCGGTTGAAATCATTGAGGAAAGAAAGCAGAGACTTCGCACGAGTAGGATGGATACTCGATTACGGACTCTGGCATTGAGAAGAAAAGGGGAGGGCGGGTGGGAAAAGAAAACAACTCAGGATTGAACTCAAAGATGAAGAGGCTCGAGTTGACTTGACGAGAAATGCACCGGATGAAAAGAGAAGAGAACCAACGATCGGAAAACCAACTTCGTGAACCTAAAGAAAAATTTGAAGGGGAAGAGGAGTAATTCAAAACACCTACGTCAAGATTCCATACCAGAGCGATGAAGGGGCTGAGGAGTAAAAAGAATTCCTACTCTCCGATATAACTAGACTCAGAAAACAGTTTTCTTCTAGACTCAACAACGGCCAAGCTACACGATCAATCAAGGGGGCTCCTAGGGTCGGTCGAGGCTCTGATACCAACTTGTCACTCCCAATATGCGACCCTATCAAAAAGGAACTCAAAGGTCCCACCAAGGATAGACCCGCATATTGAAACGCTTTTGCAAGGTGGATATCATTACATCAACATTACAGAATATATGGGGATACATACAAGAGGCATAGAATGCCGCATGAATAGAACATTACAATACATAAGAGCATCATCCGACTACAGATGAAACACAAACAGAAACTCAAACGACATCCACCCTGCTAGCCCAGGCTGCCGACTTGGAACCTATCCCCTGATCGAAGAAGAAGCAGAAGAAGAACTCCAAACAGGCAAACATCGCTCTCGCGTCATGATCATCGCAAAACATGTACCTGCAACTGTTGTTGTAGTAATCTGTGAGCCACGAGGACTCAGTAATCCCATTACCATGGGTATCAAGACTAGCAAAGCTTAATAGGAAACGAAGGGGTAAAGTGGTGAGGCTGCAGCAGCGACTAAGCATATATGGTGGCTAACATACGCAAATAAGAGCGAGAAGAGAGCAAGCAGAACGGTCGTGAAACTAGCAATGATCAAGAAGTGATCCTGAACTCCTATTTACGTCAAACATAACCCAGAAACCGTGTTCACTTCCCGGACTCCGCCGAAAAGAGACCATCACGGCTACACACACGGTTGATGCGTTTTAATTCAGATCTGGTGTCAAGTTATCTACAACTGGACATTAACAAATTCCCATCTGCCTATAACCGCAGACACGGCTTTCAAAAGATTATACCCTGCAGGGGTGTCCCAACTTAGCCCATGATAAGCTCTCGCGATCAACGAAGGATATACCTTCTCCCAGGAAGACCCGATCAGACTCGGAATCCCAGTTTACAAGACATTTCGACAATGGTAAAACAAGACCAGCAAAGCCTCCCACTGTGCCGACAAATCCTGATAGGAGCTGCACATATCTCGTTCTCAGGGTACACCGGATGAGCCAGACGTCAGGTTGGCATAGACCCTGATTGCCCAGGGGGCGCCGGACATCGCTCGGTTTGGACCAACACTTAGACAAGCACTGGCCCGGGGGGGGGTAAAAATAAAGATGACCCTCGAGAGCGCGACTCCCAAGGGAAAAAGGGCTAGGTGAGGCAAATGGTAAAACCAAAGTTGGGCCTTGCTGGAGGAGTTTTATTCAAAGCGAACTGTCAAGGGGGTCCCATAAATCACCCGACCGCGTAAGGAACGCAAAATCCGGGAACATAACACCGGTATGACAGAAACTAGGGCGGCAAGAGTGGAACAAAGCACCAGGCAAAAGGCCGAGTCTTCCACCCTTTACCAAGTATATAGATGCATTAACAATATAAGAGATATTGTGATATCCCAACATAAACCTGTCCGCCATGGGGAAATCTTCAACTTCACCTGCAACTAGCAACGCTATAAGAGGGCTTAGCAAAGCGGTAACATAGCCAAGCAACGGTTTGCATAGAAAGGTGTCAAAGGTTAGAGGTGCATGGCAATATGGGAGGCTTGATGAGCAAAAGATAGGTAACGCAGCATAGCCATAGAACGAAGCAACTAGCATAGCAATGATAGTAGTGAGATCCAGGGTAGCGGTCATCTTACCTGAAATCCCGCAAGCAAGAAGAACGGGTCCATGAAGAAGATGAAGCCACGAAGACGAACCAAGCGTAGACGAACGAATCCTCACGATCGCAACGAAACAGGAACTATCGAAAAGAAGCACACAACATAGGTAAACACACCACACATGAACATGACATGATGCACAACAAGCATGATGCATGACAAATCTAGATGAGGTTACTCATGGCAAGAGATGATGCAAACAAGAGCAACACATAAAGGCAAGTTTAAATGAGGCTGGGAACAACATATAACAATTCCGGTAAGTCCTCATATGCAAGTTTCGAAATTGGTCCAGATCTGAATAAACATTATGTTCAAGTTGTTAAACAGCAAGTTAAGATGCACCAAGATGATCTACATGAGATTCTAGTCAAGTTACATATAAAGTTCACTTAGTTCGGGGTTACGGCCTAGAAGATATGAGCAAAACAAGTTAAACATGGCATTGATGCAAAATGCACCCAAACATCAAGCAAACACCTCAAAACAAGGATGCAACATGATAATATGAAACTACATGCAAAATTAAGCAAGTTTCATATAGAGCACACTCAAAACGGAGCAATGGTTCAACACACACACATGAAACAAGTTATAGCAACAATCTGTCCAAAACAGCAAGTAAGCATCTTGCAAGCATCAAAACAACATGCTACAGCATCTCAACATGAAAACAAAATATATGGGCATGATGTACAGGTAAAGCATAACAAAACATGAACACTGAGATATCTCCAGAAACTATTAGAACATGCTCAAACACACATGGTAAGATTGCAAGTAATAACAATTCAGACTTTGCAGAAAATAACATCAGGTTGCAATGTTCAGAGCTATCAAACAACATGTTACAGGAACTTACCATGGCAAACAAAGGCATGGCATGAATCTACTAAATGCATAGATCAAAAGTCTCTTACTGACCATAAGCCAAAAAGGATCAAAAAATATGATGGCATCCACGTAAACATAGCAAGTTATATTACAGATTCAAACATGGCAGAAATAGAATTATGAAGGCATGTTGGTGAGCTTGTGCAACTCACTACGGAGCAAAATATGGCATGGCAAGGCAACCAACAGTAAGAAGGCATGTTTATGAAGCTAAGCATGGCAATAGCAAGTCCATAGGGTGCATGGAACACTAGCAACAATCATGGCAACAACTGAACTTAATGTTAACAGGCTGACAGCAACATTATTTAGCAACTTTGGAGCAAGATATGAACAAGCTACAGCAAGCTATAATTACAACCAGGGGCATGAATGGATAGATCATGACATGTAGAACAAAACATATTTAGTGAACATCTCCAGATTATGTATAGAATGACTAGTAGCAGCAGGTTTACATAGCATCACGAAATAACAGATTCAACCTAGCAAAATAGCAACATCAAGTACCCTACTTAACAAGCTCGATTCACTCACCACAAGTCATTGCATGACAATATAAGCATAGCATCATCAAGAAGACATGTTTATGAAACAAACCAAGCCAAGAACAAGTTCATAGCATGCAAGGATCAACTACAACAACCTTGGCAAAATTGAATAACATGTAAACAATCTGCCAGGAAACATTTTGAAGCAAAAGTAGAGCAAGAAAATGACATGCTAGACTACTCCAGAATTGCAAACAGAGGCATGAATGGATAGACAATAACCATATGTTCAAAACACCCTTAATGAAGTATCTCAAAATATGCATGGATCTCTCTGTAGCATCAAGTTTACATGGCATCAAAATAACAACAGAACAGGGACTAAAATCAGCAACATCATGATGCCTAGTTTGCATGCTTGTGCTAGTCACCACATTGATCACAAAAATACATGGTAAGCACCTCTGTAAAGAAGACATAGCATAGATCAAAACACATGTAGACATCAACCTCATAGGATGCACACATCAATATTGGCAAAAATGACAAAAGAGCTAGTTCTGTTAACAGACAGCAGAAAACATTATGAAGCACTCTTGCAATGATGATTCAGGCATCAAGATGAGCTCAAATGAATATGATGCAATGGAATGAAATGAATTACTCGTTGAGACGAACAATTTGACATATTACATGCACGAAATGGAGCTACGGATGCAGAGATACGATGCGATGAACATGGCATGAAAATAACAAAACATTCGGGACAGTGAAAACGGAGGGGGGGGAGTCAACCTTGCAGATCCAGATCGGGCACGGAATCCGAGTTTCGCCGAAGAAGTTGACGGAGACGAGGGAGATGGCCGGACGAGGTCGAGGAGGCCAGGGAAGGGGCTCTCCAGGCCGGATCTGGCCGGATCCGGCCGGATCCCGGCAGGGCGGCGACGGAGCGCGGATGGCCGGCGAGGGAGGCAACGTGGCACGGGGCCTGCGGCGGCGAGGCGGCGGGCGGCTGCGGGGGCGCCGACGGGGTCCGGCGGAGGAGCAGGGGAGGCCTCCGGCGGCGAAGGCGGAGACGGCGAGCGCGGGCACGGGCTCGCGCGGTCGGGCCGGCGCGGGAGGCGGCGGGGCGCGCGGTGGTTGGCTGCTGGCGCGGCGGCGATGACGTGTCACGTGGAGATTGGTTGGGGTGAGGTGGAGGCTGGACGTGTCCGGCGCGGGCGGACGCGTCCGGCGGCGCGAGGAGGAAAACTGCTAGGGTTCATCCGCGAAATTCGAGGGGAGGGACTAATATATAGGTAGAGAGAGCTAGGAGAGTCCAAATGAGGCACGGTTTTCGGCCACGCGATCGTGATCGAACGACCGAGAGAATGGAGGGGAGTTTTCTGGGTTTTGGGCCACTTTGGAAGGGCGTTGGTCCGCAAAGAGAAAGGGGGGTTTCGGGCTACGCGGTTAACCGTTGGAGTATCAAACGGACTCCAAATGGCATGAAACTTGGCAGGCGGTCTACCGGTGCTATACCAAGGCCGCTTGGCAAAACTCGGTCCATTCCGAGAAATTTTAATACCCGCTCACAACAGGAGACAAAAGGGGAACGCCGGAGGGCATAGGAGTGCCTGATCGCGAAACGAACAACGGGGAAAATGCTCGGATGCATGAGATGAACACGTATGCAAAATGAAATGCACATGATGACATGATAAAATGCAACACGCAAGCAAATGGCATGGCAACTACGGCGAATAACTGGCGGACACCTGGCGCATCGAATCTGGGGCGTTACACACTGACATCACCGACCATGAGGTGGTGAAGAAATTGCTGAGATCACTTTATTCCTAATTTGGTAATCTTGCACTGATGATTCAAGAGCGAGCTGATTACAAGTCACTAGATCCCACTGATATCCTCGAGAAGCTAAACATTCATGAGTTCCAGCTTGCTGAGAAGAGACATCTCTATGGACCGAGCTATGGAAGATCACGTGCACTGAAGGCCAAGGCAGTCTCTGAGTCCGAAGCTGAAGATTCTGGTAGCATCCTTGGTGATCCTGAAGAACTGAGCCAGGAACTAGCAATGCTCGTGAGAAAATTCCAGAAGTTCTCTCGCCGCGGTCGCTTTGGAATGTCTTCAAGAAATGATGATTGTCGATGTCAAAACCGGCGGATATTGGGTAGGGGGTCCCGAACTATGCATCTAACGCTAATGGTAACATGAGGCGGGGGACATGATGTTTACCCAGGTTCAGGCCCTGGAGGTAATACCCTACTTCCTGCTTGATTGATCTTGATGATATGATTATTACAAGAGTTGATCTACCACGAGATCGTAGAGGCTGAACCTTAGAAGCTAGCCTATGATTATGATTGTTGTTTTTCCTAAGGACTAAACCCTCCGGTTTATATAGACACCGGAGGGGGCTAGGGTTACACAAAGACAGTTACAGAAGGAGATCTACATATCCAATTTGCCAAGCTTGCCTTCCACGCAAAGGAGAGTCCCATCCGGACACGGGACGAAGTCTTAAATCTTGTATCTTCATAGTCCAACAGTCCAGCCAAAGTATATAGTCCGGCCGTCCGAGGACCCCTTAATCCAGGACTCCCGCGGTAGCCCCTAAACCAGGCTTCAATGACGATGAGTCTGGCACGCAGATTGTCTTCGGCATTGCAAGGCAGGTTCATTCTCCGAATAATC
Organism: Triticum dicoccoides; assembly: GCF_002162155.2. Classification (NCBI taxonomy): domain Eukaryota; kingdom Viridiplantae; phylum Streptophyta; class Magnoliopsida; order Poales; family Poaceae; genus Triticum; species Triticum dicoccoides. Next base: position 535,146,000 of record NC_041393.1, on the reverse strand, counting down.
CATAGAAGATCTTCAACATGAGGATCATGTCTGGTTCTGCAAAATAATTTCCACATACCACCGTAGAGAGCACAATATACCACAAATCTAATCTGCTGACAACTTTTCATGGCGTGACATCACGCCACGGCCCGGTCATTATTCGAACTGTTTTTCTCAACTAGCCACCGCACATATCTGGAGGAGGTTTTATTGGCATGTCTTGTCGAAGCAGAGATTGTGTCCCCTTATCACGGGATTCTCATCAATACGGGTGTGGGTAACCCAACCGCGCCATCAACCATGGCGCTTGGGGAATAAGCGAGTTTACCGGGCAAGTGGGGAGGCGCAGGATCTCTGTTGTCTTTATAAGGGGATAAGGACTCCCTTTTTCACCCACGCCTTCTTCTTCCTCTGCTCATCCATTCCTTCTCGCTCGAGCCCTAATGCCCAAGCGTTTTTCTTCTCCGCCCAAAAAGGTTCCTGAAAATGTCTGGATCTAGAGTAGGAGGCAATTAGATGGCCTCTACTATCCGGGAGAAGGATATCAAGAAGCTTCGGAGAGCCGGGTATTTGGCCAAGAGAATCGGCCATCATCTTCCGACGGAGGGACAGATCGTCCCTACTCCGAAACCCCACAAGAGGGTGGTATTCCTCCCTCATTTTGTCCGTGGGCTAGGGTTTCCCCTCCACCCATTCGTTCGCGACATCATGTATTATGACGGGATTGATTTTCATGATCTATCCCCCAATTCCTTCCTCAACATCTCGACATTCATCATCATGTGCGAGGCCTTTCTCCACATCCCGCCACACTTCGGTTTATGGCTGAAGGTTTTTAATATGAAGCCCAAGGTAGTGAGCGGCGAGCACGCCGAGTGCGGAGACGCCATGGTGAGCAAGATGCCCAATGGTACATGGCCAGCATGTTCTTTCAATGATTTCGTCAAGGAGTGGCAGCAGCAGTGGTTTTACATCACTGAGCCGCGCGGCAAGGAATTGGCCGCTGCTCCGGAATTCAGATTCGGAGCCCCCATGCGACTCACGTCCTGGCCCAAGAAGGGCCTGAACTGGACCTCGTCCGATGAACTGTCGGTGCTCCAGACACGCGTCCAGGATATGGTAGTGAAGGAAATATGCCCTAGAGGCAATAATAAAGTTATTATTTATTTCCTTATAATCATGATAAATGTTTATTATTCATGCTAGAATTGTATTTTCCGGAAACATAATACATGTGTGAATACATAGACAAACAGAGTGTCACTAGTATGCCTCTACTTGACTAGCTCGTTAATCAAAGATGGTTATGTTTCCTAACCATGAACAATGAGTTGTTATTTGATTAACGAGGTCACATCATTAGTAGAATGATCTGATTGACATGACCGATTCCATTAGCTTAGCACCTGATCGTTTAGTATGTTGCTATTGCTTTCTTCATGACTTATACATGTTCCTACGACTATGAGATTATGCAACTCCCGTTTACCGGAGGAACACTTTGGGTACTACCAAACGTCACAACGTAAATGGGTGATTATAAAGGAGTACTACAGGTGTCTCCAATGGTCGATGTTGGGTTGGCGTATTTCGAGATTAGGATTTGTCACTCCGATTGTCGGAGAGGTATCTCTGGGCCCTCTCGGTAATACACATCACATAAGCCTTGCAAGCATTACAACTAATATGTTAGTTGTGAGATGATGTATTACGGAACGAGTAAAGAGACTTGCCGTTAACGAGATTGAACTAGGTATTGGATACCGACGATCGAATCTCGGGCAAGTAACATGCCGATGACAAAGGAAACAAACGTATGTTGTTATGCGGTCTGACCGATAAAGATCTTCGTAGAATATGTAGGAGCCAATATGGGCATCCAGGTCCCGCTATTGGTTATTGACCAGAGACATGTCTCGGTCATGTCTACATTGTTCTCGAACCCGTAGGGTCCGCACGCTTAAGGTTACGATGACAGTTATATTATGAGTTTATGCATTTTGATGTACCGAAGGTTGTTCGGAGTCCCGGATGTGATCACGGACATGACGAGGAGTCTCGAAATGGTCGAGACGTAAAGATTGATATATTGGAAGCCTATGTTTGGACATCGGAAGTGTTCCGGGTGAAATCGGGATTTTACCGGGTTACCGGGAGGTTACCGGAACCCCCCGGGAGCCATATGGGCCATCATGGGCCTTAGTGGAAAGGAGAAAGGGGCAGCCCAAGGTGGCTGTGCCTCTTTCCCCTCCCCTAGTCCTATTAGGACTAGGAGAAGGTGGCCGGCCCCCCCTCTCTCCCTTCCCCTCCGAGGAATCCTAGTTGGACTAGGATTGGGGGGAGGAATCCTACTCCCAGAGGGAGTAGGACTCTCCTGCGCCTCCCTCTTTGGCCGGCCAGCCTCCCCTCCTCTCCTCCTTTATATACGGAGGCAGGGGCACCTCTAAACAAACAAGTTGACACAAGTTGATCCACGTGATCGATTCCTTAGCCGTGTGCGGTGCCCCCTGCCACCATATTCCTCGATAATACTGTAGCGGAGTTTAGGCGAAGCCCTGCTGCTGTAGTTCATCAAGATCGTCACCACGCCGTCGTGCTGACGAAACTCTTCCCCGACACTTTGCTGGATCGGAGTCCGGGGATCGTCATCGAGCTGAACGTGTGCTCGAACTCGGAGGTGCCGTAGTTTCGGTGCTTGATCGGTTGGATCGTGAAGACGTACGACTACTTCCTCTACATCGTGTCATTGCTTCCGCAGTCGGTCTGCGTTGGGTACGTAGACAACACTCTCCTCTCGTTGCTATGCATCACATGATCCTGTGTGCGCGTAGGAAATTTTTTGAAATTACTACGAAACCCAACACATGTCGCCTTTTAGTCGGCCAACACTCCGTGCCATACAACATTGCGGGTCGAACCGTCGTCCTGTAGAACTTGCCTTTTAGCTTTTGTGGCACTCTCTTGTCACAGAGAATGCCAGAAGCTTGGCGCCACTTCATCCATCCGGCTTTGATTCGATGGTTCACATCTTCATCAATACTCCCATCCTCCTGCAACATTGACCCCAAATACCGAAAGGTGTCCTTCCGAGGTACCACCTGGCCATCAAGGCTAACCTCCTCCTCCTCACAGCTAGTAGTACTGAAACCGCACATCATGTACTCGGTTTTAGTTCTACTAAGCCTAAACCCTTTCGATTCCAAGGTTTGTCTCCATAACTCTAACTTCCTATTTACCCCCGTCCGACTATCGTCAACTAGCACCACATTATCCGCAAAGAGCATACACCATGGGATATCTCCTTGTATACCCCTTGTGACCTCATCCATCACCAATGCAAAAAGATAAGGGCTCAAAGCTGACCCCTGATGCAGTCCTATCTTAATCGGGAAGTCATCGGTGTCGACATCACTTGTTCGAACACTTGTCACAACATTATTGTACATGTCCTTGATGAGGGTAATGTACTTTGCTGGGACTTTGTGTTTCTCCAAGGCCCACCACATGACATTCCGCGGTATCTTATCATAGGCCTTCTCCAAGTCAATGAACACCATATGCAAGTCCTTCTTATGCTCCCTATATCTCTCCATAAGTTGTCGTACCAAGAAAATGGCTTCCATGGTCGACCTCCCTGAAGGAAATATGCCCTAGAGGCAATAATAAAGTTATTATTTATTTCCTTATAATCATGATAAATGTTTATTATTCATGCTAGAATTGTATTTTCCGGAAACATAATACATGTGTGAATACATAGACAAACAGAGTGTCACTAGTATGCCTCTACTTGACTAGCTCGTTAATCAAAGATGGTTATGTTTCCTAACCATGAACAATGAGTTGTTATTTGATTAACGAGGTTACATCATTAGTAGAATGATCTGATTGACATGACCCATTCCATTAGCTTAGCACCTGATCGTTTAGTATGTTGCTATTGCTTTCTTCATGACTTATACATGTTCCTACGACTATGAGATTATGCAACTCCCGTTTACCGGAGGAACACTTTGGGTACTACCAAACGTCACAACGTAAATGGGTGATTATAAAGGAGTACTACAGGTGTCTCCAATGGTCGATGTTGGGTTGGCGTATTTCGAGATTAGGATTTGTCACTCCGATTGTCGGAGAGGTATCTCTGGGCCCTCTCGGTAATACACATCACATAAGCCTTGCAAGCATTACAACTAATATGTTAGTTGTGAGATGATGTATTACGGAACGAGTAAAGAGACTTGCCGTTAACGAGATTGAACTAGGTATTGGATACCGACGATCGAATCTCGGGCAAGTAACATACCGATGACAAAGGGAACGACGTATGTTGTTATGCGGTCTGACCGATAAAGATCTTCGTAGAATATGTAGGAGCCAATATGGGCATCCAGGTCCCGCTATTGGTTATTGACCAGAGACATGTCTCGGTCATGTCTACATTGTTCTCGAACCCGTAGGGTCCGCACGCTTAAGGTTACGATGACAGTTATATTATGAGTTTATGCATTTTGATGTACCGAAGGTTGTTCGGAGTCCCGGATGTGATCACGGACATGACGAGGAGTCTCGAAATGGTCGAGACGTAAAGATTGATATATTGGAAGCCTATGTTTGGACATCGGAAGTGTTCCGGGTGAAATCGGGATTTTACCGGGTTACCGGGAGGTTACCGGAACCCCCCGGGAGCCATATGGGCCATCATGGGCCTTAGTGGAAAGGAAAAAGGGGCAGCCCAAGGTGGCTGCGCCTCTTTCCCCTCCCCTAGTCCTATTAGGACTAGGAGAAGGTGGCCGGCCCCCCTCTCTCCCTTCCCCTCCGAGGAATCCTAGTTGGACTAGGATTGGGGGGAGGAATCCTACTCCCAGAGGGAGTAGGACTCTCCTGCGCCTCCCTCTTTGGCCGGCCAGCCTCCCCTCCTCTCCTCCTTTATATACGGAGGCAGGGGCACCTCTAAACACACAAGTTGACACAAGTTGATCCACGTGATCGATTCCTTAGCCGTGTGCGGTGCCCCCTGCCACCATATTCCTCGATAATACTGTAGCGGAGTTTAGGCGAAGCCCTGCTGCTGTAGTTCATCAAGATCGTCACCACGCCGTCGTGCTGACGAAACTCTTCCCCGACACTTTGCTGGATCGGAGTCCGGGGATCGTCATCGAGCTGAACGTGTGCTCGAACTCGGAGGTGCCGTAGTTTCGGTGCTTGATCGGTTGGATCGTGAAGACGTACGACTACTTCCTCTACGTCGTGTCATTGCTTCCGCAGTCGGTCTGCGTTGGGTACGTAGACAACACTCTCCTCTCGTTGCTATGCATCACATGATCCTGTGTGCGCGTAGGAAATTTTTTGAAATTACTACGAAACCCAACAGTTAGCAATTGCCGCATTTTATGATTATGAAATTTGGCAGATGGATGTCAAAACTGCATTCCTGAATGGATTTCTGGAAGAAGAGTTGTATATGATGCAACCAGAAGGTTTTGTCGATCCAAAGGAAGCTAACAAAGTGTGCAAGCTCCAGCGATCCATTTATGGACTGGTGCAAGCCTCTCGGAGTTGGAATAAACGTTTTGATAGTGTGATCAAAGCATTTGGTTTTATACAGACTTTCGGAGAAGCCTGTATTTACAAGAAAGTGAGTGGGAGCTCTGTAGCATTTCTGATATTATATGTGGATGACATATTACTCATTGGAAATGATATAGAATTTCTGGATAGCATAAAGGGATACTTGAATAAAAGTTTTTCAATGAAAGACCTCGGTGAAGCTGCTTACATATTAGGCATTAAGATCTATAGAGATAGATCAAGACACTTAATTGGACTTTCACAAAGCACATACCTTGACAAGATTTTGAAGAAATTCAAAATGGATCAAGCAAAGAAAGGATTCTTGCCTGTATTACAAGGTGTGAAATTGAGTAAGACTCAATGCCCGACCACTGCAGAAGATAGAGAGAATATGAAAGATGTTCCCTATGCATCAGCCATAGGCTCTATCATGTATGCAATGCTGTGTACCAGACCTGATGTGTGCCTTGCTATAAGTTTAGCAGGGAGGTACCAAAGTAATCCAGGAGTGGATCACTGGACAGCGGTCAAGAACATCCTGAAATACCTGAAAAGGACTAAGGATATGTTTCTCGTATATGGAGGTGACAAAGAGCTCATCGTAAAAGGTTACGTTGATGCAAGCTTTGACACTGATCCGGACGATTCTAAATTGCAAACCGGATACGTGTTTACATTAAACGGTGGAGCTGTCAGTTGGTGCAGTTCTAAACAAAGCGTCGTAGCGGGATCTACATGTGAAGCGGAATACATAGCTGCTTCGGAAGCAGCAAATGAAGGAGTCTGGATGAAGGAGTTCATATCCGATCTAGGTGTCATACCTAGTGCATCGGGTCCAATGAAAATCTTTTGTGACAATACTGGTGCAATTGCCTTGGCAAAGGAATCCAGATTTCACAAAAGGACCAAACACATCAAGAGACGCTTCAACTCCATCCGGGATCTAGTCCAGGTGGGAGACATAGAGATTTGCAAGATACATACGGATCTGAATATTGCAGACCCGTTGACTAAGACTCTTCCACGAGCAAAACATGATCAGCACCAAAGCTCCATGGGTGTTAGATTCATTACAGTGTAATCTAGATTATTGACTCTAGTGCAAGTGGGAGATTGAAGGAAATATGCCCTAGAGGCAATAATAAAGTTATTATTTATTTCCTTATAATCATGATAAATGTTTATTATTCATGCTAGAATTGTATTTTCCGGAAACATAATACATGTGTGAATACATAGACAAACAGAGTGTCACTAGTATGCCTCTACTTGACTAGCTCGTTAATCAAAGATGGTTATGTTTCCTAACCATGAACAATGAGTTGTTATTTGATTAACGAGGTCACATCATTAGTAGAATGATCTGATTGACATGACCGATTCCATTAGCTTAGCACCTGATCGTTTAGTATGTTGCTATTGCTTTCTTCATGACTTATACATGTTCCTACGACTATGAGATTATGCAACTCCCGTTTACCGGAGGAACACTTTGGGTACTACCAAACGTCACAACGTAAATGGGTGATTATAAAGGAGTACTACAGGTGTCTCCAATGGTCGATGTTGGGTTGGCGTATTTCGAGATTAGGATTTGTCACTCCGATTGTCGGAGAGGTATCTCTGGGCCCTCTCGGTAATACACATCACATAAGCCTTGCAAGCATTACAACTAATATGTTAGTTGTGAGATGATGTAGTACGGAACGAGTAAAGAGACTTGCCGTTAACGAGATTGAACTAGGTATTGGATACCGACGATCGAATCTCGGGCAAGTAACATACCGATGACAAAGGGAACAACGTATGTTGTTATGCGGTCTGACCGATAAAGATCTTCGTAGAATATGTAGGAGCCAATATGGGCATCCAGGTCCCGCTATTGGTTATTGACCAGAGACATGTCTCGGTCATGTCTACATTGTTCTCGAACCCGTAGGGTCCGCACGCTTAAGGTTACGATGACAGTTATATTATGAGTTTATGCATTTTGATGTACCGAAGGTTGTTCGGAGTCCCGGATGTGATCACGGACATGACGAGGAGTCTCGAAATGGTCGAGACGTAAAGATTGATATATTGGAAGCCTATGTTTGGACATCGGAAGTGTTCCGGGTGAAATCGGATTTTACCGGGTTACCGGGAGGTTACCGGAACCCCCCGGGAGCCATATGGGCCATCATGGGCCTTAGTGGAAAGGAGAAAGGGGCAGCCCAAGGTGGCTGCGCCTCTTTCCCCTCCCCTAGTCCTATTAGGACTAGGAGAAGGTGGCCGGCCCCCCTCTCTCCCTTCCCCTCCGAGGAATCCTAGTTGGACTAGGATTGGGGGGAGGAATCCTACTCCCAGAGGGAGTAGGACTCTCCTGCGCCTCCCTCTTTGGCCGGCCAGCCTCCCCTCCTCTCCTCCTTTATATACGGAGGCAGGGGCACCTCTAAACACACAAGTTGACACAAGTTGATCCACGTGATCGATTCCTTAGCCGTGTGCGGTGCCCCCTGCCACCATATTCCTCGATAATACTGTAGCGGAGTTTAGGCGAAGCCCTGCTGCTGTAATTCATCAAGATCATCACCACGCCGTCGTGCTGACGAAACTCTTCCCCGACACTTTGCTGGATCGGAGTCCGGGGATCGTCATCGAGCTGAACGTGTGCTCGAACTCGGAGGTGCCGTAGTTTCGGTGCTTGATCGGTTGGATCGTGAAGACGTACGACTACTTCCTCTACGTCGTGAAGTTCAAAGAATTTCAGAGTGAAGTTGAAAATCATCGTAACAAGAAAATAAAGTTTCTACGATCTGATCGTGGAGGAGAATATTTGAGTTACGAGTTTGGTGTACATTTGAAAAACTGTGGAATAGTTTCGCAACTCACGCCCCCCGGAACACCACAGCGTAATGGTGTGTCCGAACGTCGTAATCGTACTTTACTAGATATGGTGCGATCTATGATGTCTCTTACAGATTTACCGCTATCATTTTGGGGATATGCTTTAGAGATGGCCGCATTCACGTTAAATAGGGCACCATCAAAATCCGTTGAGACGACGCCTTATGAACTATGGTTTGGCAAGAAACCAAAGTTGTCGTTTCTTAAAGTTTGGGGCTGCGATGCTTATGTGAAAAAGCTTCAACCTGATAAGCTCGAACCCAAATCGGAGAAATGTGTATTCATAGGATACCCAAAGGAAACTGTTGGGTACACCTTCTATCACAGATCCGAAGGCAAAACATTTGTTGCTAAGAATGGATCATTTCTAGAGAAGGAGTTTCTCTCGAAAGAAGTGAGTGGGAGGAAAGTAGAACTTGACGAGGTAACTGTACCTGCTCCCTTACTGGAAAGTAGTTCATCACAGAAAACTGTTTCAGTGACACCTACACCAGTTAGTGAGGAAGCCAATGATAATGATCATGAAACTTCAGATCAAGATACTACTGAACTTCGTAGATCAACCAGAGTAAGATCCGCACCAGAGTGGTACTGTAATCCTGTTCTGGAGGTCATGCTATTAGATCATGATGAACCTACGAACTATGAAGAAGCGATGGTGAGCCCAGATTCCGCAAAGTGGCTAGAAGCCATGAAATCTGAGATGGGATCCATGTATGAGAACAAAGTATGGACTTTGGTTGACTTGCCCGATGATCGGCAAGCGATTGAGAATAAATGGATCTTTAAGAAGAAGACTGACGCTGATGGTAATGTTACTGTCTACAAAGCTCGACTTGTCGCAAAAGGTTTTCGGCAAGTTCAAGGAATTGACTACGATGAGACCTTCTCACCCGTAGCGATGCTTAAGTCCGTCCGAATCATGTTAGCAATTGCCGCATTTTATGATTATGAAATTTGGCAAATGGATGTCAAAACTGCATTCCTGAATGAATTCCTGGAAGAAGAGTTGTATATGATGCAACCAGAAGGTTTTGTCGATCCAAAGGGAGCTAACAAAGTGTGCAAGCTCCAGCGATCCATTTATGGACTGGTGCAAGCCTCTCGGAGTTGGAATAAACGTTTTGATAGTGTGATCAAAGCATTTGGTTTTATACAGACTTTTGGAGAAGCCTGTATTTACAAGAAAGTGAGTGGGAGCTCTGTAGCATTTCTGATATTATATGTGGATGACATATTACTGATTGGAAATGATATAGAATTTCTGGATAGCATAAAGGGATACTTGAATAAAAGTTTTTCAATGAAAGACCTCGGTGAAGCTGCTTACATATTAGGCATTAAGATCTATAGAGACAGATCAAGACGCTTAATTGGACTTTCACAAAGCACATACCTTGACAAAATTTTGAAGAAATTCAAAATGGATCAAGCAAAGAAAGGGTTCTTGCCTGTGTTACAAGGTGTGAAATTGAGTAAGACTCAATGCCCGACCACTGCAGAAGATAGAGAGAATATGAAAGATGTTCCATATGCATCAGCCATAGGCTCTATCATGTATGCAATGCTGTGTACCAGACCTGATGTGTGCCTTGCTATAAGTTTAGCAGGGAGGTACCAAAGTAATCCAGGAATGGATCACTGGACAGCGGTCAAGAACATCCTGAAATACCTGAAAAGGACTAAGGATATGTTTCTCGTATATGGAAGTGACAAAGAGCTCATCGTAAAAGGTTACGTTGATGCAAGCTTTGACACTGATCCGGACGATTCTAAATCGCAAACCGGATACGTGTTTACATTAAACGGTGGAGCTGTCAGTTGGTGCAGTTCTAAACAAAGCGTCGTAGCGGGATCTACATGTGAAGCGGAATACATAGCTGCTTCGGAAGCAGCAAATGAAGGAGTCTGGATGAAGGAGTTCATATCCGATCTAGGTGTCATACCTAGTGCATCGGGTCCAATGAAAATCTTTTGTGACAATACTGGTGCAATTGCCTTGGCAAAGGAATCCAGATTTCACAAAAGGACCAAACACATCAAGAGACGCTTCAACTCCATCCGGGATCTAGTCCAGGTGGGAGACATAGAGATTTGCAAGATACATACGGATCTGAATATTGCAGACCCGTTGACTAAGACTCTTCCACGAGCAAAACATGATCAGCACCAAAGCTCCATGGGTGTTAGATTCATTACAGTGTAATCTAGATTATTGACTCTAGTGCAAGTGGGAGATTGAAGGAAATATGCCCTAGAGGCAATAATAAAGTTATTATTTATTTCCTTATAATCATGATAAATGTTTATTATTCATGCTAGAATTGTATTTTCCGGAAACATAATACATGTGTGAATACATAGACAAACAGAGTGTCACTAGTATGCCTCTACTTGACTAGCTCGTTAATCAAAGATGGTTATGTTTCCTAACCATGAACAATGAGTTGTTATTTGATTAACGAGGTCACATCATTAGTAGAATGATCTGATTGACATGACCGATTCCATTAGCTTAGCACCTGATCGTTTAGTATGTTGCTATTGCTTTCTTCATGACTTATACATGTTCCTACGACTATGAGATTATGCAACTCCCGTTTACCGGAGGAACACTTTGGGTACTACCAAACGTCACAACGTAAATGGGTGATTATAAAGGAGTACTACAGGTGTCTCCAATGGTCGATGTTGGGTTGGCGTATTTCGAGATTAGGATTTGTCACTCCGATTGTCGGAGAGGTATCTCTGGGCCCTCTCGGTAATACACATCACATAAGCCTTGCAAGCATTACAACTAATATGTTAGTTGTGAGATGATGTATTACGGAACGAGTAAAGAGACTTGCCGTTAACGAGATTGAACTAGGTATTGGATACCGACGATCGAATCTCGGGCAAGTAACATACCGATGACAAAGGGAACAACGTATGTTGTTATGCGGTCTGACCGATAAAGATCTTCGCAGAATATGTAGGAGCCAATATGGGCATCCAGGTCCCGCTATTGGTTATTGACCAGAGACATGTCTCGGTCATGTCTACATTGTTCTCGAACCCGTAGGGTCCGCACGCTTAAGGTTACGATGACAGTTATATTATGAGTTTATGCATTTTGATGTACCGAAGGTTGTTCGGAGTCCCGGATGTGATCACGGACATGACGAGGAGTCTCGAAATGGTCGAGACGTAAAGATTGATATATTGGAAGCCTATGTTTGGACATTGGAAGTGTTCCGGGTGAAATCGGGATTTTACCGGGTTACCGGGAGGTTACCGGAACCCCCCGGGAGCCATATGGGCCATCATGGGCCTTAGTGGAAAGGAGAAAGGGGCAGCCCAAGGTGGCTGCGCCTCTTTCCCCTCCCCTAGTCCTATTAGGACTAGGAGAAGGTGGCCGGCCCCCCTCTCTCCCTTCCCCTCCGAGGAATCCTAGTTGGACTAGGATTGGGGGGAGGAATCCTACTCCCAGAGGGAGTAGGACTCTCCTGCGCCTCCCTCTTTGGCCGGCCAGCCTCCCCTCCTCTCCTCCTTTATATCCGGAGGCAGGGGCACCTCTAAACACACAAGTTGACACAAGTTGATCCACGTGATCGATTCCTTAGCCGTGTGCGGTGCCCCCTGCCACCATATTCCTCGATAATACTGTAGCGGAGTTTAGGCGAAGCCCTGCTGCTGTAGTTCATCAAGATCGTCACCACGCCGTCGTGCTGACGAAACTCTTCCCCGACACTTTGCTGGATCGGAGTCCGGGGATCGTCATCGAGCTGAACGTGTGCTCGAACTCGGAGGTGCCGTAGTTTCGGTGCTTGATCGGTTGGATCGTGAAGACGTACGACTACTTCCTCTACGTCGTGTCATTGCTTCCGCAGTCGGTCTGTGTTGGGTACGTAGACAACACTCTCCTCTCGTTGCTATGCATCACATGATCCTGTGTGCGCGTAGGAAAAATTTTGAAATTACTACGAAACCCAACAGGTAGACAAGAACATCAAGCTCATCAATGTAGTCCAGGTGATGTTAGTTTGTCGGATTCTACATTGTCAACACCGGGCTTGCAATATATGGGAGTTCGACCCGGCCAAGCACCAAACCCTGCTAGAGCTCTTCGGCTCCTTGCACAAGGACATCTAGAAGGTGCTTTTCAAGTCTGGCAAATCATGGTCGGACTCTGCCGAGTACCGCAGGTACCTATTGTCCCGCCCTGCAAGTTCGGCAAGTCACTATATGCTGACAATTCACGTGTTTTATTCGCATATCCTTAGGAAAATGCTTAACGTGTTTCCCACAACTCTCCTAGAGCTGGGCGAAGAAGGCGGGGCGGATCTACTGTCCGGCCCTGCTGCCAGAAGAACCGGCCGGCCCACTTCTGATGAAGATGCTAGTCCCGGCGCCTTACAAGGCACCGAAGAAGAAGGTCGAGAAGGAGGCCAAGAAGACCAGGGGCGGCATCCGTCGCCGTGGCGCTTCAGACACAAAATCCGAAGACTCCAATGACCATTCTTCCTCCGAAGAGGACGAGGAAGAGGAGGAAGACGAATCCCCAGCGGGGGGAAGAAAGAAAAGAACGACCTCCACATCTTTGGAGGCTGAGTCGCCTAAGAGGGGAAAAACTCCTCTTCCAGAGGAGTCCACCGCCGCCGCCGATAGTAGCCCGCAGTGGGATCCCAGGGCCCAGCCCCTGGTGAACTCGTGAGTATAACATCCGAACACGCTTATGCATCTAGACTTGTCATGGCATAATATTTTAACCTGAGCCGTACTTTTTACAGTCATGCGAGGTCCCGCCCCGAGCAATCCTCGTTGGAGGATTCGCTAGGTTTGGATGCAATGGAGAGCGGGACACCCCCGAAGGCCCCCTCCCCCAAACATGTGAATGACACCGAGGTTTCGTCCCAGAAGGACCCAAACCACGGAGGAAGGGGAAAGATCGCAAAGGCAACGCCAGGAGGCCAGACTTCAGGGCCCGGACACACGGGAGAGAAGGCTCTCGTGGACGTCGACGGCGGGGGTCATCTTGAATCCGACCCCCAGCCGGACACAATCCCGAAGACCAACAAGGCCCCAGAATCAGGCAGGCGGCCTCCATTGGCTGGAGGGGGTGTGTCTGTTCCACTGGCGACATCTGTCCAACCAGAGGTGCCGGATGCTTTATTGGTGGCGCTGAAGGGTGCCTCCATCGTTGATGAACATTGTGCCCTTATGGGTGCGGTGATTGAGAAGATTCAATCCGCTGAGAGTGGACTGAATGAATCATGTATCAACCTTATAAGAGGCTTCGGGGTATGTTTTATGAGGTTTGGAAGAGTGCCATAGTATAGATAGCAGCCCCTGATACACTGTTCGGTGAAAAGAAGAACCGGACAGACGATCAATTTTATGTTCGCAGGAGACTCACTTAATGACATTTATCTCTTTTAATAAGCAGGCATCTGTAGCGACTACCACCTCTTATGCTGCAAAAGTATCCGGACTGAGGCATAGTCTGGAGCGGGCCGAAGGAGAACTTGGCCAAGTGAAGAAACAACTGGAGGATAACCAAGGTATGCAGAAACCTTGTTCATTGAGCACAAATGATTAAGTGTGTATGATGAAAATATTTTTATGATGTGCTCTAGGGGCGACGGCCGAAATTGAGGTTCTTAAGAAGGCTGTGGCCAAAGCCGAGAAGAAGACAGCCGCAGAGCAGGCTCTTCGCAAAAAGTATGAGGCCCGAGTAATTGAAGCTGGGCGAGAGCTTCAAGAGGCCGTGATGAAATGCGAGACTTTGGAGTAGAGTTTATGAAGGAAAGAATCTGAACTCGCCCAAGCTCGCCAAGCCGCAAGTGATGCCCGGGGGAAAGCCCAAGGTGCCCTGAAGGAAATCCAGGAGGCGAGGAAATTTGCGGCTGGTAAGGCTTTTTCTATACAAAGCGGGTATTTGAAAGGAGAAAATCAAGTTAATAGTTTGAATTCTGATTTCTCTAGGGGTATTTGCGGAGCTGCCACGCAACATATCTGATGCCGCCCAATTCTATCGAGCCGAAGAAAGGAACACTGCGGATAAGCACTTTTGGATGCAGTATCTGGCACCGAATTATCCAGTGCCTTTTACCGATCAACTAAAGCAGCTGATCGAACTGCATAAGGCGGCCGAGCTAGCCATGAAGGATTTGATTATCCCGCTATGGCCCGCCAAGCGGATTCCGAGCAGTTACTTCAGGCTTGTGAAGCGGCTTGTGAGTGCTTGCCCTCGACTCGAAGTCATCAAGCGGTCGGTCTGTATAGAGGGTGCGCGAATGGCCTTCGCCCGTGCAAAGGTGCACTGGGGGAAGATGGATGCGGAAAAGCTGATGACCGAGGGACCACTGGAGGGAAAGGAGCACCGCAAGCCTGAATTATATTATGATGGTGTTTTGAAAGGGGCCCGCCTTGCGGCGGAGCGATGTACCAATGACATTATATTTCCATGAATACAGTCATGTTGTCCTTTGTAATATTGAACAAGGTCATTTATATTATTTATTGCTTGTTATTTGAAAGCTTCTCCTCCTGTGCAGCCGTTTTTATATATTAATCCCGAGAGTTGGCCAGTCGTCGGCTTCTGCCCTCACGTAGTAAGTACGGGGGTGTTCGGGATAAACCTGGCCACTCTTTATCCCAGTGTTGGGTCCTTGAAGGAGGTGTTCAGCGCAACGAACCAGGCAATCGGACTATAGGGCTTTATCACTTTTACTTAGCCATAGGAGTTTTAACAAAAGGAAGGTAGGCGCAGCCCCTGGTGTTCGGAAGACCGCACGAGGGACTCTATAAGCACCTGATCGAAAAAAAGCCGATCCATCGCATGCTGCATTGGTTATGGCATTATGCGGAAGAAATCCTTAAAGATTTTACAACCTCTCGAACAGCTGACCAGTCTCTCGATGTATCATGATAGTCAGTTTTCGGATTTCTCTACTGAGTTGCTTGTCTAGAAGAACCGGGACACAATCGCAGTAGTTCTCCCTATGCTACCTTAGCCGATATAGCGGAACGTAAGGTACCAAAACATGGGAGCCGGGCAAACCCAACTATTGACCCAAGACATGATTCGGAGCTGATGCATATAATTTTGTTTTTCAAGTTTTTTAAAATTTTCGGTACTGTTTTTCAAGTTTTTTAAAATTTTCGGTACTGTTTTCGCTCCAGTTTTTGAAACATTTGTCGAAACGAGGCATGTGATATGCCGTTGGAAAGCTACGAACGAGGTGCAACTTTCATATGTTGAAATATTTTTGAGATTCCTTACGGTTTTAAGTTAATTTTGAAAATCGTGCGGCGGACGACGAGTGGCAGCGGTCGTTTTTGGCGAAATTTTTGCAAACCGCTGGTCGGAATGATTCAAATGATACGCCGTTGGAAAGATATCGACGATACACAACTCTTTCATGTAGAACACTCTCTCTAATTCTTTACGGTTTAAGAGGAATTTCGAATTTACCGAAATGCGGACACTCTATTTTTTGCGACATCCAAATCAACGTGGGTACTTCATCCGACTGAAAACCGCACTGCAACGGACGAAAAAGCGCACTGCATCACACGGGTAAGAGAACTGCATGATTTCTTTTTTGTGGGACGTAAATTTTTTAAGACGAGGAAGAAAACCGCACTACTTTTAGACTGAAAACCGCACTGCATCAGACGGGTAAGAGAACTGCATGGTTTCTTTTCTGTGGGACGTAAATTTTTGAAGACGAGGAAGAAAACACTGCTTTTAGACTGAAAACTGCACTGCATCAGACGGACTAGCGGACTGCATGATTTCTTTTATTTAGACGTAATTTTTCTCAGGCGAGCAAGTGGACAACGCTTCACGTACGGCGTAAGTGAACCACAACACTTCCGAAAGTGAAACGCGGCACTACCTGAAAGTGAACCTCATGTGAGTTTTTTACCGTTCCCTAACTTTTTTTTTTGACTTCACATCGGGCATAAGGAACCGCAACACCATTAAAAGTGAATCGAAGTGGTGTCGAAAGTGCACCACATTACATTTTTTTGAACCACACACCCATCAACCTAAAAATCAAAATGAAGTGTAGAAGACCTTTTCTTTTTTCTGAACAAATAAATCGAACGACACTGCACTGACATTTTTTCTTCAAAACAAAATAAAGTGAATGACATGCCCACGCTCTCGGGACTGCATGCACACAGCCAGCCATTGTGCTCCAAGTGAACGGCATGCCCACGCCATCAGGACGGCCCGCACACGCCAGCCATGGTACTCCAAGCCACCGGAGATGCAACAGGAAACTAGCCCATCACAGCAGCACACCGAAGACAACACTAGCGAGCTGCACTTTGTCAAAAAAATTTAGAAGTGAATCACATACACATACATCAAGTACAATGGTACACTGAAACGCAACTAGAAACTAGTGAGCTCTATGTGAGTGACTACATACCCACAGCCCACGCGATTACAGCCGCACTACAAAACTTCCGTCGCTGAGCTGCACGACAAGCGTTACAGAACTGCAGAGGAGGGAATCAAGCAACGGAGCAGCAGAGAGGGGAACGGAGCAACGGAGCGCCGGATTCGTCCCTCGTCGTGCACTGAAGATTTCAGCCAAAAAACGAAATCAAAATGAACCGCAAAACCATTGTCACTGTGCTCACTTTTTTCCCTGCTCACTTTTTTCCATGTTCGTCTATGGGGAAAACCTTGGATCCGCCATTTAATGAGGAAGAGGGAGTACAGAGAGAGGGGAACCACCTGCATCGCCCTGGATCAGCATCAAGGTGGAGAAACCACCGACGAACAGCACGCACGAGGGAACCGCACTACAGTACCGGGGCCACCTAACCACGTCGGGAAGCAGCGGCAAACTGCACCTGCGTTGGCCGCCGCGAGCTAGGCAGGGGAGAAGCTCGGTGGTTGGGGTCGACGTCGGGGTCTCGCCGATGAGCAGCACGAGAAGCACCACGAGCTGCAGAGGTGGGGCTCAATCCAACGTCGGGCAATGCACAGCGGCACGGGGACGGATCCGCCAAGATTGATTGGGAGGAAGGGGCAGTGGGGCTGGGTGGTGGCCGGCGGTGGGGCGTCGCACGGGCCGGCAACGGCCTAGATCGGGCGGCTCAGAGCGGGGAAGGCAGCAGGAAGGGGAGCGCCTGCGACGGGGATGCGAGCTCGTGTGGGGAAGAAGGTACGAGGAGGTCGAGGCCATCCAGTCGGCGCGGCGCGGGGCGGGGCGCTCTGTCCAGAAAGACGGTGTTGGGCAGGGAGGGCGCACCGGCGAAGGTGGGGCGATTGGGCGAAGCATCGGTGTTGGTAGTTGGTCGGCTGGGGGTGCGGCGGTGGGTTGGTGGATCTGGGCTGGGGCGTGGGAGGAAGGTGGAGGGGATCGGGGGAGGAGTGGAGGAGGTGGGTCGGTGGGGTGGGTTTTTTTGTGTGCGGTTCAGATGCTCGTTGGGTTAGTTGGGGTGTTAGCAGAATAAGACTAGTGTTAGCAGAATAAGAGTCTTAAGGGTGTTATCATGATAGAGTAGTGTCAGCTGACAAGGATACTTGAGTTTTTATGTCCTCTACAACATTCACTCATTGCTAATTCTCCAAGTTGATTTTTCTGCTAAGTGAATGTGATCGGACCCTTTTCCCCCTCTATGCTAAACTCAACCCAGTCTGTTCACAAATTCTTCATGTGCGTTCTATTTGAAACCCGTTCAAAATCTTCGTTGTGTCCTTGTCAGCTGAAGAAATTGTGAATGAAACTTTAAAATATTCTTATCTGAATTTCTGGCTTTTGCCGCTCAAACCGTTACACATCCCATGATATGAATTATCTATTCACCCACGATCTTACACGATCTCCACCACACTGTACATGGGTGACACATGTCGCTAGGATGAGAAGGGTCAGGGGCACGTTTGTCCATTTTCCTCCGGCGAGCGGTTTTTTACTGTGGCTATAAATACCCCTCACCCTCCTCAGACTGCATTTACCCCGCTCGATCTCATTCCCCTCGCTCAAGCTCTCAAGCCCTAGCGCCGCCGCTACCTTCATCGTCGCCGGTGAGGAAGAGCTTCACTGCCTCGATCACGTCATCGTCGTACTCGCGCTGGCCACAGACATCTTCTCTCCGCCGCCGCTGTAACTGTCTTCCTCTGCCAAGTTAGGGCGTGGAAGATCTGAATAGACGAACTTCTAAATCTACACTTCCAGTTCGTCGTGTTCTTCGTCAAGGGTAATTGAAAGTTACTTTTACTGCCTTTGTTATTACTGATGATTTTCACCAAATCTTCAAAAGGTGTTTATTCTTCAACTTTCACACTCTAAACACCTTGCACAATCATCTGTTCTTGATCTGTTTCTCTAAGTGACGTTTTTTCTAAAGATTCCTCAGTTGTGTGAATCTCACAATCCACACAACTCTAGAACCTAAGTCAAAGAACACTTAGTGAAATTCTTCGAGACATATCTGGTCAATTTCTTCAAACTTGTTCCGTTTTGCAAAACTTCTGAGAATGCATATGACCTCTCCAAATTCTTCGCACCTATACTCTGTTCCCAGGTACACATGTCTGCTGCTGAATCACTAGGTTCTCATCAACTTAACTCATTTGTAGCGTTCCTCGAAGAAAAGTTGCATACTTCCTCAGAGAACTCAATAGTTCAAATTCCTCAGCTGAAGAAAATGGCAGATGGTAAAAGACCTCAGAAGGGAGAAAAGAAATTGGAAGTCAACACTGCTTTTGAGATCCCTGATGACATTTATGCAGGGTACTGCACGCCTGATGAGGCAACTCATGGGAAGGAAACCAAGAATGAGCGCAAGGTGCGCATACAGAATATTGAACGAAGATGGGCACGGGAATGGAGGGAGTACAGATATGTTACTCCTAAATATATGAAGAAATTCGCTCTAAACCCTCCTTTCCCAAGACCTCCGTTGGCACCTGTCCAAAGAGCTGATCCACAAGCATAAAACATGGTGAAGATTATGCTGCTGAATGGGCCAAGTGGCAAGCCAAGTTAGCCAAGCATGCCAAAGAAGTAGTGAAGAAATTCAATGAAGATTCTGCTGCTGCTCCTGCTGCTGAGGCTACCACAAGCAAGAAGGCTATGCCAAAGAAGCCTGCTCGGAAACCAACTTCCTCAGCAATGCCCTCACGGCCAAGCTCATCAGTGCCATCACGGCAAATTCCTCAAGCTACACGAGTTCCTCAAGCTGCAAAACCCTCAGCTCCTCCGGCAAAGTCCTCGGCACCTGTGCATCTCTCCACTTGCCAAAGGACCACATGCATCTCAATTTCCTCAGGAGCTTCTGCAAGTTCTTAAGCTCCTCCTTCTTCAACCGGCCGCACTCTGCTGAAGACCAAGGCTACTGCTGGACGAGGCACTAGACCAAGTCCTCACAAGAAGCAGGTAGTCTTTCAAATTCCGTCTGATGATGACGAAGCTGATGATGAAGAATTGGCCAATATCGTCAAAGACAGACAACAGCGGGCCAGTAGAGCCAAGGGAAATGTTGTGCCCCTTTTATTGGATCCGAAGAAGATCCTGGATTTCATTGACCTCTGGCACAATGACCCGAACACTCCTTTGCCAGAGCTAGACCTCACTCCTGGATAAAGTCACATGTTGACGGCATTCATCACTGAAGAAAAATGGAAATATGATCAAGCCATGACTGTGAAGAAAGCCCAGTACAAGAAACAACGCTTTCTGAAGGATAACGTTCTAAGGCTATCACCTGAGCAACTCATCGATATGCAATCTGAGATCAAGAAGCTTAGTGATGAATTTGATGCCTACAAGGCAGAATGGCTGGGAGCCAAAGTCAGATTTGTCAAAATGGTGAAGAAATTCACTTCCAATGTTGCTGATCCGGCGCACATTGAAGTTCCTTCGGCTTAAGCATCTGCACAGTCGACTGAAGAACATGCCAGCACAGATGATGAAAATCAGGCTGCTGAGGAAACTGCTAGCACCAGGGCTGATGAAGCAATTCCAGTCACTGAAGAAACTGCCAGGGAAACCACTAGTGTTGCGCCTGAAGAACAAGTCAGGCCAGCTGAAGCATCTGACGCTGCGCCTGAAGAAGTTGAACAAGACACGACAACTACATCAGTTGTGCCTGAAGCAATTGATCCAATTTCCTCTACTCCTCCTGCACCAACGCCAACACCAAGTCAAGTTCTTCCTTCAGCTTTAGAAGTGAAGAAAACGAAGGCTGCAGAGCGAGTTGCTCTGAAGAAAAGGAAAGCATCTGCTTCCTCGGAATCTTCTGCACTCAAGAAGGCAAAGATTTTGACAAGCTCACTTGAGAATCCTATTGATGTTGTTCCTCTCTCAAGCATGCCATCAAAGGAAATTATTCCTTTTGGTGAAGACTATGAGATTCCAAGTGAATCTGATGAAGACAATCCCTCTACTGCTTTGACGGAGCAGATGAATGAAGAAATTGAAGTGGACACTATCACTTCAACTCCCCTGGTATCATCGCCAATGCCTCAGTTCACAGCTGAAGAGGCCGGCGTTGAAGAAATGGAAGAAGATGAAAATGTAGACATTGGGATCACCACACCTATGATGAACGATGACTTTTGGGACAGTCAGCACCCCAACTCTCCTCTGTTCACACCGCTTCAACAAATTCCTCAGTCCCCAATACCTACTGAAGTTCAGATGGGCTCTGATGAAATTCACATTGCACCTTCCATTCCTGAAGAAATTCCAGCCACTAGTGCTGATGACAAAGCTGCTGAAGAAATGGAGACCTAGGCTGCAACTGAAGCAGAAGCTGAAATTCCTCAGCCTGCGGCTCTAGAGATTGAGATTCCTGAGGTTGTGCTGCAACTGACTGATACTCCTCAGCCAAAGCCGAAGAATCCATTCTCGAAGACGCCAAAATTCAAGGCTGATGACTTCTTCCATGAGCATGTGTTCTTCACCGACTACAATCCTTATGACTCTGCTTGTCTGAGAAGGAAGCGTTTCTGGACTGCCAGCCAAGCAAACTTTTATTCTTCACTGCTTTTCAATAAGGAAAAAGTTTTCGATCATGTGCATATTCCTCACGTGGACATGGAATCACTATCGTGCTTCACACCAGTCCTCAGTGTTCTTCATGACGCTGGATTGCTCAACTTCTGCACAGACATATGTGACTGGAATGAAGAACTCATTCTTCAGTTCTATGCGATGCTGCACATCACCGGCAACGCTGAAGATGTGAACTCTTGGGTGTTGGACTGGATGACAGAGAACACTCACTTCAAAGCACCAGCCTCTAAATTACTTCATGCCCTGCCTGTCATTCCTCCCCTTGATGGTGCGCATCTTATCTATCATGAAACTGAACTGTCTGATCACTTCATGCAAGTTTTGATGAAGCTACTGAAGCCTAGTCAAGCCTCAAGGACAAAATTCCTTGTGAAGGAATTGTTGTATGTGCTTAGGACTGTCTATCGCATTCTGACCAAGACACTGAGTCCAATCAAAGGCCACGACTCGAATGATGAAGAAGTTGTTGGCATCATGAAGAATCTGCTATTCAATATTATGCACGGTATTCCAGTAAACTACCATGACTTCTTCATGAGGACTCTGGCAAACGTTGCACTGTCTCCCTTTGAATTGAAGCCTTACACTCCCTGGATTATGAGATTCCTCAGATCAAGGTCTTCAATCAACTACAAGGCTGACACACTCAACCATGGCAGCTACTTGCCCCCTATTGAAGTCCTCAAGCGGACATTTTCCTCTGCTGATGAAAAGGGCAAGGCCACTGCAATTGTTGATGAGGGCATTCGTCCATTGGATGGACTGTTCCGCAAAGTTGCCTCATACTCCACCGATGATGACTCTGCCACTCATGATTCTGTCGCCAGTGCATCCAAGCAAAGTCCTCAAGCCACAGCTCCAAGGGTGATGACCGATCGTGAGCTTCTCCTCAGTCTTCATCAGAAGGTCGATCGCAAACATAAATGGGTCAATCGTCAGTTTGGTTCGATTCTTCAGAACATGACTGCTACATATAATTCAGTGAAGAAGAACCACTACTACCTCCATGAAGTTTTTGATCGCACCTGGGCTGTTCTGACTCATCTCAATGGTGATGAAGAACTCAAGCAGATGGGCTTCAAGCAGGACTTCCGCTGGTCTAAGCCTCCGGCGAAGAAATTCAAGAAAGTCGAAGTTCCTCCCTTGTTGCCTAGCTCATATTCTTCATCACGTGAGACCGATGAAAATGAAGACTTGGCGACACTGCGGCAGTCCCTACTCTAACAACCGACCCCAACAATGTTGGTGCTCCTCCATCAATGGTCATTTGATGACAAAGGGGGAGAAATTTGAGTTAGTCTTCAAGCAGGTCTATCTATATGGGCGTTTTTTTATTAAGTTGCAACTCTCGCTCTTCTGAAGTGTTTGTTGATTGAGTTGTAAACTTAAGTCAATGCGGAGTTTGATATTTACAGTGAAAGTCAACCCCTAAAAATGAATGTCTTCGCTGAAGAATTTGGTTCTCCTGAAGACTTTGAAAGTGATGAAATTGGTGTGACCTTGAAGACTTGGATATTCATGCGAGGATTATGAAGCATGAAGACTTTTGTTTTCGTAGTTTCATTTTCTCTTTCTTGAGTCATAGGAAACACCGTACTGTTAAAGGGGGTCGAGGTAATACTAAGGAAACTGATTTCCAAGTGATGCTCATCTCAAAATCCTACACCTACCCAATCCTTTCGAGTGAAGCCATTGGAAATCTCATATCATTTTAGTCAATTTCTTCAGTGACAGAGACGAAGATCTTCTGGTCTCTGAGGAATTTGTTCTGACTGAGGAGTTAGGAGTTTGCCAGTGCGAATCGCCTACATAGTGAGGAACATGATAGCCCTGAGGAATTCGAACCTCAAATCCGACCATTCTTGTGCTATGCGCCAGCTATCCAAAATATCCTACCACCTAACGGTCATATCCTTGAAGGGCATTTACGTCTTATCATGTCGGGCTCCTCCCTAGGCTATAAATAGCTGCCCCCTACAACCACTAGTTGGTTGGCTACTCCGAGAGAAGCTAACACTTGTCAATTGAGAGCATCCTATCCTCCGAGGACTTTGAGCGAAAATCATCAAGTGAGGAAAACCCAAACCTACAAACCCAAAGTGATTGAGCATCACTGAAAAGATTGTTCCTGTGTGGAACCGACGCTTGTTAACTTTGAGGACTGTGTATCCTCGAGACGGTTAGGCATCATGGTCTGAGCATCCAAGAGGAATTGTGAATTGCCGAGTGACCGAGTTTGTGAAGGTTTGGAAGTCACCTGTGAAGACTTACCACGAGTGTTGGGAGAGGTCTGTGTGATATTAGCTCAAGGAGAATACGGTGAGGACTGTGTGTCCAGGGTTGTGAGTCCTCGAGTTTAAATACTCAGTCGCTCCAACCAGACGTACAACTGTCACAGCAGTTGGAACTGGTCTACCAAATCATTGTCTTCATCAAGCCGACTGGTTCTGTTTCCTCAACTCTTTCATTTACTCATTCATGTGTTGATGAACCTGATCATTACTGTTTGAAGACTTTGACTAAAGACTTTCCCTATTTCCTTAATCCTATTTCTTCAGTCACATTGTCTTCATCCTGCCTATCCTATGTTTACGCTTTCTGTACTCTGTGTTCGTCTTTCATTTCGTCATGATGACTATGTTGTTGCTCTGTTATCCTTATCCCTGAGTACTTATTCCGCTGCTTTTTGTTCGTGAGTTAGGAATTTCCTCACCCTGAAATTCCTCAGTGACAAATTTGCAAAAATCACCTATTCACCCCCCCTCCCCCGCTCTAGTCGACGTAACACACTTTCAGTTGGTATCAGAGTGAGGTACACCCTTGTTATGTGTGAATTTGGTTTAACCGCCTGGAGTTTTAGTTATGTCGACTGCAGGTATGATCAAGGTCTTGGCTGGGTGTCCTACCTTTGATGGGACGGACTATCCCTACTGGAAGAACAAGATGCGCATGCATCTTGAGGCAATTGATAATGATCTCTGGTATGTTGTGGAAAATGGCGTTCCCTCAGTCAGTAACTCGATTCTCAAGTGAAGAATATCATATGTGGCCATCTAAGCAAAGGACAGTACGGTAGAGTGAGTGAGGGAGTCCGGGATTAGGGGGTGTCCGGATGGCCGGACTATGACCTTTGGCCGGACTCCCGGACTATGAAGATACAAGATTGAAGACTTCGTCCCGTGTCCGGATGGGACTTTCCTTGGCGTAGAAGGCAAGCTTGGCGATATGATATGAAGATCTCCGCCCATTGTAACCGACTCTATGTAACCCTAGCCCTCTCCGGTGTCTATATAAACCGGAGAGTTTTAGTCCGTAGGACGAACAACAATCATACCATAGGCTAGCTTCTAGGGTTTAGCCTCTCTGATCTCGTGGTAGATCAACTCTTGTACTACCCATATCATCAATATTAATCAAGCAGGAGTAGGGTTTTACCTCCATCGAGAGGGCCCGAACCTGGGTAAAAACATCGTGTCCCTTGTCTCCTGTTACCATCCGCCTAGACGCACAGTTCGGGACCCCCTACCCGAGATCCGCCGGTTTTGACACCGACATTGGTGCTTTCATTTAGAGTTCCTCTGTGTCGTAACCTTTAGGCCCGATGGCTTCTTCGATAATCAACCACGACGTGGTCCAGGGTGAGACTTTCCTCCCCGGACAGATCTTCGTATTCAGCGGCTTCGCACTGCGGGCCAATTCGCTTGGCCATCTGGAGCAGATCGAAAGCTACGCCCCTGGCCATCAGGTCAGGTTTGGAAGCTTAACTACACGGCCGACATCCGCGGGGACTTGATCTTCGATGGATTCGAGCCACGGCCGAGCGCGCCACACTGTCACGATGGGCATGATCTAGCTCTGCCGCCGGACAGCGCCCAGAGTGCCGCTCAGGTGTCCACTCCGACCATTCGCTCGGAGCCGACTGCGCTAGTCAGGGACGAACGGTTGGACGCCGCCCCAGGAGCCGCAATCTCTACGGTGATAGAGCCGAACACCGGTTTAGTCCTTTGCAAGGCCAGTGACTCCAAGGTGCCGGACTCCTGTCCGGACTCCGAACCTTCCGCACCCCTTCCGATCGAACCCAATTGGGCTCCGATCATGGAGTTCACTGCCGCAGACGTCTTTCAGCACTCGCCCTTTGGTGATATCCTGAGTTCACTAAACTCTCTCTTTGTTAGCAGAGCCCTGGCCGGACTATGGTCAGCAGGGTTGGGATGCGGACGACAAAGAAATTCGAAACCCACCCACCACCCACTTTGTAGCCACTGTCGACGATCTAACCGACATGCTCGACTTCGACTCCGAAGACATCGACGGTATGGACGCCGATGAAGGAGACGACCAAGAACCAGCACCTATAGGGCACTGGAAAGCCACCTCGTCATATGACATATACATGGTGGACACCCCCAAAGCAGGGGATGGTGATGAAAAAACGGAGGACGACCCCTCCAAGAAGCAACCCAAGCGCCGACGTCAGCGGCGCCGCTCTAAATCCCGCCAAAACAAAAACGGTGAGCCTGGCACTAGAGACAACAACACCACGGACAGTGCCGAAGAGAACCCCCTCCAGCAGGATTCAGTGCAGGAGGACGAAGAAGCCAGCCTCATGAGAGAGCGGCGGACAGGGAGGTCGAGGACGACAATTATATGCCTCCCTCCGAAGACGAGGCAAGCCTCGACGACGACGAATTCGTCGTACCAGAGGATCCTGTCGAACAAGAGCGTTTCAAACGCAGGCTTATGGCCAAGGTGAGCAGCCTCAAGAAAAAACAGCAGCAGCTTAGAGCTGACCAAGATTTGCTAGCCGACAGATGGACTGAAGTCCTGGCGGCTGAAGAGTATAAACTCGAACGCCCCTCCAAGAGTTACCAAAAGCGCATGCTGCTACCCCAACTAGAGGAGGAAGCAACTAAACCTACATCACCAGCGTACGATGCGCCCGATCGGCCACCCCGTGGCCGCGACAGAGAGGCCTTTCGGCACTCAACCCAAGCCGCACCCCGACGCCGCTCCAAGAATACCAGAGCACGGGGAAACGCAATAGACCTGTGAGACATATTGGAGGATAAGGCAAGGCAAAAAAGATCAATCTACGAATCGCGTGGGCGCCCTACGTCACGTGACGATAACCGTCATGCCGGATATGATAAATACGGCCAGGCCGAATACAACAGACAAAGCTCATCCGAGCTACGTCGCGATATAGCCCAGTAGAGGGGCGCCGCACACCCACTATGCTTCACAGACGAAGTAATGGATCATCAAATCCCCGAGGGTTTTAAACCCGTAAACATCGAATCATACGATGGCACAACAGATCCCGCGGTATGGACCGAGGATTATCTCCTTCATATCCACATGGCCCGTGGTGATGATCTACACGCCATCAAATACCTCCCGCTCAAGCTTAAAGGACCAGCTCGGCATTGGCTTAACAGCCTGCCAGCAGAGTCAATTAGTTGCTGGGAGGACCTGGAATCCGCATTCCTCGACAACTTCCAGGGCACTTATGTGCGACCACCAGACGCCGATGACCTAAGCCACATTATCCAGCAGCCAGAGGAATCGGCCAGACAATTCTGGACACGGTTCCTAACCAAGAAAAATTAAATAGTCGACTGTCCGGATGCCGAGGCCCTTGCAGCCTTCAGGCACAACATCTGAGATGAATGGCTTGCCTGGCACCTAGGACAGGAAAAGACGAAATCTATGGCAGCCCTCATGACACTCATGACCCGCTTTTGCGCGGGACAAGACAGCTGGCTAGCTTGTAGCAATAACATAACCAAGAGCCCTGGCAATTCGCATACCAAGGACAACAATGGCAGGTCACGTCACAACAAGCACAAGCGCCGCATTAACAGTGACAATACTGAGGATACGACAGTTAATGCCGGATTCAGAGGCTCTAAAACCGGTCAGCGGAAGAAGCCATTCAAAAGAAACCCTCCGGGCCCATCCAGTTTAGACCGGATACTCGATCGCTCGTGCCAGATACACGGCACCCCTGAACAACCAGCCAACCACACCAACAGGGATTGTTGGGTGTTAAAGCAGGCATGCAAGTTAAGTGCCGAAACCAAAGACAAGGGGCTGCGTAGTGATGACGAAGAGGAGCCCCGGCCGCCGAACAACAGAGGACAGAAGGGCTTCCCCCCGCAAGTGCGGACGGTGAACATGATATATGCAACCCACATCCCCAAAAGGGAGCGGAAGCATGCTCTCAAGGACGTCTATGCGTTGGAGCCAGTCGCCCCAAAGTTCAACCCATGGTCCTCCTGCCCGATCACTTTTGATCGAAGGGACCACCCCACTAGCATCCGTCACAGCGGATTCGCCGCGTTGGTCCTAGACCCAATCATTGACGGATTTCACCTCACTAGAGTCCTCATGGACGGCGACAGCAGCCTGAACCTGCTTTATCAGGATACAGTGCGAAAAATGGGTATAGATCTGTCAAGGATTAAACCCACAAAGACAACCTTTAAAGGTGTCATACCAGGTGTAGAAGCCAGCTGTACAGGCTCGGTTACACTCGAAGTGGTCTTCGGATCCCCGGATAATTTCCAAAGCGAAGAGTTAATCTTCGACATAGTCCCATTCCGCAGTGGCTATCACGCCCTGCTCGGATGAACCGCATTTGCAAATTCAATGCGGTGCCGCACTATGCATATCTCAAGCTCAAGATGCCAGGTCCTCGCAGAGTCATTACGGTAAATGGAAACACCGAACGCTCTCTCCGAACGGAGGAGCACACAGCGGCCCTGGCGGCGGAAGTACAGAGCAGCCTCTCAAGGCAACTCTCCAATCCGGGTGTTAAACATCCGGACAACATCAAGCGTGCCCGAAGCAACCTACAACAAAGCCGGCTGGCACATTCCGAGCAAGCATAGCAGTGCGGCCCCAACCCCAGCCCTTGCCAGATGGTGATATCGGTACCACGCGTACATAATTACGCTTTGAAAATACCATGGGCCTAAGGGGAGGGGCACAACTACGGCATGCCCAGAATGCGGCTCAACCGCACTTAGGGGCTCCCTATTCTGTCATTTCCTTTTCTTTTTATATACTTTCAGGACCCAACTATTCGGAAGGCCTGTCCGGCAATACACTCACCGAACACACGATGCAACAGCCAGGGAGAGAACAAGTCGCATCGAGTGTCCAGGTGGTCTCTATAATGAGCTAAATACCCGTTTTACTTAAATTCACGCAGCTTGCCCCTGGAGGGGGACATGTCAAATAATCCCATCCCTTGCTTATCGCACTATTTATATCGTTCTGCTTTCATAGCAGCCCCTTTTAATAAACAATACATAGCTCTTATCTATTATTGTATTCATCTATTTTATACAAATATGTTCAGTAATGACATTATGCAACCGTACACTTTGGTACGACCAATACACCAGGGGCTTAAGCACCCCATAACATGGTGTGAGAAGACCGAACACTCTAATGAGTGCGGCACCCCGAACTTATAGCACTATATGCATCGGCTCCGAATCATGTCTTGGGTCAATAGTTGGGTTTGCCCGGCTCCCATGTTTTGGTACCTTACGTTCCGCAATGTTGGCTATGGTAGCGCTGGGAGAACTACTGCGATTGCGCCCCAGTTGAGCTGGGTTAACACCTCAGTAGAGAAAGCTAAAACTGACCGCCATGATAATGCGAGAGACCGGTCGCTGTTCGTGAGGTTTTTTGAGTCCCTAAAGACTTATGCCGCTTAGAGCGAGGAGCCGGATTTATCTAGCCTACGCGTGGATAGCGCCCCGAACTCGGTCTTCCGAATACTAGGGGCTTCGCCCAAATTTAAAATTATAGAATTCTATGGCTAAGTGAGAGTGATAAAGCATTATAAGTCCGATGGCCTTGTTCGTTGTGCTGAGCGCCTCCCTAGATGGACCCAAGAATGGGAACAAGAGCGCTCAGGTTTATCCCGAACACCCCAGCACTCGTGGCATGGGGGTAGAAGCCGACGACTTGCATCTCTCAGATTTAATAAACGGCCGCACAAAAGGTAATATTTTAAATTAACAAGCATTGCTTAGAACCTTCAATACAGACGGAGCGCTTGATGACTTCAATCCATGGACAAGCGTCCACCAGCCGCCGCACCAGACCGAAGTAACTCCCAGGCATGGCTTCTCTAGGCCACAACCGAACTATGAGGCCCTTCATGGCCTGTTCGGCCACCTTGTGGAGCTCGACCAGCTGCTTCAGCTAGTCACTCAAGGGCACCGGTTGTCCGGCCTCAGCATATTGAGACCAGAACACCTTTTCCGTCGAGCTCCCCTCCTCGGCTCGGTAGAATGCGGCAGCATCAGACAGACTACGCGGCAGATCGGCAAACACTCCTGGAGAGCTCCGGATTCGGGTAAGTAACAGATAATTCACTTCTATATGCTTGCTTTGCATAAAGAATGTCTTACCCGCCGCTATTTTCTTTATCGCCTCGATCTCCTGGAGGGCCTTCTGGGCTTCAGCCTTAGCGGTTTTGGCACTCTCAAGAGCCAAGGCGAGCTCAGACTCTTGAGTCTTCGAGTCACGCTCCAAACTCTCGTGTTTTTCCACGAGAGCCTGGAGCTCTTGCCGCACCTCCGCCACCCGCACCTCCCGCTTCTCTCGCTCAGTGCGCTCCAAGGCCGCACTATTTTCGGCCTTGGACACCTCCTCCTTCAGGGTCGCCACCTCGGTCGTGGTCCCTGCAACATTGACGTTGGTCCTGTCATTATTTGCAACCAGGTATTTCTATATACATTTACATACGGTATTACATACCGTCCTTGTCCTCGAGCTGCTTCTTGGCACGGCCGAGCTCGTTCTTGGACCGCTCGAGACTCTCCTTCAATGCATTGACCTTCGCAGTCAGTGCGGCAGAGGTCAGCAGCGTAGCCTGCATTCCCATATTGACATATTTATGTTAGACTCCTGTGTAATATCTTTTTAGATCCTCAGTTCGGCTTTTCTTTCCGAACACCAAACTGAGCATCAGGGGCTGCTGTCTATGCGGTAACATTTTTATATGTTTTGAATACATACCTCAAAGCCTGTTAAGAGGCTTGTACAGGCTTCTGTCAGCCCACTCTTGGCGGACTGAACCCTCTCGATCACCGCACTCATAACAGTGCGATGTTCCTCGTCAATGGAGGCGCTGTTAAGCGCCTCCAGCAAATCGTCTGGTGCCTCCGGTTGGACGGAGGCCGCCAGCGTCATAGGCGTGCCCTTCTTGTGAAGGCGCCGCCTACCGGTCTCTCGAACCGTTGATGGTTCCGGAGTAGTGTCTGGCCCAAGGCCGGACTTAGATCCCTCTAGGCTTTACCCCCTTTGGGCCTGGAGTCCGGGAGGTCGCCTTGCGGCGCCTCCAGGACCACCTCCGCCCAGTTTAGTCCCTTTTGGGACTCCACCTCGGCGTCGTCCGCAGG
This sequence comes from Triticum dicoccoides, assembly GCF_002162155.2. Classification (NCBI taxonomy): domain Eukaryota; kingdom Viridiplantae; phylum Streptophyta; class Magnoliopsida; order Poales; family Poaceae; genus Triticum; species Triticum dicoccoides. The sequence continues at coordinate 535,115,099 of NC_041393.1, read as the reverse complement.
GAGCGGGGAGGAAGCCGTCGGAAGTGAAGCACTATTCACATCTGACGAATCCAGGGAGCCGCTCGACGAATCGCTGAGCTGAGCCTTGGGCGGACTGCATGATTGAATTCGGCGTCAGAAAATATCGAATAATAGAGGAGTGCCATAAGTTATTCTGGCATCCGGACACTTATGATTTTTCCAAGGGCTTGACCCTGGATGGCCATTCCTCCCCGCCGTCTTCGGCATCGGAGGCATAGTCCGGTAGAAGGGTCTTCCCCTTCTTGGACCCTCCGGCCTCCCCAGTTGGGGCGGCCTTCCTTTTCTTTCCTCCCCCCGCTAGAGGGGGAGAGGCTTCTTCTTCCTCCTACTCCTCGTCCTCAGAGGCGGAGGGTGCTTCGGGGTTGTCAGGCGATGAATCTGACACCACCAAGCGCCGGGAACTCTTTCGAGTCCCCGTGGCCTTCTTCTTGGCCTCCTTCTCCGGCACCACGTGGGGTGCCGGAACCAGCAGCCCCGACAATCTCGCGTCCGCTGGGTCTTCTGGCAAAGGAGCCGGATAGTTGATCTGTCCGGCCTTCTTCTGCCAGTCCTGTTAAAGGGATGGGGGTTTAGATCCCGCATAAAATCAAATCTATGGAAAACAAATACCCCGTAAGGGGAAAATTAAGCTCACCGTGCTGGCTTGGCGCTTGGCGCAGAATCCGTGATCCTCGGTGACGGGAGGGGAGACCTCGGAGCTCTTGAATAGCACCTTCCAGGCATCCTCGTGCTTTGTGTCAAAGAGCCGGGACAGAGTCTGGTGCTGGGCCAGGTCGAACTCCCACAAGTTGAAAGCCCGTCGTTGACACGGGAGAATCCGCGGAAGAGCATGACCTCGACTACGGTGAAAAGTTTAACCTTCCTGCCGATCAGGTCTTTGATGCAGGTTTGAAGTCCGGTCACTTCTGCCGAATTACCCCACAACAGGCCCGTCTCTTTCCAAGATGTGAGCCGTGTGGGGATACTCGGGGGCCGCTGCCCATTCAGGGTCACGCAGCTCGGTGATATAGAACCACCCCGATTGCCACCCTTTGATGGTCTCTACGAAGGCGCCCTCGAGCCATGTAATGTTGGCTATCTTGCCCACCATGGCGCCTCCGCACTCTGCTTGGCGGCCGCCCACGACCTTCGTCTTGACGCTGAAGATCTTCAGCCATAGGCCAAAGTGGGGCTGGATGCGGAGGAAGGCCTCGCACACGATGATAAATGCTGAGATGTTGAGGATGAAGTTCGCGGCCAGATCATGGAAGTCTAGGCCGTAGTAGAACATGAGCCCCCGGACGAACGGGTGAAGAGGAAAGCCCAGTCCGCGGAGGAAATGGGGGAGAAATACAACCCTCTCATGGGGCCTAGGGGTGGGGATGAGTTGCCCCTCATCTGGAAGCCGGTGCACGATGTCGTCAGACAAGTATCCGACCTTCCTCAACTTTTTGATTTACCCCTCCGTGATGGAGGAGGCCATCCATCTACCTCCCGCTCCGGACATGATTGGAGAAGGTTGAGGTGGGAAGTGCGGACTTGGGCGTTGGAGCTCGAGTGCGCGGGGATGGATAAGCAAAGGAGGAAGAAGGCGTAAATGGAAAGGGTAGATCCTTATCCCCTTATATGGGCGACCGAAACTACAAGCCCCCACCAGCCTCATAAAACTCGCTTATCTCCCAAGCGCCGCGGTTAATGGCGCGGTTGGGTTACCCACGCCCGTATTGATGAGAATCCCAGAAAAAGGGGACACGATCTCTGCTTTGACAAGACGTGCCAAGGAAACCGCCTCGCTAAACGCGCTGAGGTGGAATAGTAAAATGATTCGAATAAAGACTTGGCCGTGGCGTGATGTCATGCTGCGGAATATGTCAACAGATTAGATTTGTGCAGATATTATTCTCTCTACGGTGGTAAGTGGAACTTATTTTGCAGAGCCGGACACTATCCTTGTGTTCAACATCTTCTATGAAGTATTCAGAGGAGGAACCCACCTTGCAATGCCGAAGATAATTTGCGCGCCGGACTCGTCGTCATTGAAGCCTGGTTCAGGGGCTACTGAGGGAGTCCTGGATTAGGGGGTGTCCGGATGGCCGGACTATGACCTTTGGCCGGACTCCCGGACTATGAAGATACAAGATTGAAGACTTCATCCCGTGTCTGGATGGGACTTTCCTTGGCGTAGAAGGCAAGCTTGGCGATACGATATGAAGATCTCCTCCCATTGTAACCGACTCTATGTAACCCTAGCCCTCTTTGGTGTCTATATAAACCGGAGAGTTTTAGTCCATAGGACGAACAACAATCATACCATAGGCTAGCTTCTAGGGTTTAGCCTCTCTGATCTCGTGGTAGATCAACTCTTGTACTACCCATATAATCAATATTAATCAAGCAGGAGTAGGGTTTTACCTCCATCGAGAGGGCCCCAACCTGGGTAAAAACATCGTGTCCCTTGTCTCCTATTACCATCCGCCTAGACGCACAATTCGGGACCCCCTACCCGAGATCCGTCGGTTTTGACACCGACGGTGAGTGCTCTGGAAACTGCCAAGCTGCTTTGGGACATGCTGTCCAACGTCAACGAAGGAGTCTCAACTCAACGTGACTCTCGAGTTGATGTTCTTCACAATCTCTTCAACCGCTTCAAAGACTCGACAATGAAAATGTTCACCAACCTTCGATTGCCTCACTGACATCTCAAATGAGCTTCAAGCACTTGGTGCCACTGACATCACTAACCATGAGGTGGTGAAGAAATTGCTGAGATCATTTGATTCCTCATTCGATACTCTTGCACTGATGATTCAAGAGCGAGTTGATTACAACTCACTAGATCCCGCTGATATCCTCGAGAGGCTAAACACTCATGAGTTCTGGCTTGCTAAGAAGAGAGATCTCTATGGACCGAGCTACGGAAGATCACGTGCACTGAAGGCCAAGGCAGTCTCTGAGTCCGAAGCTGAAGAGTCTGGTAGCAGCTGTCACATCCCTAGCCTTACCTTGCACTAGGCTAGCACTTGTCTGTTGCATCATGTTTAATTTCTTTTGAAACTTGAAATGGGGATTGCTCAAACCCTAGCACCAGATCAAATCAACTAGGTTCAAATAAAAATATTCTCAATGAACCCAAGATGCTCTTCAGAAAAGTTCATTATTTTTGGATTGGTCTAGAACCTCTCCCAAAAATGGTGCATATTTTTCTAGGCCATTCTGGATTATTGAATTAAATCATATAGTATTTTAATTTGGGCATTTAAATGCTATAAAATATATTAAATGCTCAAATAATACCAAACTGAAATGTTTACTGTAGGATATATTTCCAACAATGGTCATGAGTAGTTGCATGATTTTTGGGATTGATTTAGTATTTTTAATAAATGCACAAAGTTGCAGAAAAATAGAAAACAGTAATTAAAATAGGAAACGGAGAGAGAGAGTTACCTGGGCCAACTTACCTGGCGCTCCAGCCAGCCCAACACTGTGCAGCCCAGCCAGCGCAGCGCCTTTCTTCAACCTTCTGCCAGAAGGCGAGGCAGCTGCGTGGAGAGCGCACAGCTGAGCTGCGCCAGCTCCTGCTTGCCGCCTCCTTCTTCCCCTCGCGTCTGGCGACGCCACGCGACCCCCTCGCTCCTCTCCCTCACTCTCTGCTCTCTCCCTCGTCCTCTGCTCCCTCTCCTGAGCACGCCCGAGCGGAGCCCGTCGCCACCGTCGCCGTTCACCACGGCCACCAACCCCTCCATGCCCAGCCAGCTAGCCCACGAGCTCCGCCTCTCTGCCGTGCACCTCTGCGATGAATCATGTGAGCCCGGACGCCCTGAAGGGACGCATCCATGCTCGCCACCACCGCATCTGCCGCCGGACGTCGTCGACGGATTCGCCTCATCCAGAGCGTCCCTGAGGCCGCTGACCTACCCTGCCGCATCGCCGTGAGCTCCTCTTCCCCCTCCCCCTAACCCCGTTGCTCCGCTCGACCTCAAGCTAACGCCGCCACCATGGTCGAGCCTCGCCGCTGCCTGCCTTGTTGTGCGCCACCTTTGCAGTCGGCTTCTGTTGTTGCCAAGAACGGCAACGAGCTCCTCGTGCCTCCAGGAGGCTGCCTAGCCTTTTTTCTAGCCCGCCCGTGCCCGTAGCACCGCTTCCCGCATGTGCCCGAGCGCCGCCGCCGCCCACCTCGACACCGGCGACGCTACAGCCCTCCCCTGCAGCTGCCACTTGCACCACCCGACGCGCCTCCATGTGGGCTTTCAAAAGAGCCTAGCCGTGCTTCGAACGGCCGCCGAAATCGACCGGCCGGAGTACCTCCGCCGTCGGCTATGGTCGCCGGCGGCTAACCGCCGACGTAACCGGCCATTAGGGCCTAATCACCCCGCTAACCAACCCCCTAAGCCACTGAAACATGGACCCCACTCCCTAAATAACTCCAGCTTTATTTCCTATTTAGATTAGTGTTAATCTTGCGGACCCCACATGTCAGTTTGACTTTGGCCAAGTCAGCGTTGACTGGTCCCACATGTCAGCGACCTAAACAGCCATGTGTCACTGACGTGTGGCCCCCACACGTCAGGTTTGACCTGGCCGACTCTTTTGACCAGCTGACATCAGCATGATGCAGTGCTGATGCAGAAAGTATTTTCTGGAATTAAAATAAATCAGAAATGATTTATAAATTTCAGAAAATATCCAAAACTTCTAAAAATTATATAAAATCAACCGTAACTCCAAATGAAACAAATTATATATGAAAATTGATCAGAAAAATCCAATCTATCCATCTGTACCATTTTCATGCATGTTAAAATAACTTATCACTACTGTTTAGGACAAATGAAAGGAATGGCATTTAAATAACCACATGTGGAGTTTGAATTTGAATCTTTGATTCAAATCAACTTCATTTAACCTATTGTAGTTGCATTAGTCCAACACACTCATATTACCATGTCATGATCATGCATCATATTGTGCATTGCATTGATTGTGTTCTTCCTTGTTTGCCGGTGTTTGTTCCCTCTCAGTAGACGACGTATCGACGATGTGATCGATGACACTGATGAGGAACTATACTATCTTCAGAAGTGCCAGGCAAGCAAAAACCCCTTTTTCATTCCGATACAATCCCACTCTCTCGCTCCTGCTCTCTTTTACTGCATTAGGACAACAATGATTCAACTGTTACATGCTGCGGTAGTTGAACCCCTTTCCTCTGCATGACCTGTCATTGCCACAGTAACTAGATGAAACCCACTAGCATGAGTAGGAGTTGTTTGAGCCCTGATGTGCCTACTCATTCATGCTTGTTTGTCATGCCTGCTATTGCTTAGAGTTGTGTCAGGTCTGATTCATTGGGGATGAATTGGAATGTGGTGAACATGTCCTACTGTTGAGAGCTAAGTGTGTGAACACGATTTGGTAAAGGTAGCGGTGAGAGGCCATGTAGGAGTACATGGTGGGTTGTCTCATTGCAGCCGCCCCCAGGAACTGAGTTCCATGTTTGTGATCCATGAACAGCTACTACCACACATTGGGATCCTTAATTGACTCTCTCGACTTATTAATCAACTTGATCTCTGTCGAGGAGTTGCACCTAGTTTCTGGTGTTTATAGGTAGTGTTCATAGTCTACCAAGTGGCACCCGGTACAGGTGGGCTTGGGACAGACTAGGCACCGTGGCACGGTGTACCAAGCGTAGATCCACCCGTCGAGGTGGGCTTGGGAACCCTGCACACATCGTTTGGGGCCGTGAGCGATACCCCAGCCGGATCTCCTTGCGGATGGAACCCGAATAGGCGATAAACCTGGACGAGAGACTTGTGTGGTTAGTCAGGTCGTGGCCGACACCCTCGATGGGCTTCCGCTTGAAGGTTGTCGAGTACATGTCGTGTAAACGGCGGTAAGTGGTGAGAGCGTGTGTGAAGAAGTACACCCCTCCAGGGTTAATATGATCTATTCGAATAGCCGTGTCCGCGGTAAAGGACTTCTGGGTTGCCTATACAGTTCATAGACAAGTGAAAGTGGATACAATAAAATACGGAAGATAAGCGTGAGTGCTATGGATGGCGTTCTTGTAGGGAGACGGGAGCGGATCCATAGTGGTGTATTGATATGGTGAATATGTGGACCCGTGTGCGCCACCTCAAAAGAGATACTTGCAGTCGTAGTTCAGGATAGCCACCGAGTCAAAGCTGGCTTCCTGCAGTTAAACCCCCCCCCCCTTGTTGATAATGATGCATATGTAGTTCGATCTGATGTAAGTCTTGCTGGGTACATTTGTACTCACGTTGCTTAATTTATGTTTTTGCAGAGAGACTTCAGGCTCGCTAGTAGTACCGCGTGGACTTCGACGTTTAGCTTGTTACCTCAGCTACGATCTTGTGCCCTCGGCAGGATCTGGTAGATAGTCAGGCTTCTCATCCTTTTTAATTTGTAGATGTATGTACTCAGACATGTTAAGATTCCGCATGTGCTTTGACTTGTATGCTCTGATTGTTGGGTCATGAGACCCATGATTGTAATATCTCGCTCCTCGGAGCCTATTGAATAGAATACTTGAGTCGTAGAGTCATGTTGTGATGCCATGTTGTATTTGCACATATCGAGCATATTGTGTGTATGTTATTGAAATGCTTGGTATGTGTGGGACCTGACAACCTAGTTGTTTATCCTTGCTAGCCTCTCTTACCGGGAAATGTCTCCAAGTGCTTCCACTGAGCCTTGGTAGCTTGCTACTGCTCCGGAACACTTAGGCTGGCCGGCATGTGTCCTCCTTCGTTCCTGTGTCTGTCCCTTCGGGGAAATGTCACGCGGTGTCTACCGGAGTCCTGCTAGCCTGCTAGAGCCCGGTTTACCAGAGTCCTGCTAGCCCAGTTCCTACAGCCTAGATTCACTCGCTGATGACCGACACGTTCGTTGTTGGGTCATGTATGCCTGTCCCTGTAAGTTAGTGCCACTTTGGGTTCACGACTAGCCATGTCAGCCCGGGTTCTTTGTCATATGGATGCTAGCGGCCCTATCATATACGTGAGCCAAAAGGCGCAAACGGTCCCGGGCCAGGTAAGGTGGCACCCGTGGGAATACCGTGCATGAGGCCGCAAAGTGATATGATGTGTTACATGCTAGATCGGTGTGACTTAGGATCGGAGTCTTGACAGCTTTGGTATCAGAGCTTGACTGCCTATAGGATTACCAAGCCTAACTGGTCGAAGTTGAGTCTAGAAATTCTTTAGTTATATAAGGGAATTGATTGTGGGATGGAACGTAAGGCTCTTTTTACTCCTTATACCTCATGCCTTCTGATTCGAGTCATCTTATCTTCCTACGGGTTTAAGAAACTAGGCTTTCTCTTCTTTCTATCAGAATCACGTGTTACTAACCACTAGACTTGTAGGGTTGATGGTTCTAAGCTTGAGTTCAGTTCCTACTATCTTCTGTATGTTCATAGTTGATCTCAGAACCTTGATATTATGATGATCGAGTGGTTATGCCACCATTTTTGTGGCATGTCTCCAATCTTTTCGAGCATTTACAGCCGTTATGTTGTCCGAGTCGTCTCAGGTTTCTAAATAGTCTGATGCATTTGCAAATCCCCCTTTCCCTTCCCGATGCAGTCGTAGTTCAGGATAGCCACCGAGTCAAAGCTGGCTTACTGCAGTTAAACCCCACCCCCCCTTGTTGATAATGATGCATATGTAGTTAGATCTGATGTAAGTCTTGCTGGGTACATTTGTACTCACGTTGCTTAATTTATGTTTTTGCAGAGAGACTTCATCTCGCTAGTAGTACCGCGTGGACTTCGACGTTTAGCTTGTTACCTCAGCTACGATCTTGTGCCCTCGGCAGGATCTGGTAGATAGTCAGGCTTCTCAGCCTTTTTCATTTGTGGATGTCTGTACTCAGACATGTTAAGATTCTGCATGTGCTTTGACTTGTATGCTCTGATTGTTGGGTCATGAGACCCATGATTGTAATATCTCGCTCCTCGGAGCCTATTGAATGGAATACTTGAGTCGTAGAGTCATGTTGTGATGCCATGTTGTATTTGCACATATCGAGCATATTGTGTGTATGTTATTGAAATGCTTGGTATGTGTGGGATCTGACAACCTAGTTGTTTATCCTTGCTAGCCTCTCTTACCGGGAAATGTCTCCAAGTGCTTCCACTGAGCCTTGGTAGCTTGCTACTGCTCCGGAACACTTAGGCTGGCCGGCATGTGTCCTTCTTCGTTCCTGTGTCTGTCCCTTCGGGGAAATGTTACGCGGTGTCTACCGGAGTCCTGCTAGCCTGCTACAGCCCGGTTTACCGAAGTCCTTCTAGCCCAGTTGCTACAGCCCGGATTCACTCGCTGATGACCGACACGTTCGTTGTTGGGTCATGTATGCATGTCCTTGTAAGTTAGTGCCACTTTGGGTTCACGACTAGCCATGTTAGCCCGGGTTCTTTGTCATATGGATGCTAGCGGCCCTATCATATACGTGAGACAAAAGGCGCAAACGGTCCCGGGCCAGGTAAGGTGGCACCCGTGGGAATACCGTGCGTGAGGCCGCAAAGTGATATGATGTGTTACATGCTAGATCGGTGTGACTTAGGATCGGGGTCCTGACAGCATTGGTATCAGAGCTTGACTGCTTGTAGGATTACAAAGCCAAACTGGTCGAAGTTGAGTCTAGAAATTCTTTAGTTATATAAGGGAATTGATTGTGGGATGGAACGTAAGGCCCTTTTTACTCCTTATACCTCATGCCTTCTGATCCGAGTCATCTTATCTTCCTACGGGGTTAAGAAACTAGGCTTTCTCTTCTTTCTATCAGGATCACGTGTTACTAACCACTAGACTTGTAGGGTTGATGGTTCTAAGCTTGAGTTCAGTTCCTACTATCTTCTGTATGTTCATAATTGATCTCAGAACCTTGATATTATGATGATCGAGTGGTTATGCCACCATTTTTGTGGCATGTCTCCAATCTTTTCGAGCATTTACAGCCGTTATGCTGTCCGAGTCGTCTCAGGTTTCTAAATAGTTTGATGCATTTGCAAATCCCCCTTTCCCTTCCCGATGTTTCTTTGGGCCAGATTAAGCACACTAAACGCTGAGTTGAGGTATTCTATTACCTCAACATATATGTTGGAGTTATTATTATGACCCTAGGTGTCTTAGGGGATCATCTAGTAATCTAGCCATGATTTGTGTCCTACTGTGATGATTCTGGCCTTTATTCTCGAAAGCATCCCGTGATGCCACTTAGTAGTAGGTATTAAATTCCTGGGTTTTGAACCCGAGATTCACCCTACTTACTTCATGTTGATAGTGTTTGCTCGTTCCTTTAGGTTATTAGTAACCTTTGCATTAGTCCTCGAGGTCCGTGGTATTTCCTTCTTCCAAATACTATGAACCATTTTGGCAGAAGTTCCTCGCGGAACCAAAAGATCACAACCAGAGTGCTCTTGATGAGTCCTCCATTCATAGTTGTGAATCTGCTAGTCCTTCCTCTTCAGCATGGGTTATCCGGAAGAAATATGTTGAATTTGTTCGACATACTAACCTATGCATCCACAACTCAGAAATATATATGTTCCTTTGAGTTGTCCCTCTGTAGTTGTATTTCGATCCTTGTCTATCAGTTGATAGTCAAGTTTATGTCGTGCATTCGTGTTCATCGATGCCCGTTATTCTTGTGGTCCGTCAAGCCGTTCTAGTTCAGAATGACTAGGAGAAACAAACTCCGGTACCTCATCCATATCTAGGATTGGGTCAAAGTAGTTGTACTCCGCAGATCAAAATGCTGATCCAGCTTTTGTACTGTTCTACCCTGAAGTATTACCATCTTTATATTAAGAATATCATGGGAATTGCACACCATCCTATGAACTCTTGATACAGTGATACTTCTCGCCATCATTATTCATTCCTCGGTTCCGTGTTATTGTAACCGGAACACCGACAAGTGAATCGTGATGTGTGAAATCTATACTCCTAGCAACTCTGTTGCTTGGTAGTTAAATGGACAATAACCTCATTCTTAGCATGTTGATTATTGAATCATCGCCCTAAGGTTGATTGTGCTACCTAGTCCTTATTTTCGGTGCACTCTCCGATCAATGAGTTAGGGCTATGCCAATCCCTTGCTTATTTGATCATTTTGTCTTGCCCTTAGAAGCAAGATTGTTCTCGAGCTTACTAACATATCAGTGGTTCGTGATTTTCAGATATCTTCTCGGAAGTATGACCAGGTCATCACCTGACCGCTATGTTGTGTTCGTGATCAAGTTGGTTTTCTTATAAACCACCCCTTCTCCAAGAATCTGTGTTGGATACCCCAAGCTAGTTGGTTAAGCTAAACAACAACTTGGAGAGTTGGAAGATGGAAGCTTGTCCGATTTAGTTCATCTTAAGGGATATCTTGTATGTGCGTTAAAGAAAGATGATATCTTCACCGATTGGTCCCTATGATCAGTTAATGGACCTATCACCATATCCAATATTTGATTTGAGTGTGGGCTATTCTCAGATCAAATCAGAACCAACGATATTCATAATGTTGTCTCACTCGTGGTTGTTTCCTCGAGCATACACCATTATATCTTTTGGTCTGACCTATACTATCACCGTGTTCACTTAATCGTGGAATTCCGTTTATATGGAAACTGGATGAATTGTTGTTGAGCCCATTGACAACATCCTTATCTTGTCCATGATTCATGTTGAACATCTAAGCTAGTGTTGGAAACTTTATAAGAATTATCTTCATGTTCCGTTCATGAAGCATAAGCTTGGATGAAAGGAGTGACTTTCTCCAATTCACGTGCACCTGATGTAAGTTGCCACCGTGGATCCGAGAAAGATTGTTTTTGCTTCCTTTGGAATCATCCCAAGTCAGTCATGCACGTGCAAAGTATTCTGTGGCCTGTTAGACTGATCACCTTCATTCCATATGAACTCCGTAGCACACTAAGCCACTAATTGACGTGTTCAAGGAAAAGGAGTTAAGTGCTAATCCATGGTAATGCACAAGACTTCGATATCCCCGATGATGGTTCCCTACCAGAACTCGGTAGTGTTTTATTGTTAGACTACCATGTGATCATGTTTCTCTGGGACAGCATGTTCACACGTGTGTAGCAGAACCAGCTCATGTTTTGAAGCTTGCTATCGTAGTTCATTTCCCGAGAATCTCGCAACGTCATCTCATCGATTTGTGTTGCAAACTTTCATTTTTATTCCTAGACTCGATGAATCTGGATCATTCTGACACCAACCAGATCTGAATCTCAGGCAGATATGATGGTTGGAATGTTTCCCAAGAACTATAATAATGGTCTCTCTGTAATCCGGTAAAGTGGATGTCGTGGCCAACACACCCAGCCGGAAGACCTGTTGTTGTAGTATCTTGATTGAGGAAGTTGTCCACCTCCCCATAAGGATTTCGTATGATTTACTCCAATAAGTTACTCCTTATGGATTCTTGTGCTCCCGAAGTCCGACCTTTTACTTGATGTTCTAGTTATCAAACCATATCTACAAATGGGTTGTGCTAGCACATCAAGGAGAACATTAGAAGTGGAGTGCTAAATGTCTCTCGGTCGATCATCCGTATTTTGATCCCTTGGCCTCGCTAAGGTGAAATTTGAGAAGGTGTTATCTTCGTTTGCATCTGCATCGTCCATCACTATTCATCATGGTGGTATGTTGTGTTGCTAGGATCCTTGACACGGATGTTGGTAAAACCTTGATGAATATGGAAATGCTCAAGTTCTGGAGAGCACGCGCAAGCAAAATCATCCCTTGAGTTGTTTTCAACAAAGTAATCCACATCATCTATTCTAATCCGGGTATGCCATTCTACCAAAACCCTCCAATCGATCGCTCGAGAATTGCCTTAGGCTGGTATAAAGAGTTTCAATGATCTCTGAATCAAAGGTAATTCTTTTTGCCACCTAAGGGGATATATCTATGAGTCACCATCCCGAAGGTGTCTCGTTGTGGTATCATGGCAACTCAACTCCTAGATACGTTGACAACCGTTCACCACCCTCTTAAGTGTGGAATTGTTGCCTACCTAGTGAACCTTCGTCATCCATTCCACTCCATCCCTTCAGATGTATGCTTCGTGTCTCAGCTCGAGAGATGTTGCTATGTCTCATTCCATGAGTTGATCCTAAGTTGTTCGACCTTCGGTAAGATCGATCCTTCTAGAGTCTTTCTTTCCCTCTCATTGTCATGTTAGTTGGAGTTCTCAGAGCAAGACTTCGAGACAATGATGGTGATCGAATCAACGCTCTTATGAAGTGCACCCTGGATCGTGAAGATTATACTAGTTTGCGTTTCCCCTTCATCTTACCCTATGCTTGAATCTCGAGACGAGATTCTTGTTTAGTGGGGGTGAGTTGTCACATCCCTAGCCTTACCTTGCACTAGGCTAGCACTTGTCTGTTGCATCATGTTTAAATTCCTTTGAAACTTGAAATGTGGATTGCTCAAACCCTCGCACCAGATCAAATCAACTAGGTTCAAATAAAAATATTCTCAATGAACCCAAAATGTTCTTCAGAAAAGTTCATTATTTTTGGATTGGACTAGAACCTCTCCCAAAAATGGTACATATTTTTCTAGGCCATTCTGGATTATTGAATTAAATCATATAGTATTTGCATTTGGGCATTTAAATGCTATAAAATATTTTAAATGCTCAAATAATCCCAAACTGAAATGTTTACTGTAGGATATATTTCCAACAGTGGTCATGAGTAGTTTCATGATTTTTGGGATTGATTTAGTATTTTTAATAAATCCACAAAGTTGCAAAAAAATAGAAAACAGTAACTAAAATAGGAAACGGAGAGAGAGAGAGAGAGTTACCTGGGCCAACTTACCTGGCGCTCCAGCCGGCCCAACACTGTGCAGCCCAGCCAGCGCAGCACCTTTCTTCAACCTTCTGCCAGAAGGCGAGGCAGCTGCGTGGAGAGCGCACAGCCGAGCTGCGCCAGCTCCTGCTTGCCACCTCCTTCTTCCCCTCGCGTCTGGCGACGCCACGCGACCCCCTCGCTCCTCTTCCTCACTCTCTGCTCTCTCCCTCGCCTCTGCTCCCTCTCCCGAGCACACCCGAGCGGAGCCCGTCGCCACCGTCGCCGTTCACCACGGCCACCAACCCCTCCATGCCCAGCCAGCTAGCCCACGAGCTCCGCCTCTCTGCCATGCACCTCTGCGATGAATCCCGTGAGCCCGGACGCCCTGAAGGGATGCCTCCATGCTCGCCACCACCGCATCTGTCGCCGAACATCGTCGACGGATTTGCCTCATCCAGAGCGTCCCCGAGGCCACTGACCTACCCTGCCGCATCGCCGTGAGCTCCCCTTCCCCCTCCCCCTAACCCCGTTGCTTCGCTCGACCTCAAGCTAACGCCACCGCCATGGTCGAGCCTCGCCGTTGCCTGCCTTGTTGTGCGCCACCTTTGCAGCCGGCTTCTGTCGTTGCCAAGAACGGCAACGAGCTCCTCGTGCCTCCAGGAGGCCGCCTAGCCTTTTTTGTAGACCGCCCGTGCCCCATAGCACCGCTGCCCGCATGTGCCCGAGCGCCGCCGCCGCCCACCTCGACGCCGGCGATGCTACAGCCCTCCCCTACAGCTGCCACTTGCACCACCCGACGCACCTCCATGTGGGCTTTCAAAAGAGCCTAGCCGCGCTTTGAACGGCCGCCGGAATCGAGCGGCCGGAGTACCTCCGCCGTCGGCTATGGTCGCCGGCGGCTAACCGCAGACGTAACCGGCCATTAGGGCCTAATCACCCCGCTAACCAACCCCCTAAGCCACTGACACATGGACCCCACTCCCTAAATAACTCTAGCTTTATTTCCTGTTTAGATTAGTGTTAATCTTGCGGACCCCACGTGTCAGTTTGACTTTGGCCAAGTCAGCGTTAACTGGTCCCACATGTCAGCGACCTAAACAGCCCTGTGTCACTAACGTGTGGCCCCCACAAGTCAGGTTTGACCTGGCCGACTCTGTTGACCAGCTGACATCAGCATGACGTAGTGCTGACGCAGAAAGTATTTTCTGGAATTAAAATAAATCAGAAATGATTTATAAATTTCAGAAAATATCCAAAACTTCTAAAAATTATATAAAATCAACCGTAACTCCAAATGAAACAAATTATATATGAAAATTGATCAGAAAAATCCAATCTATCCATCTGTACCATTTTCATGCATGTTAAAATAACTTATCACTACTGTTTAGGACAAATGAAAGGAATGGCATTTAAATAACCACATGTGGAGTTTGAATTTGAATCTTTGATGCAAATCAACTTCATTTAACCTGTTGTAGTTGCATTAGTCCAACACACTCATATTACCATGTCATGATCATGCATCATATTGTGCATTGCATTGATTGTGTTCTTCCTTGTTTGCCGGTGTTTGTTCCCTCTCAGTAGACGACGTATCGACGATGTGATCGATGACACCGATGAAGAACTATACTATCTTTAGAAGTGCCAGGCAAGAAAAAACCCCTTGTTCATTCCGATACAATCCCACTCTCTCGCTCCTGCTCTCTTTTACTGCATTAGGACAACAACGATTCAACTGTTACATGCTGCGGTAGTTGAACCCCTTTCCTCTGCATGACCTGTCATTGCCACAGTAACTAGATGAAACCCACTAGCATGAGTAGGAGTTGTTTGAGCCCTGATGTGCCTACTCATTCATGCTTGTTTGTCATGCCTGCTATTGCTTAGAGTTGTGTCAGGTCTGATTCATCGGGGATGAATTGGAATGTGGTGAACATGTCCTACTGTTGAGAGCTAAGTGTGTGAACACGATTTGGTAAAGGTAGCGGTGAGAGGCAATGTAGGATTACATGGTGGGTTGTCTCATTGCAGCCGTCCTCAGGAACAGAGTTCTGTGTTTGTGATCCATGAACAGCTACTACCACACATTGGGATCCTTAATTGACTCTCGACTTATTAATCAACTTGATCTCTGTCCAGGAGTTGCAACTAGTTTCTGGTGTTTGTAGGTAGTGTTAGTAGTCTACCAAGTGGCACCCGGTACAGGTGGGCTTGGGACAGACTAGGCACCGTGGCACGGTGTACCAAGCGTAGATCCACCCGTCGAGGTGGGCTTGGGAACCCTGCACACATCGTTTGGGGCCGTGAGTGACACCCCGGCCGGATCTCCTTGCGGATGGAACCCGAATAGGCGATAAAACTGGACGAGAGAATTGTGTGGTTAGTCAGGTCATGGCCGACACCCTCGTTGGGCTTCCGCTTGAAGGTTGTTGAGTACATGTCGTGTAAATGGCGGTAAGTGGTGAGAGCGTGTGTGAAGAAGTACACCCCTCCAGGGTTAATATGATCTATTCGAATAGCCGTGTCCGCGGTAAAGGACTTCTGGGTTGCCTATATAGTTCATAGACAAGTGAAAGTGGATACTCTAAAATACGCAAGATAAGCGTGAGTGCTATGGATGGCGTTCTTGTAGGGAGACGGGAGCGGATCCATAGTGGTGTATTGATATGGTGAATATGTGGACTCGTGTGCGCCACCTCAAAAGAGATACTTGCAGTCGTAGTTCAGGATAGCCACCGAGTCAAAGCTGGCTTGCTGCAGTTAAACCCCACCCCCCCTTGTTGATAATGATGCATTTGTAGTTAGATCTGATGTAAGTCTTGCTGGGTACATTTGTACTCACGTAGCTTAATTTATGTTTTTGCAGAGAGACTTCATCTCGCTAGTAGCACCGCGTGGACTTCGACGTTTAGCTTGTTACCTCAGCTACGATCTTGTGCCCTCGGCAGGATCTGGTAGATAGTCAGGCTTCTCAGCCTTTTTCATTTGTAGATGTCTGTACTCAGACATGTTAAGATTCCGCATGTGCTTTGACTTGTATGCTCTGATTGTTGGGTCATGAGACCCATGATTGTAATATCTCGCTCCTCGGAGCCTATTGAATAGAATACTTGAGTCGTAGAGTCATGTTGTGATGCCATGTTGTATTTGCACATATCGAGCATATTGTGTGTATGTTATTGAAATGCTTGGTATGTGTGGGATCTGACAACCTAGTTGTTTATCCTTGCTAACCTCTCTTACCGGGAAATGTCTCCAAGTGCTTCCACTGAGACTTGGTAGCTTGCTACTGCTCCGGAACACTTAGGCTGGCCGGCATGTGTCCTTCTTCGTTCCTGTGTCTGTCCCTTCGGGGAAATGTTACGCGGTGTCTACCGGAGTCCTGCTAGCCTGCTATAGCCCGGTTTACCGGAGTCCTGCTAGCCCAGTTGCTACAGCCCGGATTCACTCGCTGATGACTGACACGTTCGTTGTTGGGTCATGTATGCCTGTCCTTGTAAGTTAGTGCCACTTTGGGTTCACGACTAGCCATGTCAGCCCGGGTTCTTTGTCATATGGATGCTAGCGGCCCTATCATATACGTGAGCCAAAAGGCGCAAACGGTCCCGGGCCAGGTAAGGTGGCACCCATGGGAATACCGTGCGTGAGGCCGCAAAGTGATATGATGTGTTACATGCTAGATCGGTGTGACTTAGGATCGGGGTCCTGACAGCATTGGTATCAGAGCTTGACTGCCTGTAGGATTACCAAGCCAAACTGGTCGAAGTTGAGTCTAGAATTTTTTTAGTTATATAAGGGAATTGATTGTGGGTTGATGGTTCTAAGCTTGAGTTCAGTTCAGTTCCTACTATCAGCATTGGTATCGGGGTCACGTAAGGCTCTTTTTACTCCTTATACCTCATGCCTTCTGATCCGAGTCATCTTATCTTCCTACGGGGTTAAGAAACTAGGCTTTCTCTTCTTTCTATCAGGATCACGTGTTACTAACCACTAGACTTGTAGGGTTGATGGTTCTAAGCTTGAGTTCAGTTCCTACTATCTTCTGTATGTTCATAATTGATCTCAGAACCTTGATATTATGATGATCGAGTGGTTATGCCACCATTTTTGTGGCATGTCTCCAATCTTTTCGAGCATTTACAGCCGTTATGCTGTCCGAGTCATCTCAGGTTTCTAAATAGTCTGATGCATTTGCAAATCCCCCTTTCCCTTCCCGATGTTTCTTTGGGCCAGATTAAGCACACTAAATGCTGAGTTGAGGTATTCTATTACCTCGACATATATGTTGGAGTTATTATTATGACCCTAGGTGTCTTAGGGGATCATCTAGTAATATAGCCATGATTTGTGTCCTACTGTGATGATTCTGGCCTTTATTCTCGAAAGCATCCCGTGATGCCACTTAGTAGTAGGTATTAAATTCCTGGGTTTTGAACCCGAGATTCACCCTACTTACTTCATGTTGATAGTGTTTGCTCGTTCCTTTAGGTTATTAGTAACCTTTGCATTAGTCCTCGAGGTCCGTGGTATTTCCTTCTTCCAAATACTATGAACCATTTTGGCAGAAGTTCCTCGCGGAACCAAAAGATCACAACCAGAGTGCTCTTGATGAGTCCTCCATTCATAGTTGTGAATCTGCTAGTCCTTTCTCTTCAGCATGGGTTATCCGGAAGAAATATGTTAAATTTGTTCGACATACTAACCTATGCATCCACAACTCAGAAATATATATGTTCCTTTGAGTTGTCCCTCTGTAGTTGTATTTCGATCCTTGTCTATCAGTTGATAGTCAAGTTTATGTCGTGCATACGTGTTCATCGATGCCCGTTATTCTTGTGGTCCGTCAAGCCGTTCTAGTTCAGAATGACTAGGAGAAACAAACTCCGGTACCACATCCATATCTTGGATTGGGTCAAAGCAGTTGTACTCCGCAGATCAAAATGCTAATCCAGCTTTTGTACTGTTCTACCCTGAAGTATTACCATATTTATATTAAGAATATCATGGGAATTGCACACCATCCTATGAACTCTTGATACACTGGTACTTCTCGCCATCATTATTCATTCCTCGGTTCCGTGTTATTGTAACCGGAACACCGACAAGTGAATCGTGATGTGTGAAATCTATACTCCTAGCAACTCTGTTGCTTGGTAGTTAAATGGACAATAACCTCATTCTTAGCATGTTGATTATTGAATCATCGCCCTAAGGTTGATCGTGCTACCCAGTCCTTATTTTCGGTGCACTCTCCGATCAATGAGTTAGGGCTATGCCAATCCCTTGCTTATTTGATCATTTTTTCTTGCCCTTAGAAGCAAGATTGTTCTCGAGCTTAGTAACATATCAGTGGTTCATGATTTTTAGATATCTTCTCGGAAGTATCACCAGGTCATCACCTGACCGCTATGTTGTGTTCGTGATCAAGTTGGTTTTCTTATAAACCACCCCTTCTCCAAGAAGCTGTGTTGGATACCCCAAGCTAGTTGGTTAAGCTAAACAACAACTTGGAGAGTTGGAAGATGGAAGCTTGTCCGATTTAGTTCATCTTAAGGGATATCTTGTATGTGCATTGAAGAAAGATGATATCTTCATCGATTGGTCCCTATGATCAGTTAATGGACCTATCACCTTATCCAATATTTGATTTAGGTGTGGGCTATTCTCAGATCAAATCAGAACCAACGATATTCATAATGTTGTCTTACTCGTGGTTGTTTCCTCGAGCATACACCATTATATCTTTTGGTCTGACCTATACTATCACCGTGTTCACTTAATCGTGGAATTCTGTTTATATGGAAACTGGATGAATTGTTGTTGAGCCCATTGATAGCATCCTTATATTGTCCATGATTCATGTTGAACATCTAAGCTAGTGTTGGAAACTTTATAAGCATTATCTTCATGTTCCGTTCATGAAGCATAAGCTTGGATGAAAGGAGTGACTTTCTCCAATTCACGTGCACCTGATGTAAGTTGCCGCCGTGGATCCGAGAAAGATTGTTTTTGCTTCCTTTGGAATCATCCCAAGTCAGTCATGCACGTGCAAAGTATTCTATGGTCTGTTAGACTGATCATCTTCATTCCACATGAACTCCATAGCACACTAAGCCACTAATTGACGTGTTCAAGGAAAAGGAGTTAAGTGCTAATCCATGGTAATGCACAAGACTTCGATATCCCCGATGATGGTTCCCTACCAGAACTCGGTAGTGTTTTATTGTAAGACTACCATGTGATCATGTTTGTCTGGGACAGCGTGTTCACACGTGTGTAGCAGAACCAGCTCATGTTTCGAAGCTTGCTATCGTAGTTCATTTCCCGAGAATCTCGCAACATCATCTCGTCAATTTGTGTTGCAAACTTTCATTTTTCTTCCTAGACTCGATGAATCTGGATCATTCTGACACCAACCAGATCTGAATCTCAAGCAGATATGATGGTTGGAATGTTTCCCAAGAACTATAATAATGGTCTCTCTGTAATCCGGTAAAGTGGATGTCGTGGCCAACACACCCAGCCGGAAGACCTGTTGTTGTAGTATCTTGATTGAGGAAGTTGGCCACCTCCCCATAAGGATTTCGTATGATTTACTCCAATAAGTTACTCCTTATGGATTCTTGTGCTCCCGAAGTCCGACCTTTTACTTGATGTTCTAGTTATCAAACCATATCTACAAATGGGTTGTGCTAGCACATCAAGGAGAACATTAGAAGCGGAGTGCTAAATGTCTCTCGGTCAATCATCCGGATTTTGATCCCTTGGCCTCGCTAAGGTGAAATTTGAGAAGGTGTTATCTTCGTTTGCATCTGCATCATCCATCACTATTCATCATGGTGGTATGTTGTGTTGCCAGGATCCTTGACACGGATGTTGGTAAAACCTTGATGAATATGGAAATGCTCAAGTTCTGGAGAGCACGCGCAAGCAAAATCATCCCTTGAGTTGTTTTCAACAAAGTAATCCACATCATCTATTCTAATCCGGGTATGCCATTCTACCAAAACCCTCCAATCGATCGCTCGAGAATTGCCTTAGGCTGGTATAAAGAGTTTCAATGATCTCTGAATCAAAGGTAATTCTTTTTGCCACCTAAGGGGATATATCTATGAGTCACCATCCCTAAGGTGTCTCGTTGTGGTATCATGGCAACTCAACTCCTAGATACGTTGACAACCATTCACCACCCTCTT
Source organism: Triticum dicoccoides (assembly GCF_002162155.2). Lineage (NCBI taxonomy): Eukaryota > Viridiplantae > Streptophyta > Magnoliopsida > Poales > Poaceae > Triticum > Triticum dicoccoides. The sequence continues at coordinate 535,095,053 of NC_041393.1, read as the reverse complement.
AAGTGTGGAATTGTTGCCTACCTAGTGAACCTTCGTCATCCGTTCCACTCCATCCCTTCAGATGTATGCTTCGTGTCTCAGCTCGAGAGATGTTGCTATGTCTCATTCCATGAGTTGATCCTAAGTTGTTCGACCTTCGATAAGATCGATCCTTCTAGAGTCTTTCTTTCCCTCTCATTGTCATGTTAGTTGGAGTTCTCAGAGCAAGACTTCAAGACAATGATGGTGATCGAATCAACGCTCTTATGAAGTGCACCCTGGATCGTGAAGATTATACTAGTTTGCGTTTCCCCTTCATCTTACCCTACGCTTGAATCTCGAGACGAGATTCTTGTTTAGTGGGGGTGAGTTGTCACATCCCTAGCCTTACCTTGCACTAGGCTAGCACTTGTCTGTTGCATCATGTTTAAATTCTTTTGAAACTTGAAATGTGGATTGCTCAAACCCTCGCACCAGATCAAATAAACTAGGTTCAAATAAAAATATTCTCAATGAACCCAAAATGTTCTTCAGAAAAGTTCATTATTTTTGGATTGGTCTAGAACCTCTCCGAAAAATGGTACATATTTTTCTAGGCCATTCTGGATTATTGAATTAAATCATATAGTATTTGCATTTGGGCATTTAAATGCTATAAAATATTTTAAATGCTCAAATAATCCCAAACTGAAATGTTTACTGTAGGATATATTTCCAACAGTGGTCATGAGTAGTTGCATGATTTTTGGGATTGATTTAGTATTTTTAATAAATCCACAAAGTTGCAAAAAAATAGAAAACAGTAATTAAAATAGGAAACAGAGAGAGAGAGTTACCTGGGCCAACTTACCTGGCGCTCCAGCCGGCCCAACACTTTGCAGCCCAGCCAGCGCAGCGCCTTTCTTCAACCTTCTGCCAGAAGGCGAGGTAGCTGCGTGGAGAGCGCACAGCCGAGCTGCGCCAGCTCCTGCTTGCCGCCTCCTTCCCCTCGCGTCTGGCGATGCCACGTGACCCCCTTGCTCCTCTCCCTCACTCTCCGCTCTCTCCCTCGTCCTCTGCTCCCTCTCCCGAGCACACCCGAGCGGAGCCCGTCGCCACCGTCGCTGTTCACCATGGCCACCAACCCCTCCATGCCCAGCCAGATAGCCCACGAGCTCCGCCTCTCTATCGTGCACCTCTTTGATGAATCCCGTGAGCCCGGACGCCCTGAAGGGACGCCTCCATGCTCGCCACCACCGCATCTGCCGCCAGACGTCGTCGACGGATTCGCCTCATCTAGAGCGTCCCCGAGGCCGCTGACCTACCCTACCGCATCGCCGTGAGCTCCTCTTCCCCCTCCCCCTAACCCCGTTGCTCCGCTCGACCTCAAGCTAAAGCCGCCGCCATGGCTGAGCCTCGCCGCTGCCTGCCTTGTTGTGCGCCACCTTTGCAGCCGGCTTCTATCGTTGCCAAGAACGGCAATGAGCTCCTCGTGCCTCCAGGAGGCCGCCTAGCCTTTTTTCTAGCCCGCCTGTGCCCCGTAGCACCGCTGCCCGCATGTGCCCGAGCGCCGCCGCTGCCCACCTCGACACCGGCGACGCTACAGCCCTCCCCTGCAGCTGCCACTTGCACCAGCCAATGCGCCTCTGTCACATCCCTAGTCTGGTATGACTTAGACTAGCTAGCTATTTGTGCATCATATTTAAATTTCATTCAAATTTGAAATGAGGATTGGTGGAACCCTCAGAATCATTTTTTGAAAATGACCCAAATAAAAATTTCTCCAAAAGGGTCCAAGAAAATGCTCATGTTGCCCTCTGAAAATATTGGACACAGATAAAAATCAAAACAATATTTTTAGGAGCTCATGGATATTTATTTTGGCCATTTGGATTAATTCGATAAATATTTGCATTGGAAATATATTTCTATATATATGAAATATGGTCCAAAAATTATGCCATTTATAAAAGAGCTCTGGAATAATATATCTAGCTCCTGCAAAAATTGGCATAATAAAATAAAATAGTTTAGTATTGTTATTAAACTAAACAAATGTCAGAAAAAAATAGAAAAAGGGAAATAAAACAGGAAAACCTCACCTGTGCTTACCTGGGGCTTCCCCTGTGCAGCCCAGCCGCAGCAGGCCGGCCCAGCCAGGAGGCGGCCCAGCCCACCTGCCCCCCCTCCTCTGTCGTCTTCCTCCCCGACAGGGGAACGGCGCGTGCCGACGCGCGCGCACCGCCGCGCCTCCACCTCCTGCTTCCCTGGCCACCTCCTGCTTCCTCCTCTTCGCCTGGAACGCCCCGGACGACGCCACGCAGCCCCGACCGCCCTCTCACTCTCTCATTCCTTCCCCCTCCCCTGGTTCTCTCTTCCCCGAGCGCACCCGAGCGCTGCCGCCGCCATCGCACGCCGTGGCCATAGCCACCGCCTCCCCCTCGCCTCCCCGTCGTGCCCAGGAGCTCCGCCTCGTCGCCAGCTACCTCCTCGCCGAGCCACACAAGCCGGGGTGCCCCGAGGAGCCGCCATCGCCGTCATCTTCGTCGTCGGCCGCCCGAGATCGTCGGCGCCCGTCCGTCGTCTCCGACTCGTCCCCGAGCAAGCTGACCAGCCCATCGACCTCCCCGTTAGCTTCTGCTTCGAACCCCTCTCCTCCCCCTCGCGATTACGCCGTCTAGGCCTTAGCTCCGCCATGGCCGAAGCTCGCCTCCGCTCGAGCTTGTCGCCGGCGTTGCTCCGGCGACCTTTTGGCCACGCCAGTGCACCTAGCACTCTCGCCGCACCTCGTAGTGCCCTGCTAGCGCTTTAGTTCGCGCATTTGCACGCTGCAGCCGTGCCCCCGAACACAGCCGAACTCCGGCGGCCGCAAACGTGGTCGCCGACGTCGTTCTCGGCCACCCCAGCTCCGGCCGAGGGCACTACTCGACGCGCCGCACCGCCAGCTCTTCGAAGAGCCTAATCACGCCCCGAACGGAGCCCTGTGGGTGATTCCCGCGGCGTTCCGCCGTCTCGGGCCTCGCCGGCGGCTAAACGCCGGCGAGTTGACCGGGTTTGACCCCCCAGGGTCGCTGACCAGTGGGCCCGACCCCCCCTAACCTTTTAATTAAATTAAATTAACCCCTGTTAACCCCCCCTGTCACTGACGTGTGGGTCCCACACGTCAGATTTGACCTGGACAGCCGCGTTGACCGCTGATGTAGTGATGACGTCATGCTGACGCAATTATATTTTTTCTGGAATTAAAATAATTCAGAAAATCCAGAAAATGATTTAAACTTCAAAAATTCATAGAAATTCAACCGTAGCTCAGATTGAAATAATTTATATATGAAAAATTATCAGAAAAATGCAATCTTTCCATCTGTACTAGTTTCATGCATGAAAAACCAACTTATACATGCTGGATATGGGAAAACACATTATGGCATATTAAGAGACTTATTTTTGGAGTTGCAATTGAACCTTTTGTTCAAATGGACTTCAATCAATTGAATACTAGTTGCATTAGCTCAAACAGCATCACATCTACATGCCATGTTCATGCATCATATTGTTGCATATGATTGTGTATTGATTGCCGGCACCGTTCCTTCTTGATAGGTCCTACTCCGGAGACGTTCCAGAGTACCTGTCTGTGAAGCAGTGCCCCCTCCTTGTTGATTTACCAGGCAAGCAAACCCCCTTGTTCATTTCGATAAAACCCTACTCTCTCGCTCCTGCTCTCAGTTATTGCCTTAGGACAACAACGATTCATCTGCTACTTTGTGCTGCGGTAGTTGAACCCATTCCTCTGCATGACCTGTCATTGCCACAGTAAATAGTTGAAACCCACTAGCATGTGTAGGAGTTGATTGAAGCCACTGATGTGTTCCTACCATGCTATGCCTGCTATTGCTTAGAGTTGTGTCAGGTCTGATTCGTTGGGAATGAATTGGAGTGTTATGATATGTTCCGATGCTGAGAGTGAAGTGTGTGAACACGATTTGGTAAAGGTAGCGGTGAGAGGCCATGTAGGAGTACATGGTGGGTTGTCTCATTGGAACCGTCCTTAAGCACTGAGTTCTATGTATGTTGTCCAATGACTCGATACTACCACACATTGGAATTCTTAAGTGCCCCTCTCGACTTATTAACCAACTTGGTCTCTGTCCAGGAGTCGCAACTAGTTTCTGGTGTTTGTAGGTAGTGCTATTTTTCTACCAAGTGGCACCTGGCAGGGTGGGCTTGGGACAGACTAGGCACACGTGGCACGGTGTACCGAGTGGCACCCGGTTGGTGGGCTCGGGAACCCTGCTCACATCGTTTGGGGCCGTGAGCGACACCCCGGCCGGATCTCCTTGCGGATGGAACCCGAATAGGCGATAAACCTGGACTAGAGTCTTGTGTGGTTAGTCAGGTCGTGGCCGACACCCTCGCCAGGCTTCCGCTTGAAGGTTGCCGAGATACATGACGTGTATATGGCGGTAAGTGGCGAGAGCGTGTGTGAAGAAGTACACCCCTGCAGGGTTAACATGATCTATTCGAATAGCCGGGTCCGCGGTTATGGACTTCTTGGATGCTTACATGGTACATAGACAACTTGAAGTGGATACTCTAAAATGCTCAAGACAAGTGTGAGTGCTATGGATGGCCTTCTCGTAGGGAGACGGGGATGAATCCATAGTAGTGTATTGTATGGTGATTAGTGGACTCGTGTACGTTGTTTCACCTCCAGAGTTTCTGGTAGTCGTAGAACAGGATAGCCACAGAGTCAAAGCTGGCTTGCTGCAACTAAACCCCACGTTACCCTCTTGATACAAGTGCATGTATGATAGGATCTGATATAAGTCTTGCTGAGTACCTTTGTACTCATGTTGCTTTATTTATGTTTTTGCAGCGGAGACTTCGGTCTTACTAGTGTTCTCGTGGACTTCGACTAGTAGCTAGTACCTCAGCTACGATCTTGATCTGATGTTGTAGATAGTCAGGCTCTTCAGCCTTTTTCATTTGTAGATGTCTGTACCCAGACATGTAATGCTTTCGCTTGTTGCTTGTATGCTCTGTATGATGGGTCTTGTGACCCCTGTTTGCAATAATTGCTATGACGGCTCTTCTGAGCTTTTATCTATATGAGTTGTTGAGTTATGCTGTGATGCCATGATGTACAACACATACTTGCATGTTATGCGTACGTGTAATGTGTATTGCTATGTGTGGGATCTGACTATCTAGTTGTTTATTCTTAGTAGCCTCTCTTACCGGGAAATGTCTCCTAGTGCTTCCACTGAGCCCTGGTAGCTTGCTACTGCTCCGGAACACTTAGGCAGGCCGGCATGTGTCCTTCTTCGATCCTGTGTCTGTCCCTTCAGGGAAATGTCACGCGATGAATACCGGAGTCCTGCTAGCCCGCTACAGCCCGGTTCACCGGAGTCCTGTTAGCCCAGTGCTACAGTCTGGATTCACTCGCTGATGACCGACACGTTCGATGCTGGGTCATGGATGCCTGTCCCTGTAAGTTAGTGCCACTTTGGGTTTACGACTAGCCATGTCAGCCCGGGCTCTTTATCATATGGATGCTAGCGACACCATCATATACGTGTGCCAAAATGCGCAAACGGTCCCGGGCAAAGGTAAGGCGACACCCGTGGGGATACCGTGCGTGAGGCCGCAAAGCGATATGAGGTGTTACATGCTAGATCGATGTGGCATCGAGTCGGGGTCCTGACAGCTTTGGTATCAGAGCCTGACTGCCTGTAGGTTTACCAAGCCATACTGGTCGAAGTTGAGTCTAGAAATTCTTTAGTTATGTAAGGGAATTGATTGTGGGAAGGAACGTAAGGCTCTTTTTACTCCTTTACCTCATGGCCTTCTGATCTGAGTCATCCTATCTTTCCGACGGGGTTAAGGAACTAGGCTTCTCTTCCATCTATCAGGATCACGTGTTACTACTCCGTAGTTCCATAAGACTGGTTGATCAGAGTCATACCCCAGTTTCGAGTACTTCCGGTGTAGTCTGTTTAGTACTATCCCAGAACCTTGAGTGGTGATGTTGAGTACGTTACCACCCCATTTTTAGTAGGATGTCTCATTCTGAGCATTTTACTGTCGTTATGCTGCCGAAATTTCCCTAGGAGTTCGAGAGATACTAATTCCTTGTCCTACATTCTACATTCTATAGTTAATGTTGATTTCGTCCTTGGTTTTCGTTCCTCAGGATGTCATCAAGTTCTATTGTTCGTAGCCGGAACCATGAGGATGGTAGGGATGAGGATCCCCCCGACCAGCCTTCGTTGACAGAGTTCATGCTAGAGATGGAGAGGAACAAGCGTGAGTCTAACCGTTTGTTGGCACGTATCGAGGAGAACACCGCACATCAGTTCAAAGGGTCTGCTACCATTCATGACTTCATTCGTTTGCACCCACCTACCTTTCATCATTCCATCGAGCCACTCGATGCAGATGACTGGCTCCGTAGCATCACTCATAAGCTGCTTTCCGCGAGCATAGCTGAAGATGACAAGGTTACTTATGCCACATACCACCTGGAAGGTCCTGCTAGTCTTTGGTGGCAGAACTATGAGGCTATGCTTCCAGCTGGCCAGATTCCTACCTGGAAGGATTTCACTGAGGCTTTTCGCGAGCATCACATTCCCCAGGCCCTCATTGATCGCAAGAGAGAAGAGTTCTGCAGTTTCACCCAGAGTAAGATGGCTGTTGATGCTTATAGCAGAGAGTTTGAGAACCTCGCCCGCTATGCCACAGAAGAAGTGTCCACGGACGCCAAGAAGCAAGCTAGGTTCCGGAAGGGTCTCAACCCCAAGTTGCGTCGTGATCTCCACCTACATCATTGTGATACATTCCAAGCCCTTGTGAACAAGGCCATCAATGCAGAGACAGCTCAACTCACTTACGAGGAGTCTCGTAAGCACACCCGTGATTTGGGATCTCTCTCTGGCTCTAGTTCCCAGAAACGCCGGATTTGGGTTTCAAACTCCGCTCTTCCTTCCGGTTATGCACCGAGGCCGTCCTATGTGGTGCCTTCCCCAGCTCAGTCGTATGTTCCACCCAGGCCTACTGGTAGACCGCTTGTTAGTGCGGGTCCACGCCCAACCTCAGGGACTTGCTTCACATGCGGGAAGCCAGGACACTATGCACGTGACTGCTCTCAGACTAGTTATGCTCCACCCAAGGCCGAGAAGACTGTTGGCTGTATTAAGCCATCACGCAAGATGATCAGTGTCAAGTCAGCCCCCCCTGAACGTGGACGTGTGCATCACGTCTCAGCTAAAGACGCTCATGATGATCCAGATGTCGTTCTTGGTACACTCCTTGTCAATTGTCACCCAGCATCAGTTCTATTCGATACTGGAGCATCTCACTCCTTCATTTCTGAAAGCTATGCTAACTTGCACAACATGTCATTTTGTGATATGCCAACTCCGCTAGTCATCCAAACTCCTGGATCCAAATGGCAAACCTTTAGTGTAAGCCATGGTAACGAAATCCTTGTTGACAGACTTGTATTCCTTGCATCACTTGTAGCCCTCAAGTCTTCAGATATTAACATCATCTTGGGTATGGACTGGATGACAGCTCATCATGCCAAGATTGATTGTTACACAAGATCTGTTCAACTTACACACCCATCTGGCAAGATAGTCACCGTCTCCACTAGAGTTGCAAAGCGTCAGCTCTATTCTCTTAATGCCAGCCCTCTTCCAGACCTTGAAGATATCCCGGTAGTCCGCGACTTTCCGGATGTCTTTCCAGAGGAACTGCCAGGTGTTCCACCTGACAGAGATGTAGAGTTCGTCATAGATCTTATCCCAGGAACAGCTCCAATCTCCCGGAGACCTTACAAGATGGCACCCCTAGAACTAGCCGAGCTTAAGAAACAACTCGATGAGTCCTTGCAAAAGGGTTTCATCCGTCCTAGCTCTTCTCCTTGGGCTTGCCCCGTCCTCTTTGTCAAGAAGAAAGACGGTACGGACCGGATGGTCGTTGATTATCATCCCGTTAATTTGGTCACGATAAAGAACAAGTATCCGCTCCCCAGGATCAACGACCTGTATGATCAGCTCGCTGGATCCTCAGTCTTCTCCAAGATGGATTTAAGGTTAGGCTACCATCAAATCAAAATCAGAAACGGGGACATTCCCAAGACAGCTTTTGTCACTCGTTATGGCCAGTACGAGTACACCGTCATGTCCTTTGGCCTAACCAACGCCCCAGCCACATTCTCCCGCCTGATGAACTCGATCTTCATGGAGTACTTAGATAAGTTCGTCGTGGTTTACCTCGATGATATTCTTATTTACTCGAAGAACGAGGAAGAGCATGCCGAACATCTTAGACTTGTGTTAGAAAAACTCAGAGAGCACCGTCTTTATGCCAAGTTCTCCAAGTGTGAATTTTGGTTGTCAGAAGTGACCTACCTAGGCCACGTAATCTCTGGTAAGGGCATTGCTGTCAATCCTGAGAGAGTTCAAGCCGTTCTCGATTGGACTCCACCTGAAACAGTGAAACAAGTTAGGAGCTTCCTTGGTCTAGCCAGCTATTGTCGCCGCTTTGTTGAAAACTTCTCCAAAGTAGCCAAACCCCTCACGGAACTTCTCAAGAAAGATAAAAAGTTCGAGTGGTCCCCACAGTGTGAGTACAGTTTTCAGGAACTGAAAAGACGCCTGACTTCTGCTCCCATACTTGTGCCACCGGATTTCACTAAAGACTTTATTATCTACTGCGACGCCTCACGACAGGGACTAGGTTGCATTCTTATGCAGGATCGTCATGTGATTGCCTATGCATCTCGACAGTTGCATCCAAATGAGGAGAATTATCCTACACATGATCTAGAGCTTGCGGCCGTAGTCTATGCACTCAAGACCTGGCGACATTACCTCCTTGGTAAACGTTGCGAGATCTACACCGATCACCAGAGTCTCAAGTATATCTTCACCCAACCGGATCTGAACCTTAGGCAAAGACGTTGGTTGGAGTTGATCACAGATTATGATCTAGGGATTACCTACACCCCAGGCAAAGCCAATGTCATGGCTGATGCTCTAAGCCGTAAATCTTATTGCAACAATCTCATGTTGCAGCAAGGCCAACCACTTCTCCATGAGGAATTCTGTAAGCTTAACCTTCACATTGCTCCTCGCGGATTCCTTTCTACCTTGGTGGCGAAACCTACCCTTGAGGATCAGATCATCTCTGACCAGAAGTTTGATAGGGGGATTACCCGGATCAAGAGAAACATTAAGAAGGGAGTTGGTGGATGTTTCTCTATGGATGATCGTGGTGTTGTTTTCTTTGAGAATCGCTTGGTGGTTCCCAAGAAGCAACATCTTCGGCAGTTGATTCTTAAGGAGGCGCATGAATCTCCTCTCACGATTCATCCCGGTAGTACTAAGATGTATCAGGACCTACGCCAGAGGTTCTGGTGGACTAGGATGAAGAGAGAAATCGCTGAGTTCATTTCTAAATGTGACGTTTGTCGTCGCGTTAAGGCAGAGCATCAAAGACCTGCTGGCACCCTTCAGCCTTTAGCTATTCCTGAATGGAAATGGGATAAAGTTGGTATGGACTTCATCACCGGCTTTCCCAGGACTAAGAGAGGGACTAATGCTATCTTCGTAGTCATTGATCGTCTCTCCAAAGTGGCTCACTTCCTTCCTGTTCGAGAGAGTATCACTGCTAGTCAGCTTGCTGACTTATATATTTCTCGAATAGTGTCACTTCATGGTGTTCCACTAGAGATCAATTCAGACCGTGGCAGTCTTTTCACTTCTCATTTCTGGGAGAGTTTCCAAACTGCCATGGGAACCCATCTTTCCTTCAGTACCGCTTTCCACCCTCAGTCGAGTGGTCAGGTGGAACGGGTCAATCAAATTCTCGAAGACATGCTCAGAGCTTGCGTTATCTCATTCGGTATGGATTGGGAGAAATGTCTTCCTTTCGCCGAGTTTGCTTATAACAATAGCTACCAATCCAGCCTCAAGCAAGCTCCTTTTGAGGTTCTCTATGGACGAAGATGTCGAACACCTTTGAACTGGTCAGAAACCGGTGAAAGACAATTCTTTGGACCGGATATGATCCAGGAGGCAGAAGAGCAAGTTCGCATCATTCGTGAGAATTTGAAAACAGCCCAGTCTTGTCAGAAAAGTCAGTACGATCGTCATCATAAGGATATGACTTATGAAATTGGCGACCAAGCTTACCTTCGGGTTACTCCTTTGAAGGGTACCCATCGTTTCGGTATCAAGGGCAAGTTGGCTCCTCGTTACATTGGTCCTTTTTGTATTCTCGCTAAACGAGGAGAGGTTTCCTAGCAGTTGGAACTACCCCCACATCTTTCTCGAGTTCATGATGTCTTCCACGTCTCTCAACTCAGGCGTTGCTTCTCGGATCCTATCCGTGGAGTGGACCATGAAACGCTCGATCTCCAAGATAACCTCACATACCGAGAGTACCCGGTTCGCATTCTTGATCAAGCAGAGCGTGTCACTCGACGTCAGAACGTCAAGTTTCTCAAAGTTCAGTGGTCTCATCATTCCGAGAGAGAAGCTACTTGGGAGCGAGAAGATCGTCTTCGACTGGAGTACCCCGCTTTCTTTCCGTCGACCCCTGAATCTCGAGACGAGATTCTGTCAAGTGGGGGAGAGTTGTCACATCCCTAGTCTGGTATGACTTAGACTAGCTAGCTATTTGTGCATCATATTTAAATTTCATTCAAATTTGAAATGAGGATTGGTGGAACCCTCAGAATCATTTTTTGAAAATGACCCAAATAAAAATTTCTCCAAAAGGGTCCAAGAAAATGCTCATGTTGCCCTCTGAAAATATTGGACAGAGATAAAAATCAAAACAATATTTTTAGGAGCTCATGGATATTTATTTTGGCCATTTGGATTAATTCGATAAATATTTGCATTGGAAATATATTTCTATATATATGAAATATGGTCCAAAAATTATGCCATTTATAAAAGAGCTCTGGAATAATATATCTAGCTCCTGCAAAAATTGGCATAATAAAATAAAATAGTTTAGTATTGTTATTAAACTAAAAAAATGTCAGAAAAAAATAGAAAAAGGGAAATAAAACAGGAAAACCTCACCTGTGCTTACCTGGGGCTTCCCCTGTGCAGCCCAGCCGCAGCAGGCCGGCCCAGCCAGGAGGCGGCCCAGCCCACCTGGCCCCCCTCCTCTGTCGTCTTCCTCCCCGACAGGGGAACGGCGCGTGCCGACGCGCGCGCACCGCCGCGCCTCCACCTCCTGCTTCCCTGGCCACCTCCTGCTTCCTCCTCTTCGCCTGGAACGCCCCGGACGATGCCACGCAGCCCCGACCGCCCTCTCACTCTCTCATTCCTTCCCCCTCCCCTGGTTCTCTCTTCCCCGAGCGCACCCGAGCGCTGCCGCCGCCATCGCACGCCGTGGCCATAGCCACCGCCTCCCCCTCGCCTCCCCGTCGTGCCCAGGAGCTCCGCCTCGTCGCCAGCTACCTCCTCGCCGAGCCACACAAGCCGGGGTGCCCCGAGGAGCCGCCATCGCCGTCATCTTCGTCGTCGGCCGCCCGAGATCGTCGGCGCCCGTCCGTCGTCTCCGACTCGTCCCCGAGCAAGCTGACCAGCCCATCGACCTCCCCATGAGCTTCTGCTTCGAACCCCTCTCCTCCCCCTCGCGATTACGCCGTCTAGGCCTTAGCTCCGCCATGGCCGAAGCTCGCCTCCGCTCGAGCTTGTCGCCGGCGTTGCTCCGGCGACCTTTTGGCCACGCCAGTGCACCTAGCACTCTCGCCGCACCTCGTAGTGCCCTGCTAGCGCTTTAGTTCGCGCATTTGCACGCTGCAGCCGCGCCCCCGAACACAGCCGAACTCCGGCGGCCGCAAACGTGGTCGCCGACGTCGTTCTCGGCCACCCCAGCTCCGGCCGAGGGCACTACTCGACGTGCCGCACCGCCAGCTCTTCGAAGAGCCTAATCACGCCCCGAACGGAGCCCTGTGGGTGATTCCCGCGGCGTTCCACCGTCTCGGGCCTCGCCGGCGGCTAAACGCCGGCGAGTTGACCGGGTTTGACCCCCCAGGGTCGCTGACCAGTGGGCCCGACCCCCCCTAACCTTTTAATTAAATTAAATTAACCCCTGTTAACCCCCCTGTCACTGACGTGTGGGTCCCACACGTCAGATTTGACCTGGACAGCCGCGTTGACCGCTGATGTAGTGATGACGTCATGCTGACGCAATTATATATTTTCTGGAATTAAAATAATTCAGAAAATCCAGAAAATGATTTAAACTTCAAAAATTCATAGAAATTCAACCGTAGCTCAGATTGAAATAATTTATATATGAAAAATTATCAGAAAAATGCAATCTTTCCATCTGTACTAGTTTCATGCATGAAAAACCAACTTATACATGCTGGATATGGGAAAACACATTATGGCATATTAAGAGACTTATTTTTGGAGTTGCATTTGAACCTTTTGTTCAAATGGACTTCAATCAATTGAATACTAGTTGCATTAGCTCAAACAGCATCACATCTACATGCCATGTTCATGCATCATATTGTTGCATATGATTGTGTATTGATTGCCGGCACCGTTCCTTCTCGATAGGTCCTACTCCGGAGACGTTCCAGAGTACCTGTCTGTGAAGCAGTGCCCCCTCCTTGTTGATTTACCAGGCAAGCAAACCCCCTTGTTCATTTCGATAAAACCCTACTCTCTCGCTCCTGCTCTCAGTTATTGCCTTAGGACACCAACGATTCATCTGCTACTTTGTGCTGCGGTAGTTGAACCCATTCCTCTGCATGACCTGTCATTGCCACAGTAAATAGTTGAAACACACTAGCATGTGTAGGAGTTGATTGAAGCCACTGATGTGTTCCTACCATGCTATGCCTGCTATTGCTTAGAGTTGTGTCAGGTCTGATTCATTGGGAATGAATTGGAGTGTTACGATATGTTCCGATGCTGAGAGTGAAGTGTGTGAACACGATTTGGTAAAGGTAGCGGTGAGAGGCCATGTAGGAGTACATGGTGGGTTGTCTCATTGGAACCATCCTTAAGCACTGAGTTCTATGTATGTTGTCCAATGACTCGATACTACCACACATTGGAATGCTTAAGTGCCCCTCTCGACTTACTAACCAACTTGGTCTCTGTCCAGGAGTCGCAACTAGTTTCTGGTGTTTGTAGGTAGTGCTATTTTTCTACCAAGTGGCACCCGGCAGGGTGGGCTTGGGACAGACTAGGCACACGTGGCACGGTGTACCGAGTGGCACCCGGTTGGTGGGCTCGGGAACCCTGCTCACATTGTTTGGGGCCGTGAGCGACACCCCGGCCGGATCTCCTTGCGGATGGAACCCGAATAGGCGATAAACCTGGACTAGAGTCTTGTGTGGTTAGTCAGGTCGTGGCCGACACCCTCGCCAGGCTTCCGCTTGAAGGTTGCCGAGATACATGACGTGTATATGGCGGTAAGTGGCGAGAGCGTGTGTGAAGAAGTACACCCCTGTAAGGTTAACATGATCTATTCGAATAGCCGGGTCCGCGGTTATGGACTTCTTGGATGCTTACATGGTACATAGACAACTTGAAGTGGATACTCTAAAATGCTCAAGACAAGTGTGAGTGCTATGGATGGCCTTCTCGTAGGGAGACGGGGATGAATCCATAGTAGTGTATTGTATGGTGATTAGTGGACTCGTGTACGTTGTTTCACCTCCAGAGTTTCTGGTAGTCGTAGAACAGGATAGCCACAGAGTCAAAGCTGGCTTGCTGCAACTAAACCCCATGTTACCCTCTTGATACAAGTGCATGTATGATAGGATCTGATATAAGTCTTGCTGAGTACCTTTGTACTCATGTTGCTTTATTTATGTTTTTGCAGCGGAGATTTCGGTCTTACTAGTGTTCTCGTGGACTTCGACTAGTAGCTAGTACCTCAGCTATGATCTTGATCTGATGTTGTAGATAGTCAGGCTCTTCAGCCTTTTTCATTTGTAGATGTCTGTACCCAGACATGTAATGCTTCCGCTTGTTGCTTGTATGCTCTGTATGATGGGTCTTGTGACCCCTGTTTGCAATAATTGCTATGACGGCTCTTCTGAGCTTTTATCTATATGAGTTGTTGAGTTATGTTGTGATGCCATGATGTACAGCACATACTTGCATGTTATGCGTACGTGTAATGTGTATTGCTATGTGTGGGATCTGACTATCTAGTTGTTTATTCTTAGTAGCCTCTCTTACCGGGAAATGTCTCCTAGTGCTTCCACTGAGCCCTGGTAGCTTGCTACTGCTCCGGAACACTTAGGCAGGCCGGCATGTGTCCTTCTTCGATCCTGTGTCTGTCCCTTCGGGGAAATGTCACGCGATGAATACCGGAGTCCTGCTAGCCCGCTACAGCCCGGTTCACCGGAGTCCTGTTAGCCCAGTGCTACAGTCTGGATTCACTCGCTGATGACCGACACGTTCGATGCTGGGTCATGGATGCCTGTCCCTGTAAGTTAGTGCCACTTTGGGTTTACGACTAGCCATGTCAGCCCGGGCTCTTTATCATATGGATGCTAGCGACACCATCATATACGTGTGCCAAAATGCGCAAACGGTCCCGGGCAAAGGTAAGGCGACACCCGTGGGGATACCGTGCGTGAGGCCGCAAAGCGATATGAGGTGTTACATGCTAGATCGATGTGGCATCGAGTCGGGGTCCTGACAGCCTCCATGCGGGCTTTCTAAAGAGCCTAGCCACGCTTCAAACGGCCGCCGGAATCGGCCGGCCGGAGTACCTCCGCCGTCGGCTAAGGTCGCCGGTGGCTAACCGCCGACGTAACCGGCCATTAGGGCCTAATCACCCTGCTAACCAACCCCCTAAGCCACTGACACATGGACCCCACTCCCTAAATAACTCCAGCTTTATTTCCTGTTTAGATTAGTGTTAATCTTGCGGACCCCACGTGTCAGTTTGACTTTGGCCAAGTCAGCATTGACTGGTCCCACATGTCAGCGACCTAAACAGCCCTGTGTCACTGACGTGTGGCCCCCACACGTCAGGTTTGACCTGGCCGACTCTGTTGACCAGCTGACATCAGCATGACGCAGTGCTGACGCAGAAAGTATTTTTTGGAATTAAAATAAATCAGAAATGATTTATAAATTTCAGAAAATATCCAAAACTTCTAAAAATTATATAAAATCAACCGTAACTCCAAAAGAAACAAATTATATATGAAAATTGATCAGAAAAATCCAATCTACCCATCTGTACCATTTTCATGCAAGTTAAAATAACTTTGTTTTGGACAAATGAAAGGAATGGCATTTAAATAACCACATGTGGAGTTTGAATTTGAATCTTTGATTCAAATCAACTTCATTTAACCTGTTGTAGTTGCATTAGTCCAACACACTCATATTACCATGTCATGATCATGCATCATATTGTGTATTGCATTGATTGTGTTCTTCCTTGTTTGCCGGTGTTTGTTCCCTGTCAGTAGACGATGTATCGACGATGTGATCAATGACACCGATGAAGAACGATACTATCTTCAGAAGTGCCAGGCAAGCAAAACCCCCTTGTTCATTCCGATACAATCCCACTCTCTCGCTCCTGCTCTCTTTTACTGCATTAGGACAACAACGATTCAACTGTTACATGCTGCGGTAGTTGAACCCCTTTCCTCTGCATGACCTGTCATTGCCACAGTAACTAGATGAAACCCACTAGCATGAGTAGGAGTTGTTTGAGCCCTGATGTGCCTACTCATTCATGCTTGTTTGTCATGCCTGCTATTGCTTAGAGTTGTGTCAGGTCTGATTCATCGGGTATGAATTGGAATGTGGTGAACATGTCCTACTGTTGAGAGCTAAGTGTGTGAACACGATTTGGTAAAGGTAGCGGTGAGAGGCCATGTAGGAGTACATGGTGGGTTGTCTCATTGCAGCCATCCTCAGGAACTGAGTTCTGTGTTTGTGATCCATGAATAGCTACTACCACACATTGGGATCCTTAATTGACTCTCTCGACTTATTAATCTACTTGATCTCTGTCCAGGAGTTGCAACTAGTTTCTGGTGTTTGTAGGTAGTGTTAGTAGTCTACCAAGTGGCACCTGGTACAGGTGGGCTTGGGACAGACTAGGCACCATGGCACGGTGTACCAAGCATAGATCCACCCGTCGAGGTGGGCTTGGGAACCCTGCACACATCGTTTGGGGCCGTGAGCGACACCCCGGCCGGATCTCCTTACGGATGGAACCCGAATAGGCGATAAACCTGGACGAGAGACTTGTGTGGTTAGTCAGGTCGTGGCCGACACCCTCGCTGGGCTTCCGCTTGAAGGTTGTCGAGGACATGTCGTGTAAACGGCGGTAAGTGGTGAGAGCGTGTGTGAAGAAGTACACCCCTGCAGGGTTAATATGATCTATTCGAATAGCCATGTCCGCGGTAAAGGACTTCTGGGTTGCCTATACAGTTCATAGACAAGTGAAAGTGGATACTCTAAAATACGCAAGATAAGCGTGAGTGCTATGGATGGCGTTCTTGTAGGGAGACGGGAGCGGATCCATAGTGGTGTATTGATATGGTGAATATGTGGACTCGTGTGCGCCACCTCAAAAGAGATACTTGCAGTCGTAGTTCAGGATAGCCACCAAGTCAAAGCTGGCTTGCTGCAGTTAAACCCCACCCCCCCTTGTTGATAATGATGCATATGTAGTTAGATCTCATGTAAGTCTTGCTGGGTACATTTGTACTCATGTTGCTTAATTTATGTTTTTGCAGAGAGACTTCATCTCGCTAGTAGTACCGCGTGGACTTCGACGTTTAGCTTGTTACCTCAGCTACGATCTTGTGCCCTCGGCAGGATCTGGTAGATAGTCAGGCTTCTCAGCCTTTTTCATTTGTAGATGTCTGTACTCAGACATGTTAAGATTCCGCATGTGCTTTGACTTGTATGCTCTGATTGTTGGGTCATGAGACCCATGATTGTAATATCTCGCTCCTCGGAGCCTATTGAATAGAATACTTGAGTCTTAGAGTCATGTTGTGATGCCATGTTGTATTTGCACATATCGAGCATATTGTGTGTATGTTATTGAAATGCTTGGTATGTGTGAGATCTGACAACCTAGTTGTTTATCCTTGGTAGCCTCTCTTACTGGGAAATGTCTCATAGTGCTTCCACTGAGCCTTGGTAGCTTGCTACTGCTCCGGAACACTTAGGCTGGCCGGCATGTGTCGTTCTTCGTTCCTGTGTCTGTCCCTTCGGGGAAATGTCACGCGGTGTCTACCGGAGTCCTGCTAGCCTACTACAGCCCGGTTTACCGGAGTCCTACTAGCCTAGTTGCTACAGCCCGGATTCACTCGCTGATGACCGACACGTTCGTTGTTGGGTCATGTATGCCTGTCCCTGTAAGTTAGTGCCACTTTGGGTTCACGACCAGCCATGTCAGCCCGGGTTCTTTGTCCTATGGATGCTAGCGACACTATCATATACGTGAGCCAAAAGGCGCAAATGGTCCCGGGCCAGGTAAGGTGGCACCCGTGGGAATACCGTGCGTGAGGCCGCAAAGAGATATGATGTGTTACATGCTAGATCGATGTGACTTAGGATCGGGGTCCTGACATGAGCCTTGGTTCCCGTTCATTGCCTTGCTGGAGTCGGCGAAGCTGTGGCAGAAGTCATACTTCTACGTCCGCAACCTCCATCCTACTCGAGACTACATCAACTAGTCGGACTTTGCAATCGGCCCGCAGGTCGAGCCGTGTGATAACTAGGGGCAATAACCAAAGCCGGTGCCGGCGTCCATCATGAACATCCTGAACCGGCTCCAGGAGATGACAGACGTAGAGGGCCTCAAGCCGGTAGACCTGCTGGCCGCCTTCGTCTACTGTTAGGTTCCCCTCTCCAGGCCCAGCCACACCGGATCTGCGATATGAGCGGCCGCCGGGATCCATGCCGGATGTCAACCAAGGAGCTGCAGATGATTGAGGTGATCCGCCACATCAATTTCTTCTCTGACAGCAAACTCAACGAGACCGACTAGCAATTCGGCAAGTTGTCGTACAGTCCCACCAACCCGCCACCGCCGGTCAGTATATGGTCCCCATTCTTTACTCATGCAGTACTTTTTATCTGACCTGAACAACCGAACGCGGGGCAGCACTTTCCTGGCCAGGTGGTATCCAACGCGTCGGCTCCAGGCCATCAATGGGTGCCGAACTGCGAGGTGAGCAACGTGGGCGACCCCAAGCTGGGGGCGGCCACGTTGGAAGACTGAGTCGAGGATGACGCCGCCTGGGGACAACTCCGCCTGGGGAGGCAGAGCCGCAGGAGCCGGTGCAAGAGGATACGGTGACGTCCGGTCCTGGTCGGGTGATGATGAAGATGGTGAGGAGAAATGCCGCCCTGAAGGCACCAAGAGGACGGGCGCTGGACCTTCGACGACGCGGCCGCCCAGCGGAGTGTTGGCTGAAGCACCCGGCATGACTAAGTGTCGTGCTAAGTGGTTGTTCGGCAGCAGGCTACCCAACAAGTCCAAGCAGACGGCCGCGACCAGGCGGCCGCCAAAAAGGGGCCAACCCGGAGGGCCCCTAAGGAGCGCCCAATGGTGTCCGGGTGAGCGCATTCGTTGCACTGTCTTAATCATTTTTTCCTTTGCAAATTTCTCATCTTTGTTTATTTTGCTATGCAGGGCCACTGTCCCCACATCTCGGGCTCTATCCGCCTTGCTGATTGGGTCAGGGGGCAGCTCCGAGGAGGCCCGACATGTGGAACCGGTCGCTGCCCTCCAGGAGGCGATCGAGAGGAATGCGCGGGAGGCACGGGAGGAGGCCACGGCATGGGTGCAGGCTGTTGCCCAGGCCACCGCGTCAGCGCGGGCGGAGGCCCAAGCCATGGCATCGATGCAGGTGGAGGTAGCGGCCAAGGAGCAGGTGGAGGTTGACGCTAGCCGCAGAGGATGTCGGTGTCAAAACCTGCAGATCTCGGGTAGGGGGTCCCGAGCTGTGCGTCTAAGGCTAATGGTAACAGGAGGCGGAGGACACAATGTTTACCCAGGTTCAGGCCCTCTCTATGGAGGTAATACCCTACTTCCTGCTTAATTGATCTTGATGAATATGAGTATTACAAGAGTTGATCTACCACGAGATCGTGATGGCTAAACCCTGGAAGTCTAGCCTGTGAGATTATGATTGTTCTCCTACGGACTAAACCCTCCGGTTTATATAGACGCCGGAGGGGGCTAGGGTTACAAAAAGTCGGTTACAGAGAAAGGAATATACATATTCGAATCGCCAAGCTTGCCTTCCACGCAAAGGAGAGTCCCATCCACACACGGGAAGAAGTCTTCTATCTTGTATCTTCATAACCCAATAGTCCGGCCCATGTATATAGTCCAGCTGTCCGAGGACCCCTTAGTCCAGGACTCCCTCAGTAGCCCTTGAACCAGGCTTCAATGACGATGAGTCCGGCACGCAGATTGTCTTTGGCATTGCAAGGCGGGTTCCTCCTCTGAATAACTCAAAGTAGATTTTGAACACAAGAATTATGTCCGGCTCTGCAAAACAAGTTCCACACACAACCGTAGAGAGTATAGTATTTCACGAGTCCAACCCGCTGACAACTTTTCATAGCGTAACATCACGCCACTGCCCGGTCATTATTCGAACCGTTCCTTAGCCTGCCGCTCCGTATTTCGAGGTGCGGTTTTATTGGCACATCTTGTCAAAGCAGAGATCATGTCCCCTTATCACGAGATTCTCATCAATACGGGCATGGGTAACCCAACCGTGCCATCTCCATGGCCCTTGGGGAATAGGCGAGTTTTATGGCGAGTGGGGAGGCGCATAATATTCACAACCTTTATAAAGGGATTAGGATTCACCCTTTTTCACCCCACGCCTTCTCCTTCCTCTGCCCATCCATTCTCGAGCTCCAGCGCCCAAGCTCTCGCTTTCTCCGTCCAAAAAGGCACTCCAGCCATGTCCAGATCCGGAGCAGGAGGCAAATGGATGGCCTCCTCCATCAAGGAGAAGGACATCAAGAAGCTCCGGGAGGCCGGGTACTTGGCCCCGGAAATCGCTCACTAACTTCCGGCCAAGGGACAGATCGTCCCCACCCCGGAGCCCTAGGAGAGGGTAGTGTTCCTCACACACTTCGTCCGCGGGCTGGGATTCCCTCTCCACCCGTTCGTCAGTGGACTCATGTTCTACTACAGGCTAGACTTCCATGATCTGGCCCCCAAATCCATCCTCAACATATCGGCATTTATTATTGTGTGCGAGGCCTTCCTCCGCATCCCACCTCACTTCGGGCTATGGCTGAAAACTTTCAATGTGAAGCCGAAGGTGGTGAGCGGCCAACAAGTAGAGTGCAGAGGAGCCATGGTGGGCAAGATTCCCAATGTCACCTGGCCCGAAGGCTCCTTCGTGGAGACAGTCAAAGGATGGCAATCGGGGTGGTTCTACATCACCGAGCCGCGCGGCACCAACTGGGCGGCGGCTCCCGCATTCCGGTCCGGAGTCCCAATGTGGTTCACCTCCTGGCGAGAGAAGGGCCTAACCTGGTCTTCTTCAGACGAACTGACAGCACTCCGAATGCGTGTTCAGAGCATGCTAACAAGAAAGTCAAGCTCGTCAACGTGATCCAGGTGATGCTCGTTCACCGGATCCTTCTGTGCCAACGCTGGACTTGCTATCTGTGGGAGTTCGATCAGGCCAAGCACCAGACCCTACTGGAGCTCTTTGGCATGACGCACGGAGATATCTGGAAGGTCCTCTTCAAGGCCAATGAGGTGCCGGCGGCCACGGACGAGAATCGTGGGCATGACCTAACCCACCCTGCTAATCCGATAAGTTCTTTTATGTTTTCAAGGTATGCCCTTTACTTGCACATCCGAGGAAGGCATCTAAGCCTCCCTATCAAATTTTTCAGGACTGAACAAAGATAGCGGAGCGGATTAACTGTCCAGCTCCGCTGCCTGAAGGCCCAGAAATCCCGCTTCGGACGAAGATGCTGGTTCCGGCGCCTTATCAGGTGCCGGAGAATAAGGCCAATAAGAAGGCCAAGGGGACTAGAGGTGGTCTCCGTCACAAGTGCAATTTGGACGTGACGTCTGAGGACGCTGAGTCGCACTCCTCCGCCGAAGACGACGAGGAAGAGGAGGACAAAGAAGAAGAAATCCATTCCCCCTGTAGGGGGAGAATGAAGAGGCCGCCTCCACACATTTGGAGGCTGAGGCGTCCAAGAAGGGGAAAGCTTCCCTTCTGGACAGCTCCGCAGCAGCCACCGACAGCAGCTGGGAGTGGGAGCCCAGGGAGAATCCCCTGGCCAAATCGTAAGTGTCCGGACACATTCATGTATCCGACTTTTTTATTTCATTGTCTTAATGTGCTAAATTATGTATTTGCAGTCCGGCTCGGTCCAACCTCGAGCGGTCCTTATCTTCGGAGGACTCGCTGGATCAGGCCGCGATGGATAGTGGCACCCTTCCCTCTACCTCCTCTCCCAAGGACACGGATGGCGCCGAGGCGTCGTCCCGAAGGATCCTCGGTCCAGGAGAGAATCCGGAGGCTGTCAGGGAGGCGCCGGAGGGTGAAGCCTCGGTTGCCAGACACATGGGGGAGCAGACCCCCATGGATACTGTCGATGGGGGCCGTATTCAATTCGGCCCTCATCCAAATATAATTCTGGAGACCCATATGGCTCCGGAATTAAGCAAGCAGCCCTCTTCGAAGGAAGGGGGCGTACCTATCCTGCCGGCAACCTCTGTCCAACTAGAGGCGCCGGACACTTTGCTGGAAGCGCTTCGAGGCACTTCCATTGTCGAAGAACACCGTACCCTTATGGGTACAGTGATTGAGAGGATCCAGTCCGCAAAAAGAGGACTAACCGAAGCCTGCACTAGCCTTAGGATTTGAGGTAAGTAATGTAATTGTAAAAAGAATGTCACAGTATAGACAGTAGCCCCTGATACTCTGTTCGGTGTTCGGGAAGAAAAGCCGAACAAAGGATCAAATAATTTTCGCAGGAGTCTAATCTAAAATGTCTATGTGAATAAGAAGGTGTGGTTGCTGGCTGCGACCGCTCACACTACATACGTCTCCAGACTGAAGCAGAATCTGGAGCGGGCCGAGGAAGAGCTCGGCCGCGTGAAGAAGCAGCTGGAGGACAGTAAAGGTATGCAGTAGCATGTGTATATATTTAGGAAGGATGAATGATTCATGCTTGACTAAAGTGTCATGAAATTTATTCGGGGCAACGACCGAAGTAAAGGCCCTCAAGAAGGCGTTGGCAAAGGCCGAGGACAAAGCGGACAAGGAACGAGCCGCATGCGAGAAGCAGGAGGCCCGGGTTAGTGAGGTCCAGCAAGAGCTCCAGGACGCCGTCAAGAAGTGCGAGTCCTTGGAGCGCGACTTTAAGGAGCAAGAGTCTGAACTTGCCAAGGCCCGCCAGAGCGCACAAGATGCCCGGGTGAAGCCCAGGGCTCTCTCCAGGAAATCCAGGCGGCCAAGAAGATCACGGCGGGTAAGGCTTTCATTATGAAGAGTAGATATGTGAAGGAAAGGTTCCTTTTACTTACCTGGATTTGGAGCTCTCCAGGGGCGTTTGTGAATCTGCCGCACAGTGTGTCAGATGCTGTGGAATTCTATCGAGCCGAAGAGGGGAGCTCAACAGAGAAGCTATTCTGGTCGCAAAACCTTGGACCAGAACATCCAGTGCCCTTTAGCGATCAGCTGAAACAGCTGGTCGAGCTGCATAGGGCGGCCGAACTAGCCATGAAGGATTTGATAATCCGGCTATGGCCTGCCGACGCCCTTCCTAGCAGCTACTTCGGACTCGTGAAGCGGCTTGTTAGTACCTGCCCTCAGCTTGAAGCCATCAAGCGGTCGGTCTGTATTGAAGGCGCACGAATGACCTTTGCCCGCGCTAATATGCACTGGGCGAAGATGGATGCCACGAAGCTTATGACCGAGGGGCCGCCCGAGGGCAAGGAGCACTGCAGACCCCCAACTGTATTTTGACAGTGTCCTGGAGGGATCCTACCTTGTGGCGGAGCAATGTGCTAAGGATATCATATTCCCATGAGTACACTCATGTTATCCTGTCCTGTAATATGAAACAGATCTGTTATGTAATATAATGTCTGTTATTTTAAAATTTTACCTCCTGTGCGGCCGTTCTGTTAAATCTGAGAGTTGGCCAGTAGTCGGCTTCTGCCCCCACGTACGTAGTACGAGGGTGTTCGGGATAAATCTAAACACTCT
The DNA here is from genome assembly GCF_002162155.2 of Triticum dicoccoides. Taxonomy (NCBI): domain Eukaryota; kingdom Viridiplantae; phylum Streptophyta; class Magnoliopsida; order Poales; family Poaceae; genus Triticum; species Triticum dicoccoides. Next base: position 535,071,835 of record NC_041393.1, on the reverse strand, counting down.
TTATCCAAGGTTTTGGTCCTTTAAGGAGGTGTTTAGCGCAACGAACAAGGCAATCGGACTTTGCGGCTTTATTACTCTCATTTAGCCATAGGAGTTTCACAAAAAAAATTGGCGCAGCCCCTGGTGTTCGAAAATCTGAACTTGGGGCGTTATACGCGCCTAATCGGATAAAAACCGATTCATCGCATAATGCAAAAAAATCGCTAAGGATTTGTAACCGCTCGAACAGCTGACCAGCTCTCGCCGCATCATGATAGTCAGTTTTCGGCTTTCTCTACTGAGGTGCTCATCCGGAAGAACTGGGACACAATCGCAGTAGTTCACCCTTTACTACCCTAGTTGATATAGCGGAACGTAAGGTAGTAAGCACAAGAGTCGGGCAACCCAACTATTGACCAAAGACATGATTCGGAGCCGATGCATATAATGTTATAAGTTCGGGGTGTCAAACTGTACTGTAAAAGTGTTCGGACTTTATAGCCGTATTGTGGGGTATGATGAAGCCCCTAGCGAATTAAGGCGTACCAGAGTGTATGGGCGCGATTGATAAGAATATATAAAGAAAAGGGAAAAATCAAGTAATAAGCTGACGCTGCAAATATTGAGCCGCCAATTATTTTCCATTGTAATTTGATTAATACGTCAAGGCATACTTGTACAAGTAATGGGATAAGCAAATAAGGATATTTGACATGCCATGACCAAGGGCGAGCTGCGTACGGGTTTTGAAAACAGGTATAAAGATCGTTAGCGGAGACCACCTGGGGGTTCCCTTGTACGTCAATGCTTCTTGCCTTCTTGGTGTATCCGTCCCTTGATAGGCCCGATGATCAGGTCGCCAGGAAGGGCCTCGGGAAGAGAAAAACCTGGAATGAAAAAATAAAACTAAAGGTATGCGGGTCCAGGAGCGGTTGAGCCGCATTGTGGACCACGGTCTAGCAGTGCCTCCGTCCATGCCCATGGTATTCTAAGTGAGTAGTTATGTACGCGCGACACAAGTATCGCCGCCTTTTTGGGACTAGGACAGAGGAGAAATTTCTAGTCAAGCTCTGGACGAGCTGGACTGTCTTGCTGCAGAGTAGTTTGGACTCGCTTGACGGTGTCCGAGCGCTTGACTGCCGGATCGAGGTTCTGCCTAAATGGGCTGCTCTGTATTTCTGTTGCAAGGGCGGCGGTGTGCTTATCAGTGTGGAGGGAGCGTTCCGTGTTTCCGTTGACTGTTATAACACCGCGTGGTCCGGGCATCTTGAGCTTGAGGTAGGCATAGTGCGGTACCGCATTGAATCGAGCAAATGTGGTCCGTCCGAGTAGTGCATGATAACCACTACGGAAAGGGACGATATCGAAGATCATTTCTTCGCTTTGGAAATTGTCTGGGGATCCGAAGACCACTTCCAGTGTGATTGAGCCCGTACAGCAAGCCTCTACACCTGGTATGACACCTTTAAAGGTGGTTTTTGTGGGCTTGATCCTTGAGGGGTCGATACCCATTTTGCGCACTGTATCCTGATAGAGAAGGTTCAGGCTGCTGCCGCCGTCCGTGAGGACTCGTGTAAGGTGGAATCCATCAATGACTGGGTTGCGGCTGAACCGCCATGACGGGTACTTGTCGGATGGTCCCTACGATCGAAGGTGATCGGACAGGATGACCATGGGTTGTACTTTGGGGCGAATCGCTCCATCGCGTAGACGTCCCTGAGTGCGCGCTTGCGCTCCCTCTTGGGGATATGGGTAGCGTATATCATGTTTACCATTTTAACTTGGGGGGGGGGACTTCTTCTGTCCCCCTGTGTTCGGTGGCCGGGCTTCCCCGTTATCGTCCTTGCTTTGCGACCCCTTCTCCTTGTTATCGGCATTTAACTTGCCGGCCTGTTTGAAGACCCAACATTCTCTGTTGGTATGATTGGCTAGTTTATCAGGAGTGCCGTGTATTTGATATGGTCGATTGAGTATGCAGTCCAAACTATACGGGCCCGGATTGTTTCTATTAAATGGCTTCTTCCGCTGAGCGGACTTAGAGCTGCTGAATCCGGTGTTGATAGCCGTGTCTTCGGCATTGTCACCGTTGATTCGACAATTGTGTCTGTTGTGTCGTGGCATGCCGTTGCTGTTTCTGGCCTCAGAAGTACCAGGTTCGCTTGCATGATTATTGCTATGGGCTAGCGAGCTATCCTCGCCCGTGCAAAAGCGGGTCATAAGTGTCGTAAGGGATACCATGGACTTCGACTTTTCTTGGCTGAGGTGTTGGGCGAGCCATTCGTCACGGATGCTATGTTTAAAGGATGCTAGGGATTCAGCATCCGGACAGTCGACGATCTGGTTCTTTTTAGTTAAGAACCTAGTCTAGAATTTCCTGGCTGACTCTCCGGGCTGTTGAGCTATGTGACTTAAGTCGTTGGCATCCGGAGGTCGGACGTATGTTCCTTGAAAGTTGTCGAGGAAGACATCCTCCAAGTCCTCCCAGCTGCCAATTGAGTTTTCGGGCAGACTGTTCAACCAGTACCTGGCTGGTCCCTTGAGTTTGAGTGGGAGGTATTTGTTGGTGTGAAGATCATCACCATAGGCCATGTGAATATGGAGAAGAAAATCCTCAATCCATAACGCGGGGTCTGTTGAGCCATCATATGATTCGATGTTCACGGGTTTAAACCCTTCTGGGAATTCATGTTCCATTACTTCGTCAGTGAAGCCAAGGGGGTGTGCGGCGCCTCTATATCGGGCCAAGTCGTGATGTAGCTCGGATGGAGTTCGTCTGCGGTTTTCGGCTCGGACGTGGTTATGTTTGTCATGTTCAGCCGGATAGCCATCGTCGCGCATCGGGGCATGCCCCCACGATCCATAGATTGATCTTGTCTGACCTGCTTTGTTCTCCAAGTCATGCTGCAGGTCATGTGTGTATCCCCGAGCTGTTGTGTTTCTGTTTCTACGGCGAGGTAGTGCAAGCTGGTGTTCAGCTTGAGGTGCCGCTTTGTCTGTGCCACATGGTGGCTGGTCAGCCGCATTATGCCTTGGTAGGACGGGCTCCGTCGCCTCGTCATCAAACTGTGGTAACAGTTTGCGCTGTGGGTAACTTTTGGTTGGGCGCTCGAGGCCATATTCCTCGGCTGCCAGGACATCGGTCCATCTTTCATTGAGCAGATCTAGATCAGCTTGAAGCTACTGTTCATTTTGTTTCAGGCTCCTTGCAGTGGCTATTAGTCGGCGCTTAAAGTGCTCCTGGTCGACGCGCTCCTCGGGCATGATAAAGTCTTCGTCGCCGAGGCTCACCTCGTCCTCAGAGAGCGGAAGGTAATTACTGTCTTCCGCATCTTCATTCATGGCATGTTCATCAGGGCTAGCTTGTCCATCTTCCCGTTCATCCTGTTCGGAGGTTGGCTCACCGGGGTCTTCATTGTCTTCGGCGTCGTCCAGAGTATTGTTTTCTCCTGTGATGGTGTTGCTGTTTTTACTACGGTGCAGCTTAGAGCGGTGCCGCTGATGTTGGCGCTTTGGCTGTATCTCCAACGCCCTGTATGTAGTGGTTCCTGCTCCTCTCCGGCATCGTCGTCCATAATCAAGCATGTCGGTTAAGTCGTTGACAGTGGCTATAAAGTGGGTGGTGGGTGGGGAACGAAGTTCTTCGTCATCCGCTTCCCGTTCGAGCCGGACATAGTTTGGCTGAGAGTCTCCTAACAAGGAGAGGGATTTCAATGAGTTTAACACATCACCTAGAGGTGAGTGCTGAAAGATGTCCGCGGAGCTGAACTCCAAGATCGGCGCCCGATCAAGTTCGATGGACGCGGATGCACGTGGTCCGGAACCTATGGACAGAGACGAGCCCGAGGTTCCGGCGACACAAGCCCAACTTGATGTTGGGTCTGTGTGCGGCTCGAGCGCCGCGGAGTATGCGGCTTCCGTGGCGGGTTTAAGCTTCCCATCTTCGGGCGACGCGGTCTGCTCTGGATCTAGGGTCGAAGAAGTTATAGGCTGTCAGGACCCCGACTCGATGCCACATAGGTCTAGCATGTAACACCTCATATCACTTTGCGGCCTCACGCACGGTATTCCCACGGGTGTCGACTTACCTTTGCCCGGGACCGTTTGCGCCTTTTGGCACACGTATATGATAGTGTCGCTAGCACCCATATGATAAGGAGCCCGGGCTGACATGGCTAGTCGTAAACCCAAAGTGGCACAGACTTACAGGGACAGGCATCCATGACCCAGCATCGAACGTGTCGGTCATCAGCAAGTGGGTCCGGGCTGTAGCACTGGGCTAGCAGGACTCCGGTAAACCGGGCTGTAGCGGGCCAACAGGCCTCCGATACTCAATGCGTGACATTTCCCCGAAGGGACAGACACAGGAACGAAGAAGGACACATGCCGGCCAGCCTAAGTGTTCCTGAGCAGTAGCAAGCTACCATGGCTCAGTGGAGACACTAGGAGACATTTCTCGGTAAGAGAGGCTACTAAAGATAAACAACTAGATAGTCAGATCCCACACATACCAAGCATTTCAATCATACACACAATATGCTCGATATGTGCAAATACAACAAGGCATCACAACATGACTCTACGACACAAGTACTTTATTTAAGGCTCAGAGAGCCATACATAACATACACATAGGTACGGGTCACACGACCCAGCATTCAAGTCATACAGTCATACAAACCAGTAGCGGAAGTAACTTGTCTGAGTACAGACAACTAGTAAAATAAAAGAGGCTTGGGAAGCCTAGCTATACTACGTGGTCCTTCACAAGCTCAGGATCACCACCTGGGCCTTAGCCTACTCATTGATGTCAACGTCTACGAAGAACCCATCAGAAGGGGATGCAGCGTCTTCTGTAAAAATGTAAATTATAGCAACATGAGTACAAAGGTACTCAGCAAGACTTACATCAGATCCTACATACATGCACATTATCAAGAAGGGTTGGTGGAGTTGTTGCAGCAAGCCATCTTTGACTCTTGGCTAGGCTATCCTACGAGACTCCAACTTGAAACGGTTTTGCGCACACGAGTCCACTACTCACCACTTCAATACACTACCGAGAATCCACCTCCGTGTTCCTACGGAAGAGCCATCCTCGGCACTCACCCTTATCTTGAGCCTTTTAGTAGTTTCCATTTACTTGTCTATGAACTGTATAGGCAACCAAGTAGTCCTTTACCGCGGACGCGGCTATTCAAATAGATCATGATAACCCTGCAGGGGTGTACTTCTTCATACATGCTCTCACCACTTACCGTCGTTTACACGACATGTACTCGGCAACCTTCAAGCGGAAGCCCATCGTGGGTGTCGGACACGACCTACCTAATCACCTAAGTCTCCAATCCAGGTTTATCGCCTATCCAGGTTCCATCCGCAGGGAGTCCGGCCGAGGTTTCCCATACGGCCCCGAACGATGTGTACAGGGGTCCGTGACACCTAACGGGTGCCCGGTATTCCCGGCCACGTACCTACCACATCACAGCCCACCCCTACGGTCAGCACTGTCCACGGCCACCAGTAGGCTACAAACACCAGAAACTACTTGCAACTCCTGGACGGAGAACTAGGGTGAATAAGAAGCCGAGAGGGTCCATTGGTTTCGGGCCCAATGCATGGTAGTAGCTGATTCTTAAATCACACATACAGATCTCAGTGCTTAAGGTCGGCTTCAATGAAACAACCCACCATGTACTCCTACATGGCCTCTCATCGATACCTTTACCAAATCGTGTTCACCACACCACTCTCATTACCGACATGATCATTTCACTCTAGCCCATCACCCAGATGAACCAGACCTGACACGACTCTAAGCATAGCAGGCATAGCAAGGTAGGAACAACACATACATATGGCTCAATCAACTCCTACACATGCTAGTGGGTTTCATCTAGTTACTGTGGCAATGACAGGCCATGCAAAGGAAGTGGGTTCAACTACCGTAGCACACAGCAGTTTGAAACGCGTTGTCTTAATGCAGTAAAAAGAGCAGGAGCGAGAACATGGGATTGTATCGATATGATCAAATGGTTGGTTGCTTGCCTGATGGTTCGATGCACTGATATGGTTCTTCGCTAGGGTAATCACGGTACTCCTCGGGGGCAGAACCTGCCGCAAAGAACACCGATACACAGCCATCACCAAACAATGTGCGACAATATGATGCATGCATGAAACAGGGCAATATGAGTGTGTTGGGCTAATGCAACTAAGACCAGAAGGGTTTGAACCCAATTTGAACCAAAGATTCAAATTTCAAACTCATACATGGCCCTTTAAAGTGTTTTACCTTGTTCTGCATTAAACATCAAGTTAACTTGTTTAATCATGCATGAAAATAGTACAGATGGATAGATTGGATTTTCTGATCATTTTTCATATATAACTTGTCTGATTTGGAGTTACAGATTAAAAGTTATGAATTTTTGAAGTTTAAACTATATTCTGGAATTTCCTGTATTAGAATAAATCCAGAAATTAATTTATTACGTCAGCCATGCGTCAGGATGACGTCAGGGTCAACGGGGACGTCCAGGTCAAACCTGACTGTGGGTCCAGGGTGTCAGGGTAATTAGATTAGTTAAAGTTTAATTAAAACTAAACCTATTTAGTTAACAGGGCTGGGCCCCACCTGTCATTGACTCATCGGAGTCAACCAGGGCCCACCCGCGGTCAAACCCAGGTCGGCTACACCGGCGTTTAGCCGCCGGCGAGCCCGACGCGGCGGCGGAAGTGGTTTTGGCCGTTCCGGCCACCAAATGGGTCGCGGAGGCCATCGGAGTGGAGCTGAGGACGAGCCGCAACTCTTGGTGGAGTCCGTTGGGGTCGGGGTGGCCGGAGTTGGCGCCGGCGACAACTTTGGCGGCCACCGAAGTTCGGCCGAGGGCGAACTTTACGCTAGAGGGGTCGGTGAGGTGCGGGGAGTAGCTGGTTAGGTGCTACGTGACGCGGTGAGCATGATGGACACCAGTTTTTGGCCGGAGGGTGACCGGGAGCACGTCGGCGACGAGCTCCACGGCGGTGGGTGCGGTTGAGCTCCGGGAGGTCGCTACACGGCTCGGGAGCAAGAAAAGAAGGGAGGGGAAGATGGTTAAGCTAACGGGGAGTTCGACGAAGCACTTGGTGCGGCCGGGAACGGGCCGGAGCGACGACGGCGTTGAAGGGGATCTCCGGCGACGGCGGTTCGGTCGAGGTCGATGCGGTGGGTTCGGGCCTTGCGAGCGCTCGGGGCTCGGCTTGCTCGAAGGAGAGGAGGGTGGCAGAGCTCCTGGACACGGCGGCACGGCGTGGGGTTGACGGAGGGCGTGGCTACGGCGAGGGGGTGGCGGCGATGGCGTCGGCCATGGCGGGGGAGCGCGAGAGAGAGGAGTTGGGGGAGAATGGAGGTGTCCTGCGGGTTCATGGCGCGGCGTGGAGTTCATCCATCCAGCCACGAGGCGAGGAGGTGAAGCAGGGCGACGGCCAGCTGCGTGGCGCACGCTGCGGCCGCCGTCGGGCACCTGCCTGACTGCCTGGCCGGCAAGCAGCTCGCTGGCGCGGCGCTGGGCTGGGCCGGCAGGTGGGCCGGGTGCTGGGCGCCAGGTAAGTTTTCCTGTTACTTCCTGTTTTCTATTTTTTAATACTTCTGCAACTTTGTTGAATTATTAAAAATACTTAGGCAACTCCTAAAATCACCAAACTACTCCTGGCCCATAGTTGGATTATTTCCAACATGAAACATTTTAGTTTGGAGATATTTGAGCATCTGAATATTTTATATAATTTTAAATGCCCAAATTCAAATATCTATGATTTAATTCAAAGACCCTAAGATGACCTAGGAAAATGTGCATCACTTTTGGCAGAGGTTCTGAACCAAGACAAAAATGATGGGCATTTTAGAAGGGCATTTCAGGTTCATTGAAAAAGGTTTTTAGTAAACCCTAGTTGGTTTCAGAGGGGGCTGGGGGTTCTGTCATCCCCATTTCAGGTTTCTGATGAAAGAATAAACATGATGCAACACTCTAATGCATGAACTAGCTAGGGTGTGACAACTCACCCCCACTCAAAAGAATCTCGTCCTGAGATTTGGGTTTCTCCGGAAAGAGGGCGGGATACTCGAGTCGAAGACGATCCTCCCTTTCCCAAGTTGCTTCATCCTCAGAATGGTGCGACCATTGAACTTTGAGAAACTTGATATTATGACATCGAGTGGTACGCTCGGCCTGATCGAGGATACGAATGGGGTACTCTCGATACATGAGATTATCTTGGAGATCAAGCGTTTCGTGGTCCACTCCACGGATAGGATCCGAGAAGCAACGCCTGAGTTGAGAAACGTGGAAGACATCGTGGACTCTGGAGAGATGCGGAGGTAGTTCCAACTAGTAGGCAACTTCTCCTTGTTTAGCGAGAAAACGAAAAGGTCCAATGTAACGGGGAGCCAATTTGCCTTTGATACCGAAACGATGGGTTCCCTTCAGAGGAGTAACCCGAAGGTAAGCCTTCTCGTGAACCTCGAAAGTCATAGCCTTATGTTTTCGGTCATATTGACTCTTTTGACGAGATTGGGCTGTTTTCAACTTTTCACGAACGATGCGAACTTGCTCTTCTGCTTCCTGAATCATGTCCGGGCCAAAGAATTGTCTTTCCCCGGTTTCTGACCAGTTAAGGGGTGTTCGACACCGTCGTCCATAGAGAACTTCAAAAGGGGCTTTACCCAAGCTAGATTGATAGCTGTTGTTGTAAGCAAATTCGGCAAATGGAAGGCATTTCTCCCACTCCATTCCGAATGAGATAACAGAGGCTCGAAGCATGTCTTCTAGAATCTGGTTGACGCGTTCTACTTGACCACTTGATTGAGGGTGAAAAGCGGTGCTAAAGGAAAGGCGGGTTCCCATAGCATTTTGGAAACTTTCCCAAAATCGAGAGGTGAAAAGACTTCCTCGATCCGAGTTAATTTCCAAAGGAACACCATGGAGAGACACGATTCGGGAGATGTATAAGTCTGCCAACTGACTAGCGGTTATACTCTCACGAACATGTAAGAAATGGGCTACCTTGGAAAGACGATCGACCACGACGAAGATAGCATTATTCCCTCTCTTGGTCCTGGGAAAACCGGTAATGAAATCCATACCAATTTTATCCCATTTCCATTCAGGAATAGCTAGGGGTTGAAGGGTGCCAGCAGGCCGTTGATGCTCTGCTTTTACATGACGGCAGACGTCGCAATTAGCAATATACTGAGCAATTTCTCTCTTCATCCTAGTCCACCAGAACCTCTGGCGTAGGTCCTGATACATCTTGGTACTACCGGGATGAATGGTGAGAGGAGATTCATGAGCTTCCTTAAGGATCAATCGTCTCAGGTTTCGCACCTTGGGAACCACTAGTCGATTCCCGAAGTATACGACCCCTTGATCATCAATGGAGAAACAATTCGCAACTCCTTTCTTGATGTTTCTCTTGATGCGGGAAATTCCCGGATCTACCTTCTGTGCTTTGATGATCTGATCCGTAAGGGTAGGTTTCGCCACCAAGGTGGAAAGAAAACCTTGAGGAACAATGTGAAGGTTAAGCTTCTGAAATTCCTCATGGAGAAGCGGTTGACTTTGTTGTAACATCAGGTTGTTACAATAAGATTTACGACTTAGTGCATCAGCCATGACGTTGGCTTTCCCTGGGGTGTAAGTTATTCCTAAGTCGAAATCTGTGATCAACTCAACCCAACGTCTTTGTCTGAGATTCAAATCCGGTTGGGTGAAGATGTACTTCAGACTTTGGTGATCAGTGAATATTTCGCAACGATTACCGAGAAGGTAATGTCGCCAGGTTTTAAGTGCATAGACTACAGCTGCAAGCTTTAGATCATGAGTAGGATAATTCTCCTCATGTGGGTGCAATTGCCGTGAAGCGTAAGCAATTACGTGTCGATCTTGCATGAGAATGCAACCTAGTCCTTGTCGCGAGGCGTCGCAGTAGATAACAAAGTCCTTGGAGAAGTCTGGCGGTACCAGTACGGGAGCAGAAGTCAGGCGTCTTTTCAGTTCCTGAAAGTTGTGCTCACATTGTGGAGTCCACTCGAACTTTTTATCTTTCTTGAGGAGCTCGGTTAGAGGTTTTGCAACTTTGGAGAAATTTTCGACAAAGCGACGGCAATAGCTCGCTAAGCCCAGAAAACTTTGAACTTGCTTGACCGATTCAGGTGGAGTCCAATTAAGGACGGCTTGAACTCGCTCAGGGTTAACAGCAATACCTTTACCAGATATTACATGACCCAGATAGGTCACTTCTGACAACCAAAATTCACATTTAGAGAATTTGGCATAAAGACGATGCTCTCGAAGTTTCTTCAACACTAGCCTTAGATGTTCGGCATGTTCTTCCTCGTTCTTGGAGTAGATGAGTATGTCATCGAGGTAAACCACAACGAATTTATCCAAATACTCCATGAAGATTGAGTTCATCAACCGAGAAAAAGTGGCTGGAGCGTTGTTTAAACCGAAGGACATGACGGTGTACTCGTATTGGCCATAACGAGTAACAAAGGCCGTTTTAGGAATGTCCCTGTTCCTGATTTTGATTTGATGGTAGCCCAACCTCAAATCCATTTTGGAGAAGACTGAGGATCCAGCGAGCTGATCATACAGGTCGTTGATCCTGGGGAGCGGATATTTGTTCTTGATTGTGACCAAATTGACAGGTCGATAATCTACAACCATCCGGTCCGTACCATCCTTCTTCTTGACGAAGAGGACGGGGCAAGCCCACGGAGATGAACTAGGTCGGATGAAACCCTTTTTCAAGGACTCATCGAGTTGTTTCTTAAGCTCGGCTAGTTCTAGTGGTGCCATCTTATAGGGTCTTCTAGCAATCGGGACGGTTCCTGGAATGAGGTCTATTACGAACTCCACATCCCTGTCAGGTGGAACACCTGGCAATTCCTCTGGGAAGACATCCGGAAAGTCACGGACTACCGGGACGTCCTCAAGGTCTGGCAAAGGACTGGCGTTAAGAGAATATAACTGTCGCTTGGCTATTCGGGTCAAGACATTGACTATCTTGCCCGAAGGATGGGTGAGTTGAACAGTCCTAGAGAAGCAATCAATGTTGGCATGATGGGCTGACATCCAGTCCATACCCAAGATGATATTAATATCTGAAGATTTAAGAGCTATCAAAGATGCAAGGAAAACAAGTCTGTCGACTTGGATTTCATTTCCATGACTTACCATGGAGGTTTGCCATCTAGAACCGGGAGTAGAAATTTCCATAGTGGATGGCATGTCACAGAATGCGGTGTTATGCAAACGAGCATAATTTTCGGATATAAATGAATGAGAGGCTCTTGTATCGAAAAGAACAGATGCCGGGTGGCAATTAACAAGGAGCGTACCGAGAACGACGTTGGGATCCTCTTGAGCTTCCTCGGCAGAGATACAGTTGACATAGCCACGTGCAACGGTGGCCGGCTTGGCGTGGAACACTTTCCCTGTCGGCTTGCCACGGCCAACAGCTTTATCAGATTGGTTGGGGTTGGTTTGGGGACACTCGCGCATATAGTGGCCAGATTCCCCACACTTAAGGCAAGTCACGGAACTGGTACGTGGAGGAGCATTGTTGGTTGGACCACCATAGGGCTTGGCTGGTGCCGACTGTTGAACGGGGCGAGGCGCCTGGAAGGATGGCCTCGGTGTGAACCTGGGTGGCAGGGCAGTGTTGGGCACCCACACGCGGCGCTTCTGAGGACCAGCACCGGATGAGGAACCCACGTCAAGGCCATGCTTGCGTGTTGCGTCATAATCAGTCTAACCAGTCTCAGCACTGATGGCCTTGTTAACAAGCTTCTGAAAAGATGTGCACTCATGCAGACGGAGGTCGCGGTGAAGCTCAGGACTAAGTCCCTTACGGAACCTTGCTTGCTTCTTGGCATCAGTAGAAACTTCCTCAGTTGCATATCGTGCGAGGTTACCGAACTCCCTGCTGTAAGCATCCACAGAGAGTCGGCCTTGAGTGAAACTGCAGAATTCCTCACGTTTACGGTCCATGAGACCCTCCGGAATGTGATGTTCACGGAATGCCTCGCTGAATTCAGCCCAAGTAGTGACATGGCCCGCTGGGCGCATAGCTCCATAATTCTCCCACCATAGACTGGCGGGGCCTTCAAGATGATATGCAGCAAAGGTGACCTTGTCAGCCTCAGCTACTAGCACGGAACGCAGTTTGTGAGAGATACTGCGAAGCCAGTCATCAGCGTCGAGAGGCTCGACGGAGTGGTGGAATGTGGGTGGATGTAACTTGATGAAATCACTGAGTGACACCAAGTTATTTCTCTGATGGTGTGCTGTGTTCTGTTCAGTACGCTCCAACAAACGGTTGGTCTCCCGCTTGTTTCTCTCGGCTTCCAGCATAACTTCGGCTAGGGAAGGAGGATGAGGCAGATTTGCATTCCCGACTCCATTGCCTTCGGCCTGCTCTTGGGGAGCAGGGTTATTGCGCGTGTTGACCATCCTAGGTAAACAAGACAGTGATTTAGTCAGAATGATAAGATTCCGACATAGAATACAGAATGTAAGGAATAACTCAGAATGCAAGATGATCATCCGTATGACATGGTAGATACAGAAACTGCTTCTTTTATTCCATCGTCATACACACCATACAAGGTTTAGTACAAGACCAAACAAGGTACTATTGCGGTGAAAAGAGGATTACATCTCATCGGAGGCATCCCAAGCTCCTATACATTATTTTTCTACACCTCCGGAAAGCGGTACAAACTAGGTCGTATCCCACGAGTCACGCAGGACGATACACGACACAACTAGTACGAACTAGTGATACTATCACTAACTCAGACCGATCCGTAGTAGTCCTCGTAGAAATCACCTCCATAGCCTGGAAGCTCAACATGATCATCCGGAAACAGACGATCTCGCGGAGCTTGTGGACCATAGGGGCTAGGATGAGGTCTTGGACCAACAGACGGTGGCCTGCGGGGACTGCGAGGTGGGGTGATGCCTCCTACATCACGCCAACCCATCACGTCTGGCAGAGCAGATCTCACAGGATAGAGATCGCGCATATCCGAATATCCAGCTTGCACAGCCGGTGCAAACCGAGTCAACGTGGCCCAATGGTCAGCACGGGTATTGAAAAGCTCTAGCCTCAAGGCCTGATTTTCACGGTCCTTATCCTCGAGCATCTCAGCAGTGGTGCGAGTCCGTGAATCCTCCTGAGTGGGGTCAGCATAGATAGCCTGGAGATACCCTTGTGCTCCCGGAAGTGATCCTAGCATATACCGGAAATCAGAGTCCCGAAATAGGCCAGACCTGACTCGCATGATGGTCATCATAGAGTAGGCGGCGTCCTGCACAGCCATCTCAATAGTAACCCCGAGTCCATAGGAGCAGTGAAGGGGCTCGGTGGATCCAGGATAAGATGGAAATATCCTGACAGTGCAGAGATACTGGCTTTGATTAAAGTCTCGAAATTGCTCTTCGACCGTGTACTCAGGATACCAACGGTATCCAGCCTCAGTCATTACCCTGACCAACATGGCAGTATGGCCGGGTACATCTAGGCATCGAGTCAGGCGAACCACTTGATTGAGGTCGCGAGTGGCCATCTGAAAGCACAACCATAATGCAAAGGCATTAGAATTTCTAGCAAAATTTCGACAGCATAACAGCTGTAAATGCTCAAAAAGGATTTTGAGACATTTGACAAAGGATTTCATACACACCCAACAACATCATATCAAAGTTCTGAGTCCATCCTAGCAACATAATGTGGTAGTAGAACTGAACTAGGCTTGTATCCATCAAACCTATAAGGTACTGCTGATTAGTAACACGTGAGCCTGATAGAGAGAAAAGATCCTAATTCCTTAACCCCAAGTGGAAGAATAGACTGACTCAGATCAGAATGTCATAAGATAAAGGAGTAAAAGAGCCTTACGTTCCAACCCACAAACAATTCCCCTACATATAACTAAAGAATTTCTAGACTCAACATCGACCAGTTTGTCTTGGAGAACCTACAGGCAGTCCTACTCTGATACCAACGCTGTCAGGACCCCGACTCGATGCCACATAGGTCTAGCATGTAACACCTCATATCACTTTGCGGCCTCACGCACGGTATTCCCACGGGTGTCGACTTACCTTTGCCCGGGACCGTTTGCGCCTTTTGGCACACGTATATGATAGTGTCGCTAGCACCCATATGATAAGGAGCCCGGGCTGACATGGCTAGTCGTAAACCCAAAGTGGCACAGACTTACAGGGACATGCATCCATGACCCAGCATCGAACGTGTCGGTCATCAGCAAGTGGGTCCGGGCTGTAGCACTGGGCTAGCAGGACTCCGGTAAACCGGGCTGTAGCGGGCTAACATGCCTCCGATACTCAATGCGTGACATTTCCCCGAAGGGACAGACACAGGAACGAAGAAGGACACATGCCGGCCAGCCTAAGTGTTCCGGAGCAGTAGCAAGCTACCATGGCTCAGTGGAGACACTAGGAGACATTTCTCGGTAAGAGAGGCTACTAAAGATAAACAACTAGATAGTCAGATCCCACACATACCAAGCATTTCAATCATACACACAATATGCTCGATATGTGCAAATACAACAAGGCATCACAACATGACTCTACGACACAAGTACTTTATTTAAGGCTCAGAGAGCCATACATAACATACACATAGGTACGGGTCACACGACCCAGCATTCAAGTCATACAGTCATACAAACCAGCAGCGGAAGTAACTTGTCTGAGTACAGACAACTAGTAAAATAAAAGAGGCTTGGGAAGCCTAGCTATACTACATGGTCCTTCACAAGCTCAGGATCACCACCTGGGCCTTAGCCTACTCATTGATGTCAACGTCTATGAAGAACCCATCAGAAGGGGTTGCAGCGTCTTCTGTAAAAATGTAAATTATAGCAACATGAGTACAAAGGTACTCAGCAAGACTTACATCAGATCCTACATACATGCACATTATCAAGAAGGGTTGGTGGAGTTGTTGCAGCAAGCCAGCTTTGACTCTTGGCTAGGCTATCCTACGAGACTCCAACTTGAAACGGTTTTGCGCACACGAGTCCACTACTCACCACTTCAATACACTACCGAGGATCCACCTCCGTCTTCCTACGGAAGAGCCATCCTCGGCACTCACACTTATCTTGAGGCTTTTAGTAGTTTCCATTTACTTGTCTATGAACTGTATAGGCAACCAAGTAGTCCTTTACCGCGGACGCGGCTATTCGAATAGATCATGATAACCCTGCAGGGGTGTACTTCTTCATACACGCTCTCACCACTTACCGTCGTTTACACGACATGTACTCGGCAACCTTCAAGCAGAAGCCCAACGTGGGTGTCGGCCATGACCTACCTAATCACCTAAGTCTCCAATCCAGGTTTATCGCCTATCCAGGTTCCATCCGCAGGGAGTCCGGCCGAGGTTTCCCATACGGCCCCGAACGATGTGTACAGGGGTCCCTGACACCTAACGGGTGCCCGGTATTCCCGGCCACATACCTACCGCATCACAGCCCACCCCTACGGTCAGCGCTGTCCACGGCCTCCAGTAGGCTACAAACACCAGAAACTACTTGCAACTCCTGGATAGAGAACTAGGGTGAATAAGAAGCCGAGAGGGTCCATTGGTTTCGGGCCCAAGGCATGGTAGTAGCTGATTCTTAAATCACACATACAGATCTCAGTGCTTAAGGTCGGCTTCAATGAAACAACCCACCATGTACTCCTACATGGCCTCTCATCGATACCTTTACCAAATCGTGTTCACCACACCACTCTCATTACCGACATGATCATTTCACTCTAGCCCATCACCCAGATGAACCAGACCTGACACGACTCTAAGCATAGCAGGCATAGCAAGGTAGGAACAACACATACATATGGCTCAATCAACTCCTACACATGCTAGTGGGTTTCATCTAGTTACTGTGGCAATGGCAGGTCATGCAGAGGAAGTGGGTTCAACTACCGTAGCACACAGCAGTTTGAAACGCGTTGTCTTAATGCAGTAAAAAGAGCAGGAGCGAGAACATGGGATTGTATCGATATGATCAAATGGTTGGTTGCTTGCCTGATGGTTCGATGCACTGATATGGTTCTTCGCTAGGGTAATCACGGTACTCCTCGGGGGCAGAACCTGCCGCAAAGAACACCGATACACAGCCATCACCAAACAATGTGCGACAATATGATGCATGCATGAAACATGGCAATATGAGTGTGTTGGGCTAATGCAACTAAGACCAGAAGGTTTTGAACCAATTTGAACCAAAGATTCAAATTTCAAACTCATACATGGCTCTTTAAAGTGTTTTACCTTGTTCTGCATTAGACATCAAGTTAACTTGTTTAATCATGCATGAAAATAGTACAGATGGATAGATTGGATTTTTCTGATCATTTTTCATATATAACTTGTCTGATTTGGAGTTACAGATTAAAAGTTATGAATTTTTGAAGTTTAAACTATATTCTGGAATTTCCTATATTAGAATAAATCCAGAAATTAATTTATTACGTCAGCCATGCGTCAGGATGACGTCAGGGTCAACGGGGACGTCCAGGTCAAACCTGACTATGGGTCCAGGGTGTCAGGGTAATTAGATTAGTTAAAGTTTAATTAAAACTAAACCTATTTAGTTAACAGGGCTGGGCCCCACCTGTCATTGACTCATCGGAGTCAACCAGGGCCCACCCGCGGTCAAACCCAGGCCGGCTACACCGGCGTTTAGCCGCCGGCGAGCCCGACGCGGCGGCGGAAGTGGTTTTGGTCGTTCCGGCCACCAAATGGGTCGCGGAGGCCATCGGAGTGGAGCTGAGGACGAGCCGCAGCTCTTGGTGGAGTCCGTTGGGGTCGGGGTGGCCGGAGTTGGCGCCGGCGACGACTTTGGCGGCCACCGGAGTTCGGCCGAGGGCGAACTTTACGCTAGAGGGGTCGGTGAGGTGCGGGGAGTAGCTGGTTAGGTGCTACGTGACGCGGTGAGCATGATGGACACCAGTTTGTGGCCGGAGGGTGACCGGGAGCACGTCAGCGACGAGCTCCGCGGCGGTGGGTGCGGTTGAGCTCCGGGAGGTCGCTACATGGCTCGGTAGCAAGAAAAGAAGGGAGGGGAAGATGGTTAAGCTCACGGGGAGTTCGACGAAGCACTTGGTGCAGCCGGGGACGGGCTGGAGCGACGACGGCGTTGAAGGGGATCTCCGGCGACGGCGGTTCGGTCGAGGTCGATGCGGTGGGCTCGGGCCTTGCGAGCGCTCGGGGCTCGGCTTGCTCGAAGGAGAGGAGGGTGGCGGAGCTCCTGGACACGGCGGCACGGCGTGGGGTTGACGGAGGGCGTGGCTACGGCGAGGGGGTGGCGGCGATGGCGTCGGCCATGGCGGGGGAGCGCGAGAGAGAGGAGTTGGGGGAGAATGGAGGTGTCCTGCGGGTTCACGGCGCGGCGTGGAGTTCATCCATCCAGCCACGAGGCGAGGAGGTGAAGCAGGGCGACGGCCAGCTGTGTGGCGCACGCTGCGGCCGCCGTCGGGCACCTGCCTGCCTGCCTGGCCGGCAAGCAGCTCGCTGGCGCGGCGCTGGGCTGGGCCGGCAGGTGGGCCGGGTGCTGGGCGCCAGGTAAGTTTTCCTGTTACTTCCTGTTTTCTGTTTTTAATACTTCTGCAACTTTGTTGAATTATTAAAAATACTTAGGCAACTCCTAAAATCACCAAACTACTCCTGGCCCATAGTTGGATTATTTCCAACATGAAACATTTTAGTTTGGAGATATTTGAGCATCTGAATATTTTATATAATTTTAAATGCCCAAATTCAAATATCTATGATTTAATTCAAAGACCCTAAGATGACCTAGGAAAATGTGCATCACTTTTGGCAGAGGTTCTGAACCAAGACAAAAATGATGGGCATTTTAGAAGGGCATTTCAGGTTCATTGAAAAAGGTTTTTAGTAAACCCTAGATGGTTTCAGAGGGGGCTGGGGGTTCTGTCATCCCCATTTCAGGTTTCTGATGAAAGAATAAACATGATGCAACACTCTAATGCATGAACTAGCTAGGGTGTGACATAGGCACTATTCCCTGAGCGCGGCCAGATGATAGATTTAGGTCATGTTCATCTTGGTGGCAGGGGACAGTCGTCATGGGCTCGAATCCGTCGAAGATCAAGTCTCCGCGGATATCGGCCACAAAATTCAGGCTTCCAAATCTGACCTGATGGCCAGGGGCGTAGCTATCGATCTGCTCTAGATGGTCAAGCGAGTTGGCCCACAGTGCGAAGCCGCCGAATACGAAGATCTGTCCGAGGAGGAAGATCCCCCCTGGACTGCGTTGTTGTAGATGATTGATGGAGCCATCAAGCCTTCTGGTGACGATCCAGTGGAACTCTCAATGAAAGCACCAATGTCGGTGTCAAAACCAGCGGATCTCGGGTAGGGGGTCCCGACCTGTGCGTCTAAGGCTAATGGTAACAGGAGGCAGGGGACACAATGTTTACCCAAGTTTGGGCCCTCTCTATGGAGGTAATACCCTACTTCCTGCTTGATTGATCTTGATGAATATGAGTATTACAAGAGTTGATCTACCACGAGATCGTGATGGCTAAACCCTGGAAGTCTAGCCTATGAGATTATGATTGTTCTCCTATGGACTAAACCCTTCGGTTTATATAGACACCGGAGGGGGCTAGGGTTACACAAAGTCGGTTACAGAGAAAGGAATCTACATATCCGAATTGCCAAGCTTTCCTTCCACGCAAAGGAGAGTCCCATCCAGACACAAGAAGAAGTCTTCTATCTTGTATCTTCATAACCCAATAGTCTGGCCCATGTATATAGTCCGGTTGTCCGAGGACCCCTCCCTCAGAGGATCCGGCTGGTGGCGGGATCTCGGAGGCTGCCAATCTTGAGCAGCCGGAGCCGTCGGTAGTGGAGACCCAGGCGTCGACTGGAGCAGCCGGAGTTGACTAAGTAGCGTTGGAGCAGGTGGTTGCCGACTCGGCAGCCTCGAAGGCAGAGGCGACCCGGCGCCCGCCGGGTGCCGGCGAGCGGGGTGACGGCTATCCCGAAGGGCCGGAGATGTTGGTGGCCAGCGCCGGGATGGATATGAGCCAGGACATGATGGAGCACATCCCCTTGGCCCGCGCTAGGCGCGAGCATCCTCCGAGCCGAGGCCAGCGGAAACAGGAGCCGCGAGCTCGCAGTAGACCAACGTCGGGGCCACGAGTTCGGGCCCGCCGGGTTGGACGTCAGTGGCCGGCACGGCCGCCCTGAACCTCGCGGTGCAGGACGTCCTGGAGAAGTTCACCGCCGACAGCGCCACCCTAGGAAGGCGAGGGGCGAGATGGTGGAGAAGCAGACGTCCGGATACACCCTCAATTTTCTTCTTTATCTTTTGCGATCTTCAGCAGGGGCGTGCCAGCGCACCCACTGTGTGTAGCCCCCGAGTTCCAAGCCAGCTGCTGAGCAGGCGGGTTGGAACTTTAAGGCATGTTTCTGAATGTTGGGATGTCGTTCTTGATGAAGGACTACCACAATTTGTGTGCGGCCGCCTACAACTCCCAGAACCAAGCCCTCGCCAACCGGACCGCCGAATTGCGGAGGAGCCGAGGTACGCGGGCCGATTGAGGGAGTCCTGGACTAGGGGGTGTCCGGATAGCCGAACTATCATCACCGGTCGGACTCCAAGACTATGAAGATACAAGATTGAAGACTTTGTCCCGTGTCCGGATGGGACTTTCCTTGGCGTGGAAGGCAAGCTTGGCGATACGGATATGTAGATCTCCTACCATTGTAACCGACTCTATGTAACCCTATCCCTCTCCGGTGTCTATATAAACCGGATGGTTTTAGTCCGTAGGACGAACAACAATCATACCATAGGCTAGCTTCTAGGGTTTAGCCTCCTTGATCTCATGGTAGATCTACTCTTGTAATACCCACATCATCAATATCAATCAAGCAGGACGTAGGGTTTTACCTCCATCAAGAGGGCCCGAACCTGGGTAAAACATCATGTCCCTTGTCTCCTGTTACCATCCGCCTAGATGCACAGTTCGGGACCCCCTACCCGAGATCCGCCGTTTTTGACACCGACATTGGTGCTTTCATTGAGAGTTCCTCTGTGTCGTCACCGATAGGCTCGATGGCTTCTTCGATCATCAACAACGACGTAGTCCAGGGTGAGACTTTTCTCCCCGGACAGATCTTCATATTCGGCGGCTTTGCACTACGGGCCAATTCACTTGGCCATCTGGAGCAGATCGAAAGCTACGCCCCTGGCCGTCAGGTCAGATTTGGAAGTTTGAACTTCACGGCTGACATCCGCGGAGACTTGATCTTCGATGGGTTCGAGCCACAGCCGAGCGTGCTGCACTGTCACGATGAGCATGATTTAGCTCTGCAGCCGGACAGTGCCCTAGAGGCCGCACACGAGCCCGCTCCGACCCTCGATTCGGAGCCGGCTACGCAGATCCAGGACGGGTGGCTAGACGCCGCCTCGTGGGCTGCAACCTCTATGGTGATGGAGCCGAATACTGGCCTTGTCCCTTGTGAAGCTCGTGACTCCGAGGTGCCGGACTCCTCGCCGGACTCCGAACCTCCCGCGACCCCTCCAATCGAATCCGATTGGGCGCCGATCATGGAGTTCACCGCTGCGGACATCTTTCAACACGCACCTTTTGGCGACATGTTGAGTTCGCTAAAGTACCTCTCGTTATCAGGAGAGCCCTGGCCGGACTGCGGTCAGGACAGTTGGGATGCGGACGACGAAGAAATTCAAGGCCCACCCACCACCCACTTAGTAGCCACTGTCGATGATCTAACCGATATGCTAGACTTTGACTCCAAAGACATCGACGGTATGGACGACGATGCCGGAGACGACCAAGAACCAGCGCCTACTGGGCACTGGAAAGCCACCTCATCATATGACATATACATGGTGGATATCCCAAAGGATGGGAATGGCGAAGAAACATCGGAGGATGACCCCTCCAAGAAACAGCCCAAGCACCGGCGTCAGCGGCGCCGCTCTAAATCCCGCCACAGCAAGAATGGAGATCCCGGCACCGGAGATAATAATACCCCAGATAGTGCCGAAGACAACCCCCTCCAGCAAGATTCAGCATAGGAGGACGGAGAAGCCAGCCCTCATGAGAGAGCGGCAGACGAAGAGGTAGAGGATGATAATTACATGCCTCCCTCCAGAGACGAGGCAAGCCTCGACGACGACGAATTTGTCGTGCCTGAGGATCTCGTCGAACAAGAGCGTTTTAAACGCAGGCTTATGGCCACGGCAAACAGCCTCAAGAAAAAGCAGCAACAGCTTAGAGTTGATCAAGACCTGCTAGCCGACAGATGGACTAAAGTCCTTGCGGCCGAAGAGCATGAGCTTGAACGCCCCTCCAAAAGCTACCCCAAACGTAAACTGCTCCCCCGATTAGAGGAGGAGGCATATAAACCTGCATCACCAACGCACAATACGGCTGACCGACCACCCCGTGGCCGCGACAGAGAGGCCTCTAGGCCCTCCACTAGAAACGTACCCCGGCATCGCTCGAAAAGCACAAGGCCACAGGGGAACGCTGTGGACTTGCGAGATATATTGGAGGATAAGGCAAGACAATCAAGATCGATCTACGGATCGCGTGGGCGCCCCATGTTACGTGATGACAACCGTCGCGCTGGACACAGCAAGTCCGGCCGGGCCGAACACAGTAGACAAAGCTCTTTTGAGCTTCGTCGGGATATAGCCCAATACAGAGGCGCCGCACACCCACTATGCTTCACAGATGAAGTAATGGATCATCAAATCCCCGAAGGGTTTAAACCCGTTAATATTGAATCTTATGATGGCACAACAGACCCTGCGGTTTGGATCGAAGACTATCTCCTTCATATCCACATGGCCCACGGTGATGATCGTCACGCCATCAAATACCTCCCACTCAAGCTTAAAGGACCAGCTCGGCATTGGCTTAACAGCTTGCCAGCAGAATCAATTGGGTGTTGGGAGGACCTGGAAGCCGCATTCCTTGATAACTTCCAAGGCATGTATGTGTGACCACCAGACGCTGACGACCTAAGCCATATAATTGAGCAGCTAGATGAATCGGCCAGACAATTCTGGACACGGTTCTTAACTAAGAAAAATCAAATCATCGATTGTCCGGATGTGGAGGCCCTTGCGGCCTTCAAACATAACATCCGCGACGAGTGGCTTGCCCGGCACCTGGGACAGGAAAAGCCGAAATCCATGGCAGCCCTCACATCACTCATGACCCGCTTCTGCGCGGGAGAGGACAACTGGCTAGCCCGCAGCAACAACCTCAACAAAAATTCTGGCAGTCCGGATATCAAGGACCGCAATGGCAGGTCGCGTCGCAACAAGAACAAATGCCGCATTAACGGCGCCAACAATGAGGATACGGCAGTCAATCCCAGATTTAGAGGCTCCAAACCAGGTCAGCGGAAAAAGGCATTCAAAAGAACTACTCCGGGTTCGTCCAATTTGGACCGAATACTCGATCGCTCGTGCCAGATACACGCCACCCCCGAAAGGCCAGCTAACCACACCAACAGGGACTGTTGGGTATTCAAGTAGGCAGGCAAACTAATTGCCGAAAATAACGACAAGGGGCTGCATAGCGATGACGAGGAAGAGACCCGACCGCCGAACAATAGAGGACAGGAGGGTTTCCCCCCACAAGTGCGGATGGTGAACATGATATACGCAACCCACATACCCAAAAGGGAGCGGAAGCGTGCACTCAGGGATATATACGCGATGGAGCCAGTCGCCCCGAAGTTCAACCCATGGTCCTCCTGCCCGATCACTTTTGATCGAAGAGACCACCCCACAAGCATCCGCCATTGCGGATTTGCCGCATTGGTTTTAGACCCAATCGTCGATGAATTTCACCTCACCAGAGTCCTGATGGACGGCGGCAGCATCCTGAACCTGCTTTATCAGGATACAGTGCGCAAAATGGACATAGACCCCTCAAGGATTAAACCCACAAAGACGACCTTTAAAGGCGTCATACCAGGTGTAGAGGCCAATTGTACAGGCTCAGTTACACTGGAAGTGGTCTTCGGATCCCCGGATAACTTTCGAAGCGAGGAGTTAATCTTCGACATAGTTCCATTCCGCAGCGGCTATCATGCTCTGCTCGGACGTATCGCGTTTGCAAAGTTCAACGCGGTGTCGCACTATGCATACCTCAAGCTCAAGATGCCAGGCCCTCGAGGAGTCATCACGGTCAACGAAAACACTGAATGCTCTCTCCGAACGGAGGAGCATACAGCGGCTCTCGCGGCAGAAGTACAGTGCAGCCTCTTAAGGCAATTCTCGAGTCCGGCCGTTAAGCAACCGGACACGGCTAAACGCGCCCAGAGTAACCTATAACAAGACCACCTGGCACGTTCCGAGCATGCGTAGCAATGCGGCCCCAACCCCAGCCCCTGCAAAATTGCAAGACTGGTCCTTCGCGTACATCATTATGCTCTGGAGATACCATGGGCATAGGAGGAGGGGCACGACCACGATAGGCCCAGAATGCGGCTTAACCACACCAGGGGCTCTCAAGTGTGTCCTTCTTTTTTTTTCTCTTTTTCTTTTTTTACCCACAGGACTCCGTTCATGAGAGGCCCTGTCCGGCAGTAGACCTGCCGAACTCACGATGCAACAGCCAGGGAAGGAGAAAGGCTACGACGAATATCCAGGTGGTCTCCATTACGAGCATTAAATCTGTTTTATACACCATTCCGCAGCCTACCCCTGGAGGGGGACATGTTTAATAGTCCCATCCCTTGCTTATCGCACCATTTATATCATTCTGCATTCATGGCAGTATTTCTTGAATAAACAATGCAGCACCTTTTTGCTTATAATTGCATTTCTTTCTTATACATATGTTCATTTATGACATGTTGCATCCGTACACTTTGGTACGGCTAACTACACCAGGGGCTTATGTTTCCCGCATCATGGTGTGATAAGTCCGAACACTTTCACAAGTGCGGCACCCCGAACTTATAGCATTATATGCATCGGCTCCAAATCATGTCTTGGGTCAATAGTTGGGTTTGCCCGGCTCCCATGTTTTGGTACCTTACATTACGTTGTATTGGCTAAGGTAGCACTGGGAGAACCACTGCGATTGCACCCCAGTTGAGCTGGGCGAGCGCCTCAGTGGAGAAAGCTAAAACTGACCGTCATGATGAGGCGAGAGCCGGTCGCTGTTCGAGAGGTTTTTTTTCGAGTCCCTAAACACTTATGCCGCTTAGAGCGAGGAACCGGCTTTGTCCGGCCCAGGCGTGGATAGCGCCCCAAATTCGGCCTTCCGAACACTAGGGGCTTCACCGAAATTTAAAATTATAGAATTCTATGGCTAAGTGAGAGTGTTCAAGCATTATAAGTCCGGTTGCCTCGTTCGTTGTGTTGAGCGCCTCCCTAGATGGACCCAAAAATGGGAACAAGAGTGCTCAAATTTATCCCGAACACCCCAGCACTCGTGGCATGGGGGCTGAAGCCGACGACTTGCCATCTCTCATATTTGATAAACGGCCACACAGAAGGTAATATTTTAAATTAACAAGCGTTGCTTAGCGCATATGAACAAAGTTTTCAGCGCACAGGATAACAAAATGCGAGTCTACTCAAATATTACATCTTTGGACCACTCACCCGCAATAATGCGGGCACCCTTCAGGACACTCTTATAATACATCTCGAGCGTGCGATACTCCTTGCCCGGCGGTGGCGCGTCCGTCACAAGCTTCTCAGCATCCATCTTGCCCCATTGCACCTTTGCGCGGGCAAGGGCCCGACGGGCACCTTCAATATAGGCAGAGTGCTTGATGAATTCAACCCATGGACACGCATCCACCAGCCGCCGCACCAGGCCGAAGTAGCTCCCAGGCATGGCCTCCTTGGGCCACAGCCGAACTATGAGGCCCTTCATGGCCTGTTCGGCCACCTTGTGGAGCTCGACCAGCTGCTTCAGCTGGTAGCTAAGGGGCACTAGATGTCCGGCCTCAGCATACTGAGACCAGAAGACCTTCTCCGTCGAGCTCCCCTCCTCGGCCCTATAGAAAGCAGTAGCATCGGACACACTGCGGGGCAGATCTGCGAATGCTCCTGGAGAGCTCCGAATTCGGGTAAGTGATAGGTAATTCACACTCACATGCTTGCTTTGCATGAAAAATGCCTTACCCGCCGCTATTTCCTTCAACGCCTCGATTTCCTGGAGGGCCTGGTAGGCTTCGGCCTTAGCGGCTTTGGCACTCTCAAGAGCCGATGCAAGCTCGGACTCTCGAGTCTTCGAGTCGCGCTCCAAACTCTCATGTTTTCCACGAGAGCGTGGAGCTCTTGTTGTACCTCCGCCACCCGCGCCTCCTGCTTCTCTCGCTCGGTGCGCTCCGCGGCCGCATTACGTTCGGCCGCGGACACCGCCTCCTTCAGGGTCGCCACCTCGTTCGTGGCCCCTGCAATACCCACGTTATCCTTGTCATTCTTCTTGCAACCAAATCCTTTCCTGTAAGGTACAATTTTAATAAGGTGTTACTCACCTTCCTTGTCCTCAAGCTGCTTCTTGGCACGGCCGAGCTCGTTCTCGGACCGCTCGAGGCTTTGCTTCAAAGTATTGACCTCCGCAGTCAGTGCGGCAGAGGTCAGCAGCACAGCCTGCAATCCCATATTGACATATTTTTTATGACTCCTGCGTATATCTTTTTAGATCCTTAGTCCGGATTTTCTTTCCGAACACCCAACCGAGCATCAGGGGCTACTGTCTATGCGGTACTTTTTATACATATATCAAAATTCTTACCTCAAAGCCTGTTAAAAGGATGCTGCAGGCTTCGGTCAGCCCGCTCTTGGCAAGCCGAACCTTCTGAATCACCGCACTCATGACGGTGCGGTGTTCCTCTTCAATGGAAGCGCCGTTGAGCGCCTCCAGCAAGCTATCCGGCGCCTCTGGTTGGACGGAGGCTGCCGGCGTCACGGTCTTGCCCTTCTTACAAAGGGGCCGCCCGCCAGACTCCGGAGCCACTACAGGTTCCGGTGCGGAGTCCGGTGCAAAGTCCGGGAGGTTGCCCTGCGGCACCTCCGGGGCCTCCTCCTCCTGGCGGGTCCCTTCCCGGGATCCCACCTCGGCACCGTCCGCATCACGAGGGGTGGAGGTGGTCGGAAGGGAATCCATATCCGACGCACCCAAGGACCCGCTCGACGAAGCGGGAAGATCATCCTTGGGCGGACTGCAGGGTTGTATGCGGCATTAGAAAGACACCATGTGGCGAAAAGAAAAATCATGAAGTTATTCGGGAGTCCGGATACTTACGATCTCGCCAGGGTCTTGGCCCTTGAAGGCCAATCCTCGTCGTCGTCACCGGCGTTGGCAGAGCAGTCCGGGGGAAGAGTCCTTCCCTTCTTGGACCCTTCGGCCTCCCTCGTTGGGGAGGCCTTCCTTTTCTTCCCTCCCCCCACTGGGGGAGAGGCCTCTTTCTTCTCCTCCTCGCCTTCGTGGGAGGAGTCTGCCTCGGAGCCACCGGATGATAAGTCCGATGACACCTAAAAACGGGAACTCTTTCGAGTGCCCGTGGCCTTCTTCTTGGCCTTCTTCTCCGGCACCACGTGGGGTGCCGGAACCAGCAGCCCCGTTAAGCGGGCGTCCGCTGGGTCTTCTGGCAAAGGGGCCGGACAGTTAGTCTGCTCGGCCTTCTTCAGCCAGTCCTATCAAAGGAGAAGGAGTTTAGATCCCGCATAGAGTCAAACTATGGAAAACAAGTGTCCCATAAAGGGTAAAATCGCTTACCTCGCTAGCCGAACGCTGCGAGCTAAATCCGCGATCTTCGGTAGCGGATGCGGGAGCCTCGGCGCCCTTAAACAGCACCCTCCAGGCCTCTTCCTACGTAGTGTCGAAAAGCCTGCTCAAAATTTGGTGCTGCACCGAATCGAGCTCCCACATATTGAAGTCCCGTTGTTGGCACGGGAGAATCCGGCGGATGAGCATGACCTGGACTATGTTGACAAGCTTGAGCTTCTTGTTCACTAGCTTTTGGATGCAGGCTTGGAGTCCAGTCAGCTCCTCCGAATCACCCCATGTCCGGCCACTCTCTTTCCAGGAGGTGAGCCGTATGGGGATGCCAGATCTGAATTTGGGGGCCGCTCCCCATTCAGGGTCACGCGGCTCGGTGATGTAGAACCACCCCGATTGCCACCCCTTAATGGTTTCCACGAAGGTGCCCTCGAGCCAAGTAACGTTGGGCATCTTGCCCACCATGGCGCCTCCGCACTCCACTTGGCTGCCCTTCACAACCTTCGGCTTGACACTGAAGGTCTTGAGCCACAAGCCGAAGTGGGGCTGGATGCAGAGGAAGGCCTCACACACGATGATAAACGCCGAGATGTTGAGGATGAAATTTGGGGCCAGATCATGGAAATCCAGGCCGTAGTAGAACATGAGCCCCCGGACAAAGGGATGGAGTGGGAAGCCCAGTCCGCGGAGGAAATGGGAAAGGAATACTACCCTCTCATGGGGCCTGGGGGTGGGGATGAGCTCCCCCTCATCGGGGAGCCGGTGCGCGATGTCGCTGGACAGATATCCGACGCTGTGCAGCTTCTCGATGTGCCCCTCCGTAATGGAGGAGGCCATCCACTTGCCTCCCGCTCCGGACATAGTTGGAGAAGGTTGAGGTGAGATGTGCGGACTTGGGCGCTGGAGCTCGAGTTCGCAGAGATGGATAAGCAAAGGAGGAACAAGGCGTAGGTAAAAGGGTGGATCTTTATCCCCTTATATGGGCGGGCAAAACCAAGCGTCCTCACCGGCCTGATAAAACTCGCTTATCTCCCAAGCGCCGCAATCAATGGCGCGGTTGGGTTACCCACGTCCGTATTGATGGGAATCCCGAAATAAGGGGAACACGATCTCTGCTTCGACAAGACGTGCCAAGGAAACCGCTTCGCTAAACGCGCTGAGGTGGTACAATAAAAACAATTCGAGTAAAGGCTTGGTGGTGGTGTGACATCACGCCACAAAATACATCACCAGATTGAACTTGTGTAAATATTATTCTCTCTACGGTGGTATGTGGAATTTATTTTGCAGAGCCGGACACTATCCTGGTGTTCACAATCTTCTATGAATTGTTCGGAGAAGGAACCCGCCTTGCAATGCCGAAGACAATATGCGCGCCGGACTCGTCGTCATTGAAGCCTGCTTCAGGGGCTACTGAGGGAGTCCTGGACTAGGGGGTGTCCGGATAGCCGAACTATCATCATCGGCCGGACTCCAAGACTATGAAGATACAAGATTGAAGACTTCGTCCCGTGTCCGGATGGGACTTTCCTTGGCGTGGAAGGCAAGCTTGGCGATACGGATATGTAGATCTCCTACCATTGTAACCGACTCTGTGTAACCCTAGCCCTCTCCGGTGTCTATATAAACCGGATGGTTTTAGTCCGTAGGACGAACAACAATCATACCATAGGCTAGCTTCTAGGGTTTTGCCTCCTTGATCTCGTGGTAGATCTACTCTTGTAATACCCACATCATCAATATCAATCAAGCAGGACGTAGGGTTTTACCTCCATCAAGAGGGCCCGAACCTGGGTAAAACATCGTGTCCCTTGTCTCCTATTACCATCCGCCTAGACGCACAGTTCGGGACCCCCTACCCGAGATCCGCCAGTTTTGACACCAACACTGACTTTCAATGGGGGCACACAAGGGCGCCCACTGGGTGTAGCCCTCAAGATTCAGGCCGACTGCTGAGCAGTCGGGCCGGATCTTCCCGGAAGCTTCCTGTCTTTGTCGACACCGTTGCTAATGATTCTTCTTTGTTTTCGTAGTGGTTGCTTCCCAGCTGCAGGGCTGTGTGTAGGAGTTCGAGGGCCAGCTTCAAGCCAAGGAGCTGGAGCGCAGCCAGGCAGCCACGGAGTGCGACCGGCTTGAGAAGGAGCTGGATCGCAGCCAGGCGGCCATGGAGCGCGACCATCTTGAGAAGGAGCTGGCCGATCAGGCGACCTAGCATCCGGAGGAGATCGAGTAGCTGAAGGACAAGGAGGAGCGCCTCAAGGCCGAGTTCGAGTCCCAGCGCTCAGGCTCGTCCGACAAGGAGCAGTACCTGATGGAGGGCTATGAGGTGATTGAGGACCTGCTTGAAGGTACATCTTCTTTCTTACTTGATTGGTTGGTTGCAGGCTATTGCGGGAAGTCGGCTTCTTATTCTCTAGTTTTCTTCTAAGTAGAGTACTGCCCGGACCACACCGGCGCCAACAGCCAGGCGATCGAGGCGGAGCACAAGCAGCAGAGGTAGGTGGGCGTGGATATTGCACCGGACCGGCCCCGAAAGTTGGGCAAACAGTTCCGGGCCGTTTAGTTGTGCCTTGCGCCGGTGCGCCAACTGCTCCGCCAGTTTTAGTGTGCCAGGGCGCAGGTATTGGAAGGGCTTTGGCCGGGTGTGCAGATCCCCCGGACTCCCAGCCGGACTGCCGACTAGCCGGAGGTGGCGTGGGAATGGCTTGACGCTTGGAAGGGCACCGCGGCACGGGCCGGCGCCAAGGTGCGCTGGAGTTCATGAAGGCGTGGTATCTGGACGTGAGCATGGCACAACTAGCCACCTTTCGCCAGGAGTCCACGCCGGAGTTGGAGCTGGAGTGCTAAGGGATTTCCATTCGTGCATCAGTCCTCGCCGAGTGCACCAACGGTGACGTCTTCATCCCGGAGCGGGCAGAAGATGGCACCAAGGTGCCACTTTTCTGCTTCGGGCTGAACCCGGACGAGGCGGAGAACCGGGCGAAGGAGATCACCTCCAGCGACGAGGCCACGGAGGATGACGAGGATGAGGGAGGCGAAGGCGTCGCGCTGGATGATGGAGCGACCAGCCGGAATCGGCCCGATACGGCCTCAGCCGACGAGCAGCAGGAGACCACGTGTGCCGCCACCGCCGACCAGACCGGAATCAACCAGCCAGAGGCCCCGCCAGCCACCGCTACAGCCACCGCCGACTCGCCCGTAGCACCTCCGACCTAGGCGGCCCTTATCTATTTAAGTCTTGTGCTCAAGAATAACGTTAGTTATGCGTAGTTCCACCCACTAGGGGTGTACTTTAAACTTTGGTGAATGTCGGCCGCAGGCCTTCTGGAATGTAAATGGATTTACTTTTCTCACATGCTTGTGCACTTTGCCGAGTTCTAACTCGACTTCTCCTTTGCTTTCTTTGGCTTTTTACTTTGCTATGTTCCTTTGGCTGCTGCCCTGCCAGCCGGACAGCCGCGCTGCGGTCTATGGCAGGGCCAGGGACTTGGCCGCCAGAATAGGAAAATTACTTTGGCCACTTAAGGCGTAGTCTAATCAAGCAAGAAGCCGAACGGGGGAGGCGGAAGGCCGGCTTGGCTCAAATCGGTGTTCTTCCTTAGTCGTTTTTCATGTGGACAGCGTTTTCGGCCTTTAGCTCTTGCCAGCCGGACAGTCGCACCGCGAGCTGTGGCTAGGGCTAAGAGAGGGCTTTGGCGTCGGCACATTACTGAGCCGACTTCGGACGATGCCAGCTTGGTCGCATCGGCATTCTTCCTTAGTCGTTTTGCATGTGGACAACATTTCCGGCCTTTAGCTCTTGCCAGCCAGACAGTCGCTCTGCGAGTTGTGGCTGGGGCAAAGAGAGGGCTTTGGCAGCATAACATTACTGAGTCGACTTCGGACGATGCTGACTTGGGCCAAGTCGGCGATCCCTCGCGCCGGTTGACTAGACCCGGGCAGGGCGAAAGAATAAATACTCATACATAGGAGAAGTTTATCATAGAGATAAAAAGGTAGCCCCCAAGTGCGCCTCGGGCTACCTGTTGTCCTTACTTAGTACAAAAGATAGTGTGGTACATACACTGCATCAACTTCACCGCTCCTTCTTGCGTCATGGAAGTCCTCGCGCCGGCTACAGCAGTCGCCGGGCTGGGTGCTGGAGTCCCCGGGCCGGGTTTAGGTGTTGCAGCCCCCGGGCCTCCTGCTGAAGTCCCCAAGCCGGATCCAACTGCTCCAGGGTCAGCCGGCACGAAGATGGATTCTGATTCTAGTGAAGGTTGGATAGATGGCTCGCGCAAGCACTCGAGGGAGACACTGGCTGGAATGGCCTGTCCTCAGCAGATTGGCCGGGTCCAGCTTGATCTGATGGTAGCCGGAATAGGCATCCAAAAAGGACAGCAGCTCGCACCCGGCCGTGGAGTCGATCACTTGATCAATCCGGGGCAAGGCAAATAGATCCTTGGGGCAACCCTTATTCAGGCTCGTGTAGTCGATACACATGCGCCACTTGTTGTTTTTCTTCAAGACGAGGACTGGGTTGGCAAGCCAGTCTGAGTAGAATACTTCCATGATGAAGCTGGTTGCCAGAAGCCGGGCGATCTCTTCACCAATGATCCTTCTCTTCTCTTCTGATAGGCGGCGGAGGGGTTACTTGATCAGCTTAGCATCGGCAGCACATGCAGCTTGTGCTCGGCGAACTTCCTTAGATTACCCGACATGTCCTTGGAGGACCATGCAAAGATATCCCGATTCTCATGGAGGAAGTCGATGAGCTCGCTTTCCAATTTGCTGCCGAGGTTGGACCCCACGACAGCGTACTGCTCCGGTGCGCCGCGTCCAAGATGATCTTCTTGGTTTCCTTAGCCAGCTAGAAGGAGCCCTCACCTTCAGCTACCTTGGGGTTAGTCGGCATGGCCGGATGCTCGCTGGCCATGGCCACAGCCCAGTCAAGGAGGTGCTTCTCTTTGGCGATGACAAGGGACTCGGTCAATCGAGAGCTGGCTGCGGCGCAATCGAGCGACTTCTTGTAGTTGCCAGCAATGGTGATGATTCCCTTGGGACCCGGCATCTTCGGCTTCATGTACACATAGTGTGGAACCATCATGAATTTGGCCATTGTTGGCCGGGCCAAGAGCACATGGTAGGGGTTGTCCAAGTTGACCACCTCGAACCAGATAGGCTCACGACAGAAGTGGGTCTTGTTGCCGAATAGGACATTGATCTTGACCTTGCCGACTGGAGAGCAAGAAAGCCCAGGGATGATGGCATGGAACACTGTCCAGCTGGGCAGGAGTTGCTTCTCCTTGATGCCCAGCTTTTCCATGGTATCGCGGTAGAGGATGTTGATGTTGCTGCCGCCGTCTATCAGGACTCGGGAGAAGCGGCATGTTCACTTCTCAGTTGAGAAGGTGGGGTCCAGCACCATGGCATAAGCACCCAGGGAAGGCATCACGGTCGTATGGTCATCTAGACTCTAGGTGATGGGCCTCTCGGACCAGTGCATGAGTTCGGGACCTCAGGAATAACAGCATTCACCTCGTGATGCTGCTAATGCCGACTGTGCTTGTCGCCGGCTTCACTTGTGAAGACGACGTAAGTGGCATTCTTGTTGGGGAATTCATCTTGGAGCATGCCAACAGGGCGGGTCGGCTGCTGAGGAGCCGGAGTCGCCGGGCTGGCTGGAGAAGGCGGCAAGCCCTCACCCTTAGTGATTCTGGTGAGCCAGCTGCACTGTCGGGTTGTATGGTTGGATGGCTTCGCGCCGCTGTGGAACTTGCAAGGAGCGTCTAGGGCCTACTCAAAGGAGAAGGTCGGCTGTCAGGCACCCTTGCCACCCCGTGGACGCTTGGGGCAGGGATGACCTGCCGGCTGTTAGAAGTCAGCTATTGGGCCTTGCGCTTGTTGTCCTTCAGGTGCTGACGCCGGTTGGAGTCACCAGGCAGCGTCGGAGAAGCCGATGGGATCACCTTCCCGGATGCGTCGATCCGGATCTCTGTCTTCATGGAAGAGTTGTCCATGGCATACTTGTCCGCCACAACCAGAAGCTCATCCAAGGTAGCCCGCTCGTCGCATAGAAGCTTGTGTTTGAGCAGGGTGCCCTCTCTGCACCCTAAGGTGGAGTACTAGATGGCCTGCACCTCGTGCATGCCCTCGCATGAGTTGCGCAACTCGGCCTAGTGCGTCAGGTAGTCGCGAGTGGACTCGTTCGGGCCTTGAATGCACATGGAGAGCTGGCAAGGCTTGGGGGCGCTTGTAGGTGATGTTGAAGTTGCACACGAAGACTTCGCTTAAGTCCAGCCAACTGTTGATGCTGTTGGCCTTGAGGTTGTTCAGCCATGTCTGGGTCGTGCCAAGCAACATGAGTGGAACATACCTCACGGCAACGCACTTGTTGTCGTTTGCTATGCTGACTGTTGTGGCATAGTCTATCAATCAATCTCCTGGCTTCATGGTGCCATTGTACTTGGGAGTGTCGCGAGGAAACGAGAACCCTTTAGGGAAGGGATCATCGCGGATGCGGGGGCTGAAGCAGGCTGGGCCGACTATATCCTCATCCTCCATTGCCAGGGACCAAGTCAGCTGGTCGATCCGGCGATGAGCGTCATTCTCGCTAGCTGCTTCGCGGGGGCCTAGCCGGCCCCCCAATGTCAGGTGGTCAGCCGGCGCCGGAGAAGCCGACCTCTCCCTACGGGGAAGAGGCGGATGTTTGTCCTACTGACACCGTCCCTCCGTCCTCAGAGGAATTTGCCGGTTGTCCACAACGGTCTAGTGAGAGCGCCGGCTGCGGCTAGCTGCCGGCTCCGTGTTCCGCTGGTCGCGGCCGCCGCCTCTAGGGGGCCGGGAGGTCACTCCATTCTCGCAGTGGGGTGGAGGGTTTCGTTCCCGGAGGTTGGCCTGCTGGCCAGCCGCCACCATGCAGTTGCACGCGTCTTGCTGTGCATTCGCAATGTTGAGGAGCTCCTAGAGGCGCTCCAGCTGGCTGCGCTGCTTGCCGCCCTCCAGGGTCTCAAGTTCTGTCGCCGCCGCCTGCGCGGCGTGCGGGGTGTCGTAAATGGGACGTCCAACTCCCATCATATTAGCAATGGCCACGTCGTGTTACCAGACGGCGCCGGCTCAGCTGGGCTCGCTTGCAGCCGGCGTGCCACCCTCTATGCGGTCAATCTCGCGCTGATTAGCCTCAGCGTGGCGCTTCCTGGCCGCCATCTTGGTGGCGCTGTCGAGGAGCTTGACGCGGATCTCCTCTAGCACCATCGGGCCGATGTCGGCGCCGACGGGAGCAGCCAGGTCCCGCATTGCTGCTCACAATGGGTCCTCGGCGGCCCCACCAGTGTGCTGGTTGTCGCCAACGACCATCACCTCCATGAAGACGCCAGCGTCGAGCGCGCCGGCAGAGGCGTCGCTGGAGCGGTTCGTCGATGATCACCACATCGTCGGGGTACCCATCGATGGCGACTGCACCAGAGAGGCTGAGCTTTCCGAAGGGGTCGATGATGCAGCTCGCGAGGCAGACGGCTCCCGCATCGGGTGATGCGCCAGTGCAAGCGCAAACGAACGCATTGGGTTGGTTGATCAAGCTAGACACGACGCTCTCGCCGGAGAGAAGGGTGGTTCCCATCCAGAACACAACTCTGGCTGACACTGCAGATGGCCCCATGATGGGCGCCAACTGTCGTGGTAATCTCACGGTAGATGCCAGGGGGTGTCTTATCGTGGGTGGAGCCATGAGGACGTCATCGGGTTCCGGAAGCGAGAGTGAGCACGTGCTCGGGAGCACATGAGACATACCCAGGTTCGGGGCTCTCCGGAGAGATAACACCCCTAGTCTTGCTGAGATGACTATGATCAAGAGTATACAGAATTGCTCCTAGAGCTGTGTTGCTAGAGGAGGAAGAAGGGTAGAGCTCTCCCTCTTGTCCTTGCAATGGTGTGTGTGTGTGTGTGTGTGTGTGTGGAATGAGAGCTGAACCCTTTGCATGGGTGAGCCCGAGGGGCTTATAGGCCGACCCCCTAGGGGTACAATGGTAATGTGACCGGGTATAGGACCCGGACGTCAGTGCCTAAGGTCGCCGAGTTCTTCGCCGGCTGCTGCCCTGCTGGCTGTCGAGAATCCGGCCGACAGGTAGGGCTCGCCGCCTACGGGCCATGCTGATTGCCTTTTGTTGTAGCATGGTCGTTGATGACAAGGTTTGTGTCATGCATCGTATGGCTACAGTCCCGCGCCGTGCGGGTAGGTGGCCGCTTGGTCAGCTCGTACTGTAGCCACGCCCCCTGCTACCTCTTGAGCTTGCGTTGGTTTTCCCTTGAAGAGGAAAGGGTGATGCGGCAAAGTAGCATAAGTATTTCCCTCAGTTTTGAGAACCAAGGTATCAATCCAGTAGGAGACGACGCACAAGTCACCGAATACCTGCACAAACAATCAAGAACTTGCAACCAACGCGATAAATGGGTTGTCAATCCCTTCACGGTCACTCGCAAAAGTGAGATCTGATAGAGATAGATAAACGGTAAAGTAAATATTTTTGGTATTTTTGGGTGTATAGATTGGAAAGTAAAGATTGCAAAATAGTAGATCGGAAACTAGCAAGATGTAAACGAGATTCAATAATATGGAAAAGAGACTCGGGGGCCATAGGTTTCACTAGTGGCTTCTCTCGAGATAGCATATATTACGGTGGGTGAACAAATTACTGCCGAGCAATTGATAGAAAAGCGCATAATTATGATGACATCTAAGGCAATGATCATGAACATAGGCATCACGTCCGTGTCAAGTAGACCGACTCCTGCCTGCATCTACTACTATTACTCCACACATCGACCGCTATCCAGCATGCATCTAGAGTATTACGTTCATAAAGAAGGGAGTAACGCATTAAGCAAGATGACATGATGTAGATGAATTAACTCAAGCAATATGATGAAAACCCCATCTTGTTATCCTCGAAGGCAACAGTACAATACGTGCCTTGCTGCCCCTACTATCACTGGGAAAGGACACCGCAAGATTGCACCCAAAGCTAAGCACTTCTCCCATGGCAAGAAAGATCAATCTAGTAGGCCAAACTAAACCGATAATTCGAAGAGACTTGCAAAGATATCAAATCATGAATATAAGAATTCAGATAAGAACCAAATAATATTCATAGATAATCTCGTTCATAAATCCACAATTCATTGGATCTCGGCAAACACACCGCAATAGAGTATTACATCCAATAGATCTCCAAGAACATTGAGGAGAACATGGTATTGAGAATCAAAGATAGAGAAGAAGCTATCTAGCTAATAACTATGGACCCGGAGGTGTGTGGTAAACTACTCACGCTTCATCGAAGAGGTAATGGTGTTGATGTAGAAGCCCTCCGTGATCGAACCCCCCTCCGGCAGATCGCCGAAAAAGGCCCCAAGATGGGATCTCACAGGTACAGAAGGTTGCGGCAGTGGAAAAGTGGTTCCGTGGCTCTCCTGGTTGTTTTTAGGGTATAAGAGTATATATAGGCAAACGAACTAGGTCAGGGGAGCGACGAGGGGCCCACGAGGGTGGGGGTCATGCCCTCCTGCCTCGTGGCTTCCTCGTTGCATCTTCGACTTTATCTCCAAGTCTTCTGGTTTGCTTTCGGTCCAATAAAGATCATCGCGAAGGTTTCATTCCGTTTGGACTCCGTTTGGTATTCCTTTTCTGCAAAACACTAAACTAGGCAAAAAACAGAAACTGGCACTGGGCCCTCGATTAATAGGTTAGTCCCAAAAATAATATTAAAGATCATATTAAAGCCCATTAAACATCCAAAGCAGATAATATAATAGCATGGAACAATCAAAAATTATAGATACGTTGGAGACGTATCAAGCATCCCCAAGCTTAATTCCTGCTCGTCCTCGAGTAGGTAAATGATAAAAACTTTTGATGTGGAATGCTACCTAACATATTTATCCATGTAATTTTCTTTATTGTGGCATGAATGTTCAAATCCGAAAGATTCAAGAAAAAAGTTTAATATTGACATAAAAATAATAAAGAATACTAACAAAGC
Source organism: Triticum dicoccoides (assembly GCF_002162155.2). Taxonomy (NCBI): domain Eukaryota; kingdom Viridiplantae; phylum Streptophyta; class Magnoliopsida; order Poales; family Poaceae; genus Triticum; species Triticum dicoccoides. The sequence continues at coordinate 535,034,991 of NC_041393.1, read as the reverse complement.
AATCATGTCTTCTCAAAATAACATGGCCAAAGAAAGCTATCCCTACAAAATCATATAATCTGGCTATGCTCTATCTTCATCACACAAAATATTTAAATCATGCACAACCCCGATGACAAGCCAAGCAATTGTTTCATACTTTTGATGTTCTCAAACTTTTTCAATCTTCACGCAATACGTGAGTGTGAGCCATGGATATAGCACTATAGGTGGAATAGAAGGGTGGTTGTGGAGAAGACAAAAAGGAGAAGATAGTCTCACATCAACTAGGTGTATCAATGGGCTATGGAGATGCCCATCAATAGATATCAATGTGAGTGAGTAGGGATTTCCATGCAACGGATGCACTAGAGCTGTAAGTGTATGAAAGCTCAAAAAGAATCTAAGTGGGTGTGCATCCAACTTGCTTGCTCATGAAACCTAGGGCACTTTGAGGAAGCCCATCATTGGAATATACAAGCCAAGTTCTATACTGAAAATTCCCACTAGTATATATGAAAGTGACAACATAGGAGACTCTCTATCATGAAGATCATGGTGCTACTTTGAAGCACAAGTGTGGAAAAAAGGATAGTAACATTGCCCCTTCTCTCTTTTTCTCTCATTTTTTTATTTGGGCTTCTCTCTTTTTTATGGCCTCTTTGTTTTTGGCCGGAGCCTCACCCCGACTTGTGGGGGAATCATAGTCTCCATCATCCTTTCCTCACATGGGACAATGCTCTAATAATAAAGATCATCACACTTTTGTTTACTTACAACTTAATACTTAGAACAAAATATGACTCTATGTGAATGCCTTCGGTGGAGTATCGGGATGTGCAATGCTTCAAGTGTGACATGTATGAAAAATTATGAACGGTGGCTTTGCCACGAATACGATGTCAACTTCATGATCATGCAAAGCAATATGACAATGATGGAGCGTGTCATAATAAACGGAACGGTGGAAAGTTGCATGGCAATATATCTCAGAATAGCTATGGAAATGCCATAATAGGTAGGTATGGTGGCTGTTTTGAGGAAGGTATATGGTGGGTGTATGGTATCGATGAAAATTGCCCGACACAAGAGAGGCTAGCAATGGTGGAAGGGTGAGAGTGCGTATAATCCATGGACTCAACATTAGTCATTAAGAACTCACATACTTATTGCAAAAATCTATTAGTTATCAAAACGAAGTACTACGCACATGCTCCTAGGGGGATAGATTGGTAGGAAAAGACCATCGCTCGTCCCCGACCGCCACTCATAAGGAAAACAATCAATAAATAAATCATGCTCCAACTTCATCACATAACGGTTCACCTTACGTGCATGCTACGGGAATCACAAACTTTAACACAAGCATCTCTCAAATTCACAATTACTCTACTAGCATGACTCTAATGTCACCATCTCCATATCTCAAAACAATCATAAAGAATCAAACTTCTCATAGTATTCAATGCACTTTATATGAAAAAATTTATTATACCCATCTTGGATGCCCATCATATTAGGACTAATTTTATAACCAAAGAAAATTACCATGATGTTCTAAAAGACTCTCAAAATATTATAAGTGAAGCATGATAGTTCAACAATTTCTATAAAATAAAACCACTGCCGTGATACAAAAAGATATAAGTGAAGCACTAGAGCAATATTATCTAGCTCAAAAGATATATGTGAAGCACATACAGTATTCTAATAAATGACGATTCATGCGTGTCTCTACCAAAAGGTGTGTACATCAAGGATGATTGTGGTAAACTAAAAGGCAAAGACTCAAATCATACAAGACGCTCCAAGCAAAACACATATCATGTGGTGAATAAAAATATAGCCTCATGTAAAGTTGCTGATAGACGAAGACGAAAGAGGGGATGCCTTCCGGGGCATCCCCAAGCTTACGCTTTTGGTTGTCCTTGAATTTTACCTTGGGGTGCCTTGGGCATCCCCAATCTTAGGCTCTTGCCACTCCTTATTCCAAAGTCCATCAAATCCTTACCCAAAACTTGAAAACTTCACAACACAAAACTTCAACAGAAAATCCCATGAGCTCCGTTAGTAAAAGAAAATAAATCACCACTTTAAGGTATTGTTGTGGAACTCATTATTTATTTATATTGGTGTAAAACCTACTGTATTCCAACTTCTCTATGCTTCATACCCCCCGATACTACTCATAGATTCATCAAAATAAGCAAACAACACGCAAGAAACAGAATATGTCAAAAACAGAACAGTCTGTAGTAATCTGTAACTCTCGAATACTTATGTAACTCCAAAAATTCTGAAATAAATTGGTGGACGTGAGGAATTTGTCCATTAATCTTTTGCAAAAAGAATCAACCTAAAATCACTCTATAAAAAATGACAGCTATTTTCATGAGCGCAAAAGTTTCTGTTTTTTTACAACAAGATCGCATTGACTTCACCCAAGTCTTCCCAAAGGTTCTACTTGGCACAAACACTAATTAAAACATAAAACCACATCCAACTAGAGGCTAGATGAATTATTTATTACTAAACAGGAGCCAAAAGTAAAGAACAAAAATAAAATTGGGTTGCCTCCCAACAAGCGCTATCGTTTAACGCCCCTAGCTAGGCATAAAACACGAATAGATCTAGGTATTGTCATCTTTGGTATGCAATTCTTAAATTGAACACGTATAATCTTTAGGAGATTCTTTGGTTTTATCAATGATAATACTCCTAGGCAAGAAATCAAGAAATTCATTTATGGCAAAAGGTTCCTTAACAATATCGAAAAGATTGGGGTGAACACTTATCGATTTGAGACCTTCATTTTCCTTACTAGAAGATTCACCCTTATTCTTAGGAACATAAATAAACTTGGCAACTTTGGTAGGAGGAGGATTCGAGGTATTTTGAACAGCAAAAAAAGAGGAACCCAAGTTGGTAATAATATCTTCAAGTTTATCAATCCTAGTAGAATCTTGATCTATCTTTTCATTAACTATGGGTTCCTTTTCTCTAAGATTATTTAGAGTAACTCCCACCTTAGATCCATATTGGGTAATTTGATTATGAATCTTTTTATCCAAATTGTCGATTAACTCTACAGTAGCAATTTTATTCTCAATGATATCAAGTCTTTGCATCACATGTTCCAAGGTTAAAATAGTTCCATTGACCAAAAGAGGTGGTGGTCCTAACAAATCTATCATGGAATTATAAGAATCAAAAGTATGGCTTCCCAAGAAATTCCCTCTAGTAATGGTGTCAAGAACATATCTATTCCATGGAGTAATGCCTACATAAAAATTGCAGAGAAGAATGGAAGTAGATTGCTTTCTATTAGATCTATTTTGAGCATTGCAAATTCTATACCAAGCATCTTTTAGATTTTCTCCCTCCCTTTGTTTAAAATTGATGACTTCATTATTGGGAGTACTGACGACAATAGGAGGACTAGCCATGAAGGCGAATCAAGCGATCTAACACACAAGCACACAAGAAGCAAGCGAAAAGAGACGAACGGAAGAGGGGCAAAGAAAAAAGCAAAGGTTTTCGAAAATCATTTTAGAAGTGGGGGAGAGGAAAATGGGAGGTGAATGGCGAATAATGTAATGCAAGGGAGAAGAGTTTATGATGGGTACTTGGTATGGCTTGACTTGGCATAGATCTCCCAGGCAACGGGCACTAGAAATTCTTCTTGCTACCTCTTGAGCTTGCGTTGGTTTTCCCTTGAAGAGGAAAGGGTGATGCGGCAAAGTAGCATAAGTATTTCCCTCAGTTTTGAGAACCAAGGTATCAATCCAGTAGGAGACGATGCACAAGTCACCGAATACCTGCACAAACAATCAAGAACTTGCAACCAACGCGATAAATGGGTTGTCAATCCCTTCACGGTCACTTGCAAAAGTGAGATCTGATAGAGATACATAAATGGTAAAGTAAATATTTTTGGTATTTTTGGGTGTATAGATTGGAAAGTAAAGATTGCAAAATAGTAGATCGGAAACTATCAAGATGTAAACGAGATTCAATAATATGGAAAAGAGACCCGGGGCCATAGGTTTCACTAGTGGCTTCTCTCGAGATAGCATATATTACGGTGGGTGAACAAATTACTGTTGAGCAGTTGATTGAAAAGCGCATAATTATGATGACATCTAAGGCAATGATCATGAACATAGGCATCACGTCCGTGTCAAGTAGACCGACTCCTGCCTGCATCTACTACTATTACTCCACACACCAACCGCTATCCAGCATGCATATAGAATATTAAGTTCATAAAGAACGGAGTAACACATTAAGCAAGATGACATGATGTAGAGGAATTAACTCAAGAAATATGATGAAAACCCCAGCTTGTTATCCTCGATGGAAACAATACAATATGTCCCTTGCTACCCCTACTGTCACTGGGAAAGGACACCGCATGATTGAACCCAAAGCTAAGCACTTCTTCCATGGCAAGAAAGATCAATCTAATAGGCCAAACTAAACCGATAATTCGAAGAGACTTGCAAAGATATCAAATCATGCATATAAGAATTCAGAGAAGAACCAAATAATATTCATAGATAATCTTGTTCATAAATCCACAATTCATCGGGTCTTGGCAAACACACCGCAAAAGAGTATTACATTGAATAGATCTCCAAGAACATTGAGGAGAACTTGGTATTGAGAATCAAAGAGAGAGAATAAGCCATCTAGCTAATAACTATGGACCCGAAGGTCTGTGGTAAACTACTCACGCTTCATCCGAGAGGTAATAGTGTTGATGTAGAAGCCCTCCATGATCGAATCCGCCTCCGGTAGATCGCCAGAAAAGGCCCCAAGATAGGATCTCATGGGTACAGAAGGTTGCGGCGGTGGAAAAGTGGTTGCGTGGCTCTCCTGGTTGTTTTTAGGGTATAAGAGTATATATAGGGGAAGGAACTAGATCATGGGAGCCATGAGGGCCCACGAGCGTGGGGGCACGGCTAACCCCCTGGGCGCACCCTCCTGCCTCGTGGCTTCCTCGTTGCATCTCCGACTTCATCTCCAAGTCTTCTAGTTTGCTTTTGGTCCAAGAAAGTTCATCGCGAAGGTTTCATTCCATTTGGACTCCGTTTGGTATTCCTTTTCTGCAAAACTCTAAAATAGGCAAAAAAACAGAAATTGGCATTGGGCCCTCGGTTAATAGGTTAGTCCCAAAAATAATATAAAAGAGCATATTAAAGCCCATTAAACATCCAAAACAGATAATATAATAGCATGGAACAATCAAAAATTATAGATACGTTGGAGACGTATCACCCCACGGGATTTAGGGGAGCAGGAGGCACTGTGACCACGCCCCCTCTCATCATGGTGGGTGAGTGCAGACTCCGAGGAGGAGGGCCGGCTGCTGGGAGTCAGCCCGCCCCCAAAGTCGCCTTCTATGAGTGGGCCGTCTTCTGGAAGCCGGTCGTGTGGTCCTATCCGGCCCAGGGAGCCGGCCACACGGCTAGTAGGCATGAGGGTCTTTGCTAGCCCCGATGTCTTGAAATGCTATTGGGTGCGGATAAGGCTACCCGGGGTACATCGCCCCGACACCATGTGTTAGCAATAGTTGGCGATACGACCCCGACGCAATGATGGAGATCAAAGTGTCAAGCTGGTGATGATGGAGATCATGACGATGCTTTGGAGATGGAGATCAAAAGCACAAGATGATGATGGCCATATTATATCACATATTTTGATTGCATGTGATGTTTATCCTTTATGCATCTTATTTTGCTTAGTGCGAGAGTAGCATTATAAGATGATCCCTTCACTAAATTTGAAGATAAAAAGTGTTCTCCCCGAGTATGCACCGTTGCTAAAGTTTGTCGTTTCGAAGCACCTCGTGATGATCGGGTGTGATAGACTCTATGTTCACATACAACGGGTGTAAGACAGTTTTGCAAATGCAAAATACTTGGGTTAAACTTGAAGAGCCTAGCATGTACAGACATGGTCTCAGAAGACTTGAGACCGAAAGGTCGAATGTGAGTCATATAGTAGATGTTCACCATTGATGACTACCCCATCTCACATGATGACTGGTCATGGGTTAGTCGATGTGGATCATGTATCACTTAGATAACTTGAGGGGTGTTTATTTAAGTGGGATTTCATTAGTAATTTGATTAATTGAACTTAATTTATCATGAACTTAATCCTGATAGTATTTGCATATCCATGTAGTAGATCAATAGCTCGCGATGTAGCTCCCCTATTTTTGATATGTTCCTAGAGAAAACTAAGTTGAAAGATGATGGTAGCGATAATACGGACTAGGTCCATGATCTGAGGACTATCCTCATTGCTGCACAGAAGAATTATGTCCTTGATGCACCTCTAGGTGACAAACCTATTCCAGGAGCAGATGTAGATGTTATGAACATTTGGCAAACTTGACATCATGACTACTTAATAGTTTAGTGTGCCATGCTTTACGGCTTAGAACCGGGAATTCAAAAACATTTTGAACGCCATGGAGCATATGAGATGTTCTAAGAGCTGAAATTAGTATTTCAGACTCATGCCCATGTCAAGAGGTATGAGACCTCTGACAAATAGTTGAATCAAGTGAGCATGTGCTCAGAATGTTTGGGTACTACAATCACTTGAATCAAGTGGGAGTTAATCTTATAGATAAGATAGTGACTGACAGAGTTCTCTAGCCACTACCACCAAGCTACTAGAACTTCATGATGAACTATAATATGCAAGGGGTGACGAAAACGATTCTCGAGCTCTACGCGATGCTGAAATCGGGGAAGGTAGAAATCAAGAAAGAGCATCAAGTGTTGATGGTTAACAAGACCACTAGTTTCAAGAAAAAGGGCAAGGGAAAGAAAGGGAACTTCAAGAAGAATGGCAAGCAAGTTGCCACTCCCATGAAGAAGCCCAAAGCTAGACCTAAGCCTGAAACTGAGTGCCTCTACTGCAAAGGGAATGGTTAGTAGAAGCGGAACTGCCCCAAATACTTGGTGGATAAGAAGGATGGCAAAGTGAACAAAGGTATATTTGATATACATGTTATTGATGTGTACCTTACTAGTATTCGTATTAACCCCTGGGTATTTGATACTAGTTCAGTTGCTATGATTAGTAAATCGAAACAGAAGTTGCAGAATAAACAGAGACCAGTTAAGTGCGAGGTGACGATGTGTCTTCTTAATGATTCCAAGGTTGATACGATTACCATCGCACACTCCCTCTACCTTCAGGATTAGTGTTGAGCCTGAATAAATGTTATTTGGTGTTTGCTTTGAGCATGAATATGATTTCATCATGTTTATTGCAATACGGTTGTTCATTTAAGTCAGCGAATAATTGTTGTTCTATTTACAAGAATAAAACCTTCTATGGTCATACACCTAATGTACATGGTTTATTGAGTCTCGATCGTAGTGATACACATATTCATAATATTGATGCCAAAAGATACAAAGTTGATAATGATAGTGCAATATATTTTGTGGCACTGCCATTTAGGTCATATTGGTGTAAAGCACATGAAGAAACTCCATGCAGATGGACTTTTGGAATCACTTGAGTATGAATCATTTGATACTTGCGAACCATGCCTCATGGGCAAGATGACTAAAACTCCCTTCTCCGGAACAATGGAGTGAGCTAATGACTTATTGGAAATAATGCATACCGATGTATGCGGTCCGATGAGTGTTGAAGCACGCGACGGGTATCATTATTTTCTAAACTTCATAGATGATATTAGTAGGTATGGATATATCTACTTCATGAAACACAAGTCTGAATCATTTGGAAAGTTCAAACAATTTCAGAGTGAAGTGGAGAATCAACGTAACAAGAAAATAAAGTTTCTACGATCTAATCGCGGAGGCGAATATTTGAGTTACGAGTTTGGCCTTCATTTAAAACAATGTGAAATTGTTTCACAACTCACGCCATCTGGAACACCACATCATAATGGTGTGTCCGAGCATTGTAACTGTACTTGATCAGATATGGTGCATTCTATGATGTCGCTTACCGATTTACCACTATCGTTTTGGAGTTATGCATTGGAGACAGCTTCATTCATGTTAAATAGGGCACCGTCTAAATCCATTGATACGACACCGTATGAACTGTGGTTTGGCAGGAAACCTAAATTGCCGTTTCTTAAAGTTTGGGGATGCGACACTTATGTCAAAAGGCGTCAGCCTGATAAGCTTGAACCTAAACCGGAGAAGTGCGTCTTCATAGGATACCCTAAGGAAACAATTGGGTACACCTTCTACCACAGATACGAAGGCCAGATTTTGTTGCCAAGAATGGGTCCTTTCTAGAGAAGGAGTTTCTCTCGAAAGAAGTGAGTGGTAGGAAAGTAGAACTTGATGAGGTAATTGTACCTTCTATCAAACTGGAAAATAGCACATCACAGAAGACTATTGGGGAACGTGGTAATTTCAAAAAAAATCCTACGATCATGCAAGATCTATCTATGTGATGCATAGCAATGAGAGGGGAGAGTGTGTCCACGTACCATCATAGACCTAAAGCGGAAGCGTTATGACAACGCGGTTGATGTAGTCGTACGTCTTCATAATCCGACCGATCCAAGTACCAAACGTACGGTACCCCAGTGTTCAGCACACAGTCATCTCGATGACGTCCCTCGTACTCTTGATCTAGTTGAGGCCGAGGGTGAGTTCCGCCAGCACGACGGCGTGGTGACGGTGATGATGATGCTACCGGCGCAGGGCTTCACCTAAGCTCCGCAACGGTATGATCGAGGTGTGTAACTATGGAGGGGGGCACCACACATGGCTAAGAGATTGTCTGTTGTTCTATTGGGGTGCCCCCTAGCCATGTATATAAAGGAGGAAGGGAGAGAGGAGGGCGACTAGGTTTGGGCACGCCAGGGGGAGTCCTACTTGGACTCCTAGTCCAAGTAGGATTCGGCCCCCCATTTTCCTTTCTTCCACCGGAGGGAAAGGTAAGGGAGAGAGAGGGGGAAGGAAATAGGGGGGCCGGCCCCCTCACCTAGTCCAATTAAGTTTGGGCAAGGGGAGGGGCGCCCCTCTCACGTGGCCCTTTCTCCTCTCCTCCAATAAGGCCCACTAGGCCCAATACTTCTCTCGGGGGGTTCCGGTAACCTCCCGGTACTCCGAAAAAATGCCCAAATCACTCGGAACCATTCTGATGTCCAAATGCAACCTTCCAATATATGAATCTTTACCTCTCGACCATTTCAAGACTCCTCGTCATGTCTGTGATCTTATCCGGGACTCCTAACAAACTTCGGTACATGAAATCACATAACTCATAATACAAATCGTCATCAAATGTTAAGCGTGCGGACCCTACGGGTTCGAGAACTATGTATACATGACCTGGATGCTCATACTGGTTCCTACATATTCTATGAAGATCTTTATCGGTCAAACCACACAACAACATACATTGTTCCCTTTGTCATCGGTATGTTACTTGCCCGAGATTTGATCATCAGTATCATCATACCTAGTTCAATCTCGTTACTGGCAGTCACTTTACTCATTCCGTAATACTTCATCCCGCAACTAACTCATTAGTTACAATGCTTGCAAGGCTTATAGTGATGAGTATTACCGAGAGGGGCCAGAGATACCTCTCTGAAACACGGAGTGACAAATCCTAATCTCGATATATGTCAACCCAACAAACACCTTCGGAGACACCTGTACAGCACCTTTATAATCACCCTTTCACGTTGTGACGTTTGGTAGCACACAAAGTGTTCTTCCGATATTCGGGAGTTGCATAATCTCATAGTCTGAGGAACTTGTGTAAGTCATGAAGAAAGTAGTAGCATTGAAACTGGCACGATCATAATGCTAAGCTAACGGATGGGTCATGTCCATCACATCATTCTCCTAATGATGTGATCCCATTCATCAAATGACAACACATGTCTATGGTTAGAAACATAACCATCTTTGATTAACGAGCTAGTCAAGTAGAGGCATACTAGGGACTATATGTTTTGTCTATGTATTCACACATGTACTAAGTTAACGGTTAATACAATTCTAGCATGAATAATAAACATTTATCATGAATTAATGAAATAAATAATAAATTTATTATTGCCTCTAGGGAATATTTCCTTCAGTCTCCCACTTGCACTAGAGTCAATAATCTAGTTCACATCACTTGTGATTTAACACAAATATTCACGTCTGTATGTGATTAACACCCATAGCTCACATCGTCATGTGACCAACACCCAAAGGGTTTACTAGATTCAATAATCTAGTTCACATCACTATGTGATTAACACCCAAAGAGTACTAAGGTGTGATCATGTTTTGCTCGTAGAGAAGTTTAGTCAACGGGTCTGTCACATTCAGAGCGGTATGTATTTTGCAAATATTCTATGTATACAACACTCTACACGGAGCTACTCTAGCTAATTGCTCCCACTTTCAATATGTATCCAGATTGAGACTTAGAGTCATCTGGATCGGTGTAAAAGCTTGCATCGACGTAACTTTATGACGAGCTCTTTTATCACCTCCATAATCGTGAAATATTTCCTTAGTCCTCACTAAGGATAATTTTGACCGTTGTCTAGTGATCTACTCTTAGATCACTATTGTATCCCCTTTCCAAAACTCAGGGCAAGGTACACAATAGGTCTGGTACATAGCACATCATACTTTATAGAACTTATGACTGTGGCACAGGGAATGACTTTCATTCTCTTTTTTTTTCTGCCGTGGTCTGGCTTTGAGTCTTACTCAGCTTTACACCTTGTAATATAGGCAAGAACCCTTTCTTTGACTGATCCATTTTTGGACTTTTTCAAAACTTTATCAAGGTATGTGTTTTTGTGAAAGTCCAATTAAGCGTCTTGATCAATCTCTATAGATCTTGATGCCCAATATGTAAGCAGCTTCACCGAGGTCTTTCATTGAAAAACTCTTATTCAAGTATCCCTTTATGCTATCCAGAAATTCTATAACATTTCTGATGTAGGGTGGAACCCTATAGAGAAGATCTTTCATGAATTGGAGGTGGAATCCCCAAGAACAAGATGAACAAAGGAGGGAAAACAAGAGGAGCACTCAAGAACAAGTCAAATCACACATCCACTAGACAATCACACACATAAGATCCACAAGGTACATGAACAACAAAGGGAAATAAGATACATGGTAGAGTTCATCCCAAATCCTATGAAGGAGATGAGGGCTTCATGATCTAGATAGATCCTTCCCACAAGGGGGTCTTGAGCTAGGTCACTCCAAGATGAGGTCTTGATCTCCTAGTGGAGTGGATCCATGGAGCAAAGCTCTCATATGTCTAACATATCCTTTGCTAACCCTAACAAATGGTCTAGATACGGAATATATAGTCTTGGGGTCGAAGTGGGTGAAGAGGGGCTCGGATTGGGGATCACAGCCGCCCATCCTGATGAGCCCGTGCGCACGGGGTAAGTTGGGCCCGTGCGCACGGGGGTCCCGTGGGCACGGTACAGGCCCGTGCACACGGGGTGCTCCAGTGCCAGCTCCCTGAGTAGTCCGTCCACACGGGGTCTCGGGGGCCCGTGCGCACGGGGTCGCCTGGGACTTCCTGTCCAACTCCTGTTGCACTCCTTCCTCCTCCTTGTGGCCTTGTGGTCCTTCTCCAACTCCTTTGGGGTATCCCTCACCAGCTTGTGGGCGTCGGTCTTTGTACCTAAGGACACATAGAGCACTTTGGTGAGGTAGCAAGAAAGTCCAATGGATATTCATGATGTTCTTGAAGAAGAGCGGGTTCACCTTAGATCCGGTAGGTCCACTTGGGGCTTGATGTGCTATGAAGGTGTACATGGAGATGAACGTGGGATGCTCTGTATCATCTCCTCCCCCTTTGGAAAGATCCGACCTCGGATCGTAAACCGTATCGCCATGTACACGGTAGGCATGGATGTACCATAGGTCGATGTTGATGCCTTGTGAATCCTTCAAAATGAAAGAACATGAGAAACACTTGGAAAAACAAATGAGGTTAGTGCAAAAGCAAGACCTATCATTCGAGGGGCGAGATACCCAACAAGTGTATGCATCATGCTCATCGTAAGAAAGGACAAGGGAGCATTTCATAGTATGTAGGCATATGATGCGAGAACAAGTGTATGCATATATGTCATCAACCCAAGAAAGCAAGTGATAGTGGAACATGGGTGATGCAACATAGCAAGCAATCATAGCAACCAAGTCAAGCATGCTAGTAGTGCGAAGATGCAACATACTAGAAGGAATCATGGCAATCATGTCATGTGTGCAAATAGTGGGCATGAATAATGCACATGACATATCACAAGCATAAAGGCAAGATATGAGCAAAATAGTATCAATAGCATGGGGCACATGATAAACATGGCAATAGCAACAAGGATCTCTACCAAGCATGCAAATACACATAGAAGTAGCATAATGATGAGACATGGGTAGATGCAAGCAAGGGTCACAATTGCACGGCAAAGGCATAGAAGCAATCATAGCATGCAAAGTGAACATGGTAAAATGAGCATAATGTGACAAGTGGTAAATGGCCCATAGCCGTGTGAGAGCCAAGTAGAGGAGTTGCGTGTAGTCCTTGCGCGAAGGGGACGTTGGTGAGGATAGTCCATGGGATCCCAAATCGTCATTGCTCTCAAGAGCTCGTTTTGTCAACTCGTGGGATTGAGAGGTTGACAAGTATTCATGGGTACCTACACAAAAGAGACACAATCCAAAGAAATTGTGCGCGTGGAAATGTACACATCATCCATCATGATGTGTATGTGCACATGTGAGTTAGCACAAGATAAGCATCGCTCAAAGAAATTTGATGCATGGTATAAGAACATGTCATCCATCATGAAAGAATAGTTATTATGTATGACATGATGGGGACACAAATTGAGAATGCAAGTATATGGCACATCAAAAGCATGTTTATTCATGGGGAGCATATGGTGCACACAAGTATGGGGATCATGCAATGAATGGGATGGATCAAAATCTCCTAAAATGTACGAGGAAACTATGGGGGTCTCCTCATGAGCAATAGTGGTAACATCACATGGAGAATATTGACAACATCCAAAACAATGCATATTCAAAGCTAGGTGGTCATGGCATGGCATATTAGATAAATGATGCAAAGGGAGCATATCAATATCATCACAAGAAAAACAAATGCCAATAACCATGGGCTTGTCATCTATGCCATATGTGCAAATTGGGTTTATTTTAATGGCATATGCATAGGCACTATGATGAGATTGCAATATGACATACGGGACATCTCATGCATAGCATATGACAAGTTAAGCGGATTATCAAACATGATGTGACCAAGAGAATTTTCACATGATATCCTATGGAGCATAGCATCACAACTAGGCAACTCAACATGCTCATCCTCATATTCATCGTAAATAGGTAAGTCAAGGAATGAAGAAGTTTCAATAGCATGAAGCATGGTAATAGGTGGGGCAACATCATGCAAGCAATCAATCTCAAGAATGTCCACTAGTGGGACTAGAGCATCACCGTCACCTTTGTTACCTTTGTCATTCCACTCAAGTGGTGTAGGTGAGGTGGGAAAGATCAAATGGTGGTCATCTTCATCTTGATGGAACCATGTGGGGGGTGCATCATATTCCACCATGGCCATCGTCGTGTCCAAAGGGAGGACGTAGTCATCGCGAATCGGCGCGTCATCATATATGGGACCTAGCACCAAAGGAGAAGACACAATAGAGGTAGAGGTTAAGTTGTTAGAAAGCAAAATGGCCTCATATGCCTCATCAACTATCACACTCTCTATGTGGCGGTGGCTCACTCACTCCCTCAAGGTAGGTGCACTCAATGTTGCATATGGTGGAGGCACTCAAATCACTCAAGTGGTGGTGGTGGTGGCTCTCCTCACATGGGAATTGGTGCGGCTCATCATATATGGGGCTAGTGGTGAAGTCACTCTCACTCTCAATATGGTGGAAAAATTCACTCAAGTCATCATACGTCGCCGTGGTCGAAGGGAGAATCCCATGCTCAACCATCTCGTAGTCGTCGTCATGGTGTTGGAGGCCCATATGATGTGGCACCTCGTAGCTCGTCTCCATGACCGAAGGGAGTTTCCCATTCTCGGCCATCGTCCTTGAGGGGCTTCCGAAGATGGAAGTGTCGCCCTCGCTCGTAGGTGGTTGCCTTGGACTTGATGAAGTCGTTGTAGGCGTACTCGTGGGAAGTAGGCGAAGATGCCGTACGTCCAAAGGCGAAGATGCCTCGATAGCACTTGGCGAAGATGCCAAAGTGGTTGGTGTAGCCGTAGCACCGTCTTGGTGGTGCTCGTCTCGCGGTCTTCTCTTGTGCTTATGAAGCTTCGACTTGGCGTGAAGTACGGCTTGTTGGGACTTGTGCACTTGCGCTTGTGGAGCATCTTCATGATGATGATGTCATTGTCGTGCTTGAGCTCATAGTAGATGTCATTCGTCGTCATCGTGCACATGATGCTTGGAGGTGACTTGCCCTTCATGATGATGTGGATCACGAACGTGATGGTGGTCGCCATGTAGATGTGGACGAGGACGATTTGCAATTGTGTCTTTTTCGCGCTCCGAAGACTTGTGGCTTGAACGTCGCCGCCTTGAAGATGATGAAGGGGAAGAAGACTTGATCAAGGCTCTAATCTCCTCCATCCTTGCGTCTTGGTCTTTCTTTTGTGCGGCAAGCTTGTTGTCGATGTAGTCCCTTTTCCTTGCTTCGGAGAGAAGAATGTTGATGGAGAGGTTCTCGATGCGCTCTCGCAATCTTGATTGTGCGCCTTGCATTTCTTGTTGTAGTCCGAAGATGGACGCTTTTGTGATGTAGTCGTTCACACCGTCGTTGTTGTTGTAGACCGGAGAGGAAATGCCTTGCCTATCCATCACAAGACTCGAGCAAAGGTGAGTAGGAAATGAGATAAACAATACCAAGCTACCTTTTCCCAAAGTTGAGGATGTATCTTGTATCACTCAATGTGAAATGAAAGAATAGTGGAATTGGTACCGGACTTGTTCACTCACATGTACAAGTAAAAGCTTATGGTAGAGCTCGGTAAGGATAGTGGCACAAAAATTTGATGCAAAATGTTAGCAAGAGTCAATAATGTTGGAAAAGATTCACAAATTCGCAAGTGAAACAAGTAGACCAATAGCAAATGGTACACGGAAACACACACATAGATAAATGGGGTCGTGCAACCAAGGAATGAGCACAAAATGTGGAGTCCACGGAAAACGCTCGTGTTGCACAACTCAAGAGAGACGCTAGCACGATTGCTCAATAGGCGGATACGACACTTGTGCACAACCTATAAGATGCAAAATGGATAAACTTCTATCCCAAGTATGCTATGTATGTATGGTTCCCGGTGTTTCTCTCAAGATGATCCGATGATCGGATATGACAACCTTATGTGCAATGGGGTATGATGCTATGGAACTTGCTCACGAGCTCTTTGCTCTCTTTTTGCTTAAAAGCTTTTTCTCTTCTTTTTTTCAATGGCCACTTTTGCACAATGCACAAACCAAGATAGCTATTGTGTATATGCGAGAACGATATTGTGACACAAAGGATGATATGATAGCAAGATGATACCAATATGATATGGTATGTGTGCAATGGAATGGTGGATCACTAATGTGCACAAGTAACGTAGTCGGCAATACTCAAATGGCTAGTCTCGATAGGTAAGTGACGCAAAATGGGCTAGGGGTTAACAATGCAATTGCAAGGGTAATATACAATGGTGTCGTCGAGGTTACCGTCCTTTGCAATGATGAGTAGCAGTGTTCTTGATGTAGATACCAAGATGATGTAGACCCGTCCCTAAGTAGCCGAAACACCTTAGGAAACGGTAAAAACCGCAAACTCAAAATCTCAAATGACAAATGTCAAATGGTGGTAGTGGTGGTGGTGGTGGTTGATGAATAAGCAATCGTCCCTAAGTAGCCGAAACACCTTAGGAGACTCACGTCGCCACTCAAACAACCACAAATGCTAAATGAAGCAAAATGGGTTAGGTTGCAGAAGCGGTGGTGGTTATGCGGATGATATGGTGGAGGGCCTAGGCAAAGATGCCAAAATGTCAAAATTTTGATGGAGTCAATGTTGGGGAACGTTGCAGAAAATAAAAAATTTCCTACGGTTTCACCAAGATCCATCTATGAGTTCATCTAAGCAACGAGTCATGGGAGAGAGATTGCATCTACATACCACTTGTAGATCGCGTGCGGAAGCGTTCAAGGGAACGGTGATGATGGAGTTGTACTCGCCGTGATTCAAATCACCGATGACCAAGTGCTGAACGGACAGCACCTCCGCGTTCAACACACGTACGGTACGGACGACGTCTCCTCCTTCTTGATCCAGCAAGGGGGAAGGAGAGGTTGAGGAAGAAGGATCCAGCAGCAGCACGACGGCGTGATGATGGTGGAGAGGCAGTACTCCGACAGGGCTTCGCCAAGCGCTCAACGGAGGAGGAGAGGTGTTGGGGAGGGGAGGGGCTGCGCCTTGGATCAGGTATTCAGCCCTCCCCTCGCCCCTCTATTTATAGGGGAAGGGGGAAGGGGGGCCGGCCCCCTCTAGATGTGATCTAGAGGGGGGCGGCGGCCAGGGAGGGGGCTTGCCCCCAAGCAAAGGGGGTGCGCCCCCTTTAGGGTCCCCCCCCAACCCTAGGCGCATGGGCCCAAGGGAGGGCGCGCCCAGCCCTCCAGAGGCTGGTTCCCTGCCCCATGTGGCCCATGAGGCCCTCCGAGAGGGGTGGCCCCTCCCGGTGGACCCCCGGAACCCTTCTGGTGGCCCCGGTACAATACCGATATGCCCCCGAAATTTTCCGGTGTCCGCATGACAACTTCCCATATATAAATCTTTACCTCCGGACCATTCCGGAACTCCTTGTGACATCCGGGATCTCATCCGGGACTCTGAACAACATTCAGTAATCACATACAAGTCTTCCTAATAACCCTAGCGTCACTGAACCTTAAGTGTGTAGACCCTACGGGTTCGGGAGACACGCAGACATGACTGAGACGGCTCTCCGGTCAATAACCAACAGCGGGATCTGGATACCCATGTTGGCTCCCACATGCTTCTCGATGATGTCATCGGATGAACCACGATGTCGAGGATTCAATCAACCCCGTATGCAATTCCCTTTGTCAGACGGTATGTTACTTGCCCGAGACTCGATCGTCGGTATCCCAATACCTCGTTCAGTCTCGTTACCGGCAAGTCACTTTACTCGTACCGTAATCCATGATCCCGTGACCAGACACTTGGTCACCTTGAGCTCATTATGATGATGCACTACCGAGTGGGCCCAGTGATACCTCTCCGTCATACGGAGTGACAAATCCCAGTCTCGATCCGTGTCAACCCAACAGACACTTTCGGAGATACCTGTAGTGCACCTTTATAGTCACCCAGTTACGTTGTGACGTTTGGTACACCCAAAGCACTCCTACGGTATCCGGGAGTTACACGATCTCATGGTCTAAGGAAGAGATACTTGACATTGGAAAAGCTCTAGCAAAACGAACTACACGATCTTGTGCTATGGTTAGGAATGGGTCTTGTCCATCACATCATTCTCCTAATGATGTGATCCCGTTGTCAACGACATCTAATATCCATAGTCAGGAAACCATGACTATCATTGACCAACGAGCTAGTCAACTAGAGGCTTACTAGGGACGTATTGTGGTCTATGTATTCACACGTGTATTACGATTTCCGGATAATACAATTATAGCATGAATAAAAGACAATTATCATGAACAAGGAAATATAATAATAATGCTTTTATTATTGCCTCTAGGGCATATTTCCAACAGTCTCCCACTTGCACTAGAGTCAATAATCTAGTTACATTGTGATGAATCAAACACCCATAGAGTTCTGGTGTTGATCATGTTTTGCTCGCGAGAGAGGTTTAGTCAACGGATCTGCGACATTCAGATCCGTATGTACTTTGCAAATATCTATGTCTCCATCTTGAACATTTTCACGGATGGAGTTGAAGCGACGCTTGATGTGCCTGGTCTTCTTGTGAAACCTGGGCTCCTTGGCAAGGGCAATAGCTCCAGTGTTGTCACAGAAGAGTTTGATCGGCCCCGACGCATTGGGTATGACTCCTAGGTCGGTGATGAACTCCTTCACCCAAATTGCTTCATGCGCTGCCTCTGAGGCTGCCATGTACTCCGCTTCACATGTAGATCCCGCCACGACGCTCTGCTTGCAGCTGCACCAGCTTACTGCTCCACCATTCAACATATACACGTATCCGGTTTGTGACTTAGAGTCATCCAGATCTGTGTCGAAGCTAGCATCGATGTAACCCTTTACGACGAGCTCTTCGTCACCTCCATAAACAAGAAACATGTCCTTTGTCCTTTTCAGGTACTTCAGGATATTCTTGACCGTTGTCCAGTGTTCCTTGCTGGGATTACTATGGTACCTTCCTACCAAACTTATGGCAAGGTTTACATCAGGTCTGGTACACAGCATGGCATACATAATAGATCCTATGGCTGAGGCATAGGGGATGACGCTCATCTCTTCTTTATCTTTTGTCGTGGTTGGGCATTAAGCCGAACTCAATCTCACACCTTGCAGTACAGGCAAGAACCCTTTCTTGGACTGATCCATTTTGAACTTCTTCAAAATCTTATCAAGGTATGTGCTTTGTGAAAGACCTATGAGGCGTCTCGATCTATCCCTATAGATCTTGATGCCTAATATATATGCAGCTTCTCCAAGGTCCTTCATTGAAAAACACTTATTCAAGTAGGCTTCTATGCTATCCAAGAATTCTATATCATTTCCATCAAAAGTATGTCATCTACATATAATATGAGAAATACTACAGAGCTCCCACTCACTTTCTTGTAAACGCAGGCTTCTCCATAAGTCTGCATAAACCCAAATGCTTTGATCATCTCATCAAAGCGAATGTTCCAACTCCGAGATGCTTGCACCAGCCCATAAATAGATCGCTGGAGCTTGCACACTTTGTTAGCATTCTTAGGATCGACAAAACCCTCCGGCTGCATCATATACAGTTCTTCCTTAAGATGCCCGTTAAGGAATGCCGTTTTGACGTCCATCTGCCATATCTCATAATCATAGTATGCGGCAATTGCTAACATGATTCGGACGGACTTAAGCTTCGCTATGTGTTGGGGATATTACCACTAGGCGTAAACCGGCTTACTTGGGCCGGGTTAACTTCATTAGTGGCGTAAACAGATGAAGGCCCAAGGCCTGTAGTCGGTTAGAACATGTAGCCGTAAACCGGCCTGATGTATGACTTGTATTGTAAGTAAGGAATAGAGAGATGCCAACCGGAATACGAATATGAACCGGTTAGGACTCTATGGACCGACAGGCATCACCCGTGTATATAAGGGGACGACCCGGTGGCGGTTCAAGACAGACAACCACAACTCGAGCCTAGGCGAAGCTTGTTTGCTCCCTAGCCATCGAGATCATATCAATTCCATCACAACTAGACGTAGGCTTTTACCTTCATCGAAGGGGCCGAACTAGTATAAAACCCTCGTGTCTTTGTGTCCGCTTTAACCCCTTCAAGTAAACTCGTAGCGATGGCTCCACGACTAAGTCCTTTCGCTAGGACATCTGCCGTGACAAATCCACGACAGTTGGCGCCCACCGTGGGGCCCTCGCACGATGGTTTGACGATCTTGGAGGGCAAGCTCAAGAGACTCGAAGGCTATGTTGTGGGCCGGATGACCAAGAGTCGTCGGGAAAGGATCTACATCGACGACGCAGGATGGGGTCCCGAGGCCGATTTGATCGAGTACGGGTACCGGGTCCCCTTTGGTGGCATACACGTTTTCATTGGCAAAATCGGTGAGCCTGGGCCTGAGCCGGACATCTGCACCAACCTCATCGAGACGGCTCAGTGTGCGAGATCTACCTGGGCTAAACCGGCCGTGAAGCGTGTCTTCGTTGGAGTCGTCCACGAAGGAGAGCGTGAGGACGAATCAGAACACGGTAGTGAGACCGTCTTCTATTCTGATGACGAGTCCTCGACCGGAGAGACCGAATCGCTGTACCAGTTGCAAGACGACCAGATTAGGGGCTGTTCCGATGGCGACAGTATTCCGGACCCCCCGGGCCAGGTCAACCGGGTTGGAATATTCATGGCCGGCACACAGGCGGCGAATCACTCTTCGACCGCCGCAGCAATGCTCTCCGGATCAGCAGCGGCAGCAGCAGCAGGGTCAGGAGGCCTTATGCGCCCGCCAGTTCAAGTTCTATCTGAGCTGTTTGATGCACTAGCTGCGCTTATGCAGAAATCGCGAAGGTGAGAGAGCAGATCGTGCAAGCCAAAGCGGATCTGGCAGCAGAAAAAGACCGGATGGCTGCAGAGCGGGCCGCTTTGGACGCCCAGGCCTATAAACTCATGCTTGACCAAAACGCATCACAGGAGGTTTTGAAGCGGAAGCACAGATCACGCCTGTCGTTAGGGTTTGACCCCTGAAATCTCTTTCACACTCCAGGAGCTAGACCCAGTAATCCGCCGCAGTACCTGGAGACAAACCGGATTGAGGCACCAGGACCAGGGGCGATGGTCCAACCTCGCCTAATGGAACCTCCTCACCAAAACATTGTGGTTCCTCCGCCGGTCCAGACGCCCCCGGGTCATTATTCGAATCCTATGGACAACCTTGTTGCGGCCGCTGCACGGTTAGAGGCCATCCCAGTCGAAGGGGATTCTCCGCAAGCGATAGAGACGCGCCGGGTTAAGGAGCTCCTCTGGACTGCACTGATTCAGCAGGAAGCATATTCATACAGCCGTGATCGGATCCACTCTACACCCCGTCCAAGCCGGAGTTATAGCAGGCGCTTGAACGAACCCGCCGTATCGAGCAATGCGCGAGGCCGTGAAGCAGCCTGTGGCGATAGCCCGGCAGGCGGTGTTCGCGATGCGCAGGATGTGGTGGACCGGGCCCGAGCACAAAGGGAGGCCGAGTTAGCAGCCCAGGATAATGCGGGTCAACTTACGCCGGTTCGTTCTACCACCTTCGCCGGACTAGGAGTCACATCCGCTTTGGGAGTGCCTTGCTTGATCCCTGCTTTATGTAATGTGCGCCTGCCCAAAGATTTCAAGGGTCCACGCAAGGTGCCAAATTACACCGCTGATTTACCCCCTGAAGCATGGGTAGAGAGTTATGAGATGGCCATGGAAATGTTGGACGTGGATGAGGCCGCATGTGCTAAATACTTCACCATGATGCTTGAGGGCACGGCTCGTACTTGGTTAAAGAGCCTACCACCCAATTCTATCAGCTCATGGGCCCAGTTGCGGGCCCGGTTTATACAGAATTTTAAGGATACCTGTAAGCAGCCCAAGTCCATAGTAGACCTGGCGGCTTGTGTCCAGGAGGAGGGAGAATCAACGACCCGTTGGGTGCGCCGCATTTCGGAAATTTTGCACTCGTCTGACAGGATTAATGCTGACTCTGCGATCTTAACTCTGGAAGGCAACTGCCATTTTGAGCCTCTAAAATTGAAGTTGGGACGCATGAAGCGGTTCTGTAATGACATGGGAACCCACATGGCCGCTTTAGTGAAGTATGCCGATTCGGACAGTACCAAGGATCCCGAGCCTAATGATGATGAAGCAGGGAAGGGAAAGAAGAATAGCAACTCCAAACAGCAGCAGTACAAACTAGCGGGTCATGGAAACGGAGGCAAGCGCAAAGCGGATGGCAGCATGGACTTTGTGGCCAACACTAATGCACAGGACAGGGGGCAGCGGCGCAGAGGTAAAGCGGCAAATCGTAATGGGGCTCCCAATCCTAACGCAAGCCGTTTGAACTATTTGTTGAATCAGCCTTGCCCGAAGCACGGGACGAAGGAGGCGCCGGCTAACCATCTTTGGAAAGATTGTTATATCATGCAGGAGTTCAAAAACTCTAATGCTTTCCGGTATGATCACGGATCAGGTGGCGGTTCAGGATCCGGTTTCCACGGGCCGGATCACGACGGAGCTTCCGGTTCAGGTCGCAATCAGGGCAGTCACAATCACTAGAATAATCAGAACTGCCAGCAGCAGCAGCAGCAGTCGGGTTATCAGAGCTAGCCAAAATAGTTGAACAATGGGCAGTATCATGTTTTCACAGCTAGTTTGGATAAACGCGACCGAAAACTCCACAGGCGAGCGGTGAATTCTGTTGAACCGGCCTTACCACGTTACTTGCGCTGGTCGGAGCAGCCTATCGTGTGGAGCAGAGAGGATCACCCGCCCCGGGTTGATAACCCAGGCCAGCTAGCATTAGTGGTAGACCCTCAGGTGGGGGGTTATAAATTCACCAAGGTACTCATGGATGGAGGAGGCATTATTAACATATTGTACTATGAGACATTCCGCTGCATGGGTTTAACAGACAAAGATCTCAGACCGTCGAATACGGTGTTCCATGGTGTGGTGCCTGGCAAATCTACATATCCTGTTGGTAAGATAGCCCTGGATGTGGCCTTTGGGGACGAGCACGACTCCCGGTCGGAAAAACTAACATTTGAGGTGGTGAAGATCCGGAGCCCGTATCACGCCTTGTTTGGCCGGCCGGCTTACGCCAAGTTCATGGCGCGGCCTTGTTATATCTACTTGCAGCTCAAGATGCCGGGTTACAAAGGGACCATAACGGTTCATGGGAGCCGTAGGGTCGCTTTGGAATGTGAGGAAGGTGATGCGGCTTATGCAGAGTCAGTCTGTGCCACGGAGGAGTTGAAGTATTATAAGGACAATGTTGATCCGGCGGATATGACCCCTTTAAAGAAGCCAACTACAGAGCATGATTTAGATGTGAAGTTCAAATCGGCAGCTGAGACCAAGCTTGTTGACTTCGTGCCCGGCGATTCGTCCAAGCAGTTCACTATCAGTGCCAACCTGGATCCCAAATAGGAAAGCGCGCTCATCGAGTTCATCCGTGAGAATCGGGACATTTTTGCATGGAAGCCGTCTGACATGCCAGGTGTACCGAGGGAACTCGCTGAGCACACTCTTAATGTGGATCCTAAGTATAAACCGGTGAAACAGTTCCTCAGCCGGTTTAACAAAGAAAGACGCAAGGCCATTGGAGAGGAAGTGGCCAGGCTTTTAGCAGCTGGCTTTATTATTGAGGTGTTCCATCCAGAGTGGCTTGCTAATCCGGTGCTGGTTCTTAAGAAAAACGGCACTTGGCGTATGTGTGTGGATTACACAGATCTTAACAAAGCCTGTCCAGCAGATCCTTTTGTCCTCCCCCGTATTGACCAGATCATTGATGCCATGCGGGTTGTGAGCGTTTGAGTTTTTTGGATGCATATTCTGGATATCATCAGATCAAGATGGCGGTTAAGGACCAGGAGAAAACAGCATTTATTACTCCCTTTGGAGCCTTCTGCTACGTATCTATGCCCTTCGGGCTCAAGAGTGCCCAAGCCACCTATCAACGGTGTATACAGAATTGCCTGCATAAACAGATCGGCCGCAATGTGCACGCCTATGTGTATGATATTGTAGTGAAGTCAAGACAGAAGGAGACGCTGGTGGATGATTTGAAGGAGACCTTTGACAACTTGCGAGTTTACAAGATGATGCTTAATCCGGCCAAGTGTGTCTTTGGTGTTCCGGCAGGCAAGTTACTGGGTTTCCTAGTGTCTAACAGAGGAATCGAGGCTAACCCGGAGAAGATTACGGCTATTACATCTCTAGCTAAACCAAAATGCATCAACGATGTTCAGCGTTTGGCGGGCCGGATCGCTGCACTAAGCTGGTTTATCAGCCGCCTCGGAGAGAAGGCCATTCCTTTCTACCAAATGCTGAGGAAGACAGACCATTTCATTTGGAGTCCGGCTGCTGATGAAGCATTTGAGGACCTGAAGCGGCAGTTAGCCAATCCGCCTGTTCTTGCAGCTCCGGTCGACAAGGAGCCACTATTATTATACGTAGCGGCCAATGCTCGGGCAGTTAGCGTGGCTATTGTGGTGGAACACAAAGAGGCAGGCAAGGAATATCCGGTTCAGCGGCCGGTTTATTATATCAGCGAGGTGCTTATTGAATCCAAGCAAAGGTATCCGCATTGGCAGAAGCTGGTCTATGGTGTTTTTATGGCCAGTCGGAAGTTGAAGCAGTATTTTCAAGGGCACCCCATCACAGTGGTCAGTTCAGCTCCCTTGGGTGATATTATACAGAACCGGGAGGCGACTGGCCGGATTGCCAAGTGGGCTATAGAGCTTGGGCCACACGGACTGAAGTACGTGCCTCGGACGGCAGTGAGGTCTCAAGCACTTGTTGATTTCATCAATGACTGGGCGGAGTTACAAGCACCAGAGGAGAAGCCGGATCACACATATTGGACTATTCATTTTGACGGATCCAGGCAATTGGAAGGCTCGGGGGCTGGAGTCGTATTAACTTCCCCACGAGGTGATAAGTTTTGTTATGTTCTCCGCTTAATGTTCCCTTGTACTAATAATGCAGCTGAGTACGAAGCCTTGCTCCACGGTCTCCGGATGGCTAAAGAGATGAATTTAAGCCGGGTTAAGTGCTTTGGTGACTCGGACCTAGTGGCTCAACAGGTGTCTGGCACTTGGGATTCTAAGGACCCGCTCATGGCTGCATATCGTCGGGAAGTGGATAATATTGCAGGTTGTTTCAAGGGTTATCAAGTGGATCATGTGGACCGTCGGAAGAATGAAGCGGCGGATGCTTTAAGCCGGTTGGGCTCTCAGCGTAAACCGGTCCCGCCTAACGTCTTTCTGGACGTGTTGCACAACCCGTCAGTCAAGCTCCCAGGTGAGGCGGATTTGGCTATTGCTGATCCGGAGGCTCAATTGGTGGCAGCCTTGCATATTATTCCGGATTGGACAGTTCCTTATCTTACATACATGAACCGGGGGGAGTTACCAGAGGATGAGATTCTGGCCAGGCAGATAGTCCGGCGATCCAAGTCTATGACGATTGTCAATGGTGAATTACATCATTGCAGTGTATCAGGGGCGTTTCAACGTTGTATTTCTCCTGAGGAAGGCTGTGAAATCTTAAGAGAAATCCATGAAGGGGATTGTGGACACCACGCCGGTTCAAAGTCTTTGGTGGCAAAGGCGTTTCGTCACGGGTTCTACTGGTTGACGGCGCATGCTGACGCGGAGGACTTGGTTAAACGGTGTGATGGACGTCAGAAATTTTCAAGGCGTGCTCATGTGCCGGCTCAAGAATTGAGGATGATCCCAATAACATGGCCGTTTGCAACTTGGGGGCTGGATATGGTTGGGCCTTTTAAAAGATCCAAGGATAAGAAAACCCACCTTTTGGTGGCAGTTGACAAATTTACCAAGTGGGTTGAAGTGGAGCCTGTCAGCAAGTGTGATGCAGCAACAGCGGTGCAGTTCATCAAGAAGGTGATTTTCCGGTTCGGTTTTCCACACAGTATCATTATTGAGAATGGTACCAATTTATCCAAAGGCGCTATGAAGGAGTTCTGTGAACGTGAGCACATCCGACTTGATGTGTCGTCAGTGGCACACCCCCAGTCCAATGGACAGGCAGAACGAGCTAATCAGGAAATCTTGCGAGGCATCAAACCCCGGCTTATGGTCCCATTGCAAAGAACACCAGGATGTTGGGTTGAAGAGCTACCATCTGTATTATGGAGTATCAATACTACGCCAAACCGGTCCACAGGATACACGCCATTTTTTATGGTCTATGGAGCAGAGGCAGTTCTCCCTAGTGACATCCGACACGATTCGCCTCGTGTGGCAGCTTATGTTGAAGCAGACAATGAGACAGCACGGCAAGACGCTTTGGACCTATTGGACGGGAAGCGTGATATAGCGGCTGCCCGTTCGGCGATTTACCAGCAAGATCTTCGTCGCTATCACAGTCGCCGGGTTAGAACCAGAACTTTTCAAGAAGGAGATTTGGTGCTTCAACTCATCCAAGATCAAACGGATATGCACAAGTTATCCCCACCTTGGGAGGGACCTTTCGTGGTCAGCAAGAATTTGCACAACGGGTCGTACTATCTGATTGATATTCGGGGGCATCAAGACTCACGTACATCAGGGGAGGAGACCAACAGGCCGTGGAATATAGCTCATCTTCGTCCTTACTATACTTGAGCCATCGGCTCTATCTATGTACATATCATGACAATATTATCTTTGATATATCAAACCGGAGCCTCAGCTAAAGCGGGGTCTCTGTCTTTCTCATCATGCGAGGTTACACGGAGTGGTTCTGTTTAAAGCGGCCTCCGGTTTACCCCTTGACATTTGTTTTTTATATATCACTGGGGGCCTTGGTCGTGTCCGAACCAACGAACACCCTTTGATAGGCGACAGCCACCAGATCATTTGGGGACATGGTCAAGTCTGAACCAGTCACGCCTCTTGGTCGGCCTAAGGCCACAAAATCACTTGGGGGCATGGTCGAACCCGAACCATTGTCACGCCTCTTGATCTGGCATATATGCCACGAGTCATTTGGGGACCTGGCTGACTTGAATCATTGTCACTCCTATTGGGGGCCTTGATCCTGTCCGACCATGGTAATACCATCTGAACAGCTCAGTATAGCATATTTTTGCAAATAGTTTTTATGATTGCCTTTGCTTCCATGTTGTTTTCATGGTTTGTTCGTTCTTTGCTTTTGTTGGATTTCTTTTATGTCAACAAGCATATTTTTTCCGGTTCAGCCAATGATTTTTGATCCCCCTTTAAATCCGGAGGAGTCTGCCTGGTTTACCTTTTCCCTGTTAACATCATGGAGTAACCAGGGGGCTCGTATTAAGTCAGTACGGTTTGTATGGGAGCTACTTTCTCCCTTTTTGACGGTAATGGTTTATAAAACCACCGCTTCAGGCTTGGCTAAAGCCAGCTTTATGCTCAAACATGGCAGGTATTTATGTATCATCTATTTGTTATATTACTGATACACATATCAAGATCATAATCCGGCTGACGGTATAACCGCCACCGAAGTTCAAATTTTTCTGATTGCAGGAAATATGAATTAAAGTTTTTCAAGCAAAAGCTTCAGTACTTACGCACGAAGGCATATTCCAGGTAGAAGTTTTAACTATCCTATTACAAGGCAGCATGGTGCTCAAACAAAATCATTGTTTTTTTGGAAGGATGTTGCAAATAGCTCTTCAAACCGGCTTCCGGTTCAAGCCTGCTCCTCATCCTCCGCCGCTTCAGCTTCCTCGTCTCTACCCATTGGCTGGAAATCAACAGTGGTCCAGTCGATTCCCATTAAAGCTTGGAAAACAGCCTCTTCATGGATCAGGGAAGACGGTTCAATATCAGGGGCGTAAGTGTGCTTACGGATTGGAGGAATCAGATTCTCCGCTTCAACAGTTGGGGCACGCACTCGCTTGTTTTGATTATTATATTGCGCTTGATAATGCGTCAAATCTGCCTCTTCAGCTAGCTGGCAAGCCAGAGGGCGCACTGCACGGTTTATGGCCCTTAAATCTTCTTCGTTGAATTCAGAGCCATCTTCTTTCAGACTGGGATAGCCTTGAGCTGCTTCCACAGGATCAAAGTCGGGCACCCATGCCTTTGCCCGGATTAAGGCATTGATGGCTCCGGTTCGGGCAGTGGATTTTTTCAGCTCCTCAATCCGGGCTGGAAGCATTGACAACTTGCTAAGAGTGTCCTGGATTAAAGAGGGCACCAGGTTGTTGTGAGAAGCTGTGGTGATGATCCGTTGGGCTCCGGTATACAATTGTTCCACCAAGGTGTAGGCAGCTTTCAATTTCTTCCGCACATCATTTCCTAAGTGCCCAATACGTGTGCCTACAACAAGATTGGAATGGTCTCAAACCGGATTTACGGTACAGCAGATTCAAATTTATCACAGAAGTTACAAGGAGCTTACCAAAGATTGCAGCAGTCATGGAGTGTATTTGCCGATGTACGGCCGTCAGTTCATCCACCACCGGTTTAAGGGCCGCTTCAGCATTTTCCGCTCTTTTGGTTAAACCGGCCTTCTCAGTGGCCCAGTCAGCCCGCTCTTTCTTGAAGCCTTCTTTCAGCCGTTCAGCAGTGCTCAAAGCGCTGGTTAATTCTTGCTTGGCCTTATCTGTTTCAGCCTGCTGGGTCTTCAGGGCCTCCTGCAAATCGGCAATCCGGTCCTCCTTGATTTTCACCTCAGCCTGCATACAGATGGCATTTTAAGCTCTGCACAGGCGATCCAAGAAATGGAAGTATCAACCACATAGCAAAGTTATATGCCTGATACTTGGGGGCTAATGCACCTTCAATTTTTTGTGTATTGTTAGATTACAAAGTCCCAAGCTCAATACAAGTATTCAACTTGGCACTTGGGGGCTAATAGCTATTTGATCAAGTTATGTTCTAAGGACAACTTTTTATTTTTGAGCCCCGGTTTACTTATGCTAAGTTAGACCGGCCCTCGAGGGTTATGCCGACGGATTTCAAAAATGTTCAGGATCAAGTCCCGGTTTGACCAAGGTCACAAACCGGCCCTTGGGGGCTACAAGGATGAATGCAATGGCAGAAAGGAAAGAAGGAATTTACCTCAAATTTATCCCTCATCATTTTGACCAAGCCAGCTTCACAGTCACGGCTAGTGTAAAGCCGGTTTAAATAGCCAGAGTGAAGATCTTGAGCATTCAGAGCGGCGTATGTCTCTAATTCAACATCCCATTTTCCTTTGTTCAAAGGGGAAGAATCCTCTTTGATGGTATGCCTGGTAAGGGTGGCAGGATTCCCGAGTTCAGAGCGGCCTACGCCGGTAATCACAACATCATCATCTTTTGACTCGCCGGTTTGGGTTGGCGCGGCCGGTTTGTCAGCAGGAGTGTGGGATTTCTCAATCTGGACAGAGCTGGCAGGCGGATCAGCAGAGGATGGAGTATGAATAAGACCTTCTTCAGGGATAACGTCGTCTTGCAGAGGAGGATCATTGGGGATATCTTCACAAGTAAACACTTCATGATCCGGTGCTTGGTCATGTTCTGGGGCCACATCTTCTTCAGCCGCTCTATCCAGGCGGGCCTTCTTGCTTGGTTTCGGTTTAGCCCTGAAAGAAAAATAAAAAGTCAAGGAAAAGCGTAAGCCATTGTGCAGTATACTGGAAGCATATGATCGGTTTAACTTACCCAGCAACTGTTTTCAAAGGTGGTAGCTGGGTGGCCGACGATTCACCAGACGATGAATGAGAAGTGACCTGGTAATCGGAGTCGGATGGATTAAGAGGTTGACGGAAGAAACCCGCTTTAGGATTTAAATCAATAAAAAGGTCGGAGACCTCGGAGCGGCATTTTCGAACCGGACTGTTCGGTAAACCGGCAGAAGTAACTACCTGGCCGCTGTGCCGGGTTGTGCGGCGAGCTTCGTGTTGCTGGGTCTTCATAAGAAAGTTGGGATCCAAATAAGCAAGAGGATGAGAAAATTTAACTTTCCGGTTTGTCCGGCGAGATTTTGGCAAAGGCAAGATTTCTGAATTAGAAGAGAGAATAGTTACCTCAACGAAGCCCACATTGCTGGCCTCAGCGTCATCCTGACAAGCATCATCATCAATAAGGCGGGTAAAAAGTAAGCCAAGTGAATCAAGTTCTACCTCAAGATCCGGATTACCCACATCATCATCAATGGCTGGGTCAGATGAAGCGGTGGTCTTTCTTTTACGAGTTGGTTTCTTGATAGCCTTGGTCTTGGGCCGGGTTGGCTGCCCTGCCTTCTCCGTTTTATCTTGTGAAAGCTTCTTGCTCCAAAACGGATTATCACTCTGGATCAACAATAATTAAAGGTCAGACAGATAAAGCAGTAACAGGTTCAATAATAAAGCAAGTAAAATCTTACCGCTGGCGGTTCGTTGGTGGTGCAGTAAGGAAGCAGACCGGTTTGAGCACAGAGGTGCTCCGGTTCATTCAACATCTTCTTTACAGATTCTGTGACTTCGTCGTCGGAGACCTGGATTTTGATATGTCGGAGTGGGTCATCGACACTGCCAGTATATTCGCACATCAAACTAGGGCGCCGGCTTAGAGGCAGAATGCTCCATGATATCCAGCAGCGTGCAAGGTCTATTCCTGTTAAACCATTGGCCATGAAGGCCCGTAGCTTGGATAGTTGAGGGGCATATTTAATTCTCTCCTTGGCGCTTAGCCTTTGTGGAAAAGGGTGAGTGTTGCTGAGCCGTTCCGGACGGAAGCCAGGCAAGGGATTTTCATTGTCAGGGGAGGTATCCTTGCAATAAAACCAAGTTGCGTTCCACTCCTTGGGGTGAGTATGGAGTTTGACGTGGGGATAGGTGATTTCCTTCCTCTTCTGAATGGCCATACCGCCCAGTTCGGTATTAGGGCCGTCGGTGAATTCAGTACGGCGGTTTAGATGAAAGAGATCTCTAAATAACTCGACTGAAGGCTCCTCTTGAAGGTATGCCTCAGAAAGTACTTGAAAGTGACATAGATTGGTGACGGAGTTAGGGCCAGTATCCTGTGGACGGAGTTGAAAGTTGGCTAACACATCCCGATAAAATTTAGAGCCGGGCTGTTTGAAGCCCCGGGCCATGTGATCTGCGAAGACCACGACCTCTCCTTCCTGGGGCATGGGAGGACATTCATCTCCAGGAACCCTCCAGTGAATCGTATCTTTGCTATCCAAAGCGCCAATCAGGACTAGATCGTCCAGCTGTGATTCTGTGACACGGGAGGGAACCCAGTTGCACTCGTACACTTGTTTGGCCATGATGAGATCTACAAGAAATAGGTGATCCGGTTCAAGGACATGCCGGATAAAAATGTGTTGAGCTAATTACGGTAAACCGGAGGCAGTACCCATAAACCGGTCTTCTACAACGCGGCATCAGATGGATTCTGGCGGTTCAACCAGGGGACTAATGACATATATACAGGTTTAGCAATTTTTTCTCTATAGTGAAGTTAAACCGCCTGGCCTAAGCATCGGAAGCAATTGAAACTATGGATAACTAGTTATGCAGAAACAAATTTCACAAAATCGTGTTACAGCCGCGGATCTACAGCAAGCTCACAAAAACAGGAAATATTTCGAAGACTAAGGCGGAAACAGAAGCGAACCATTGAGCGGATATGTGCGGGAGATCTATGAGCTTGGATGAGAAATAGCCAGCGGATGCTAAAGGGATCGCTACTAAGCACAGCAAGAGTTCACAGATGCATTCAAGGTCAGAGAACAGCTATGAACGCGCAATGAACATAGCAAGAACATGGAACCCTAAGAACAGATCTAGGTTAAGAAGGAGAGAGAACTTACCGGGAACGGAGAAGATGCGGAAAGACGCCGCAACACTCTGGTACGTTCAGGTTGATGCAGCGGCCCGAGACGAGGCAGAGGTCGACAGTGGTGGCGGAGCTCCAAAGCCGGCGACGTGAGGAAGAAGAAGAAGAAGGGACGAAGGGGAAGAGAAAGGAAATGACCCTTCGGTCTTATTTATAAGGCAACCGAGCTAGGTCAAACGCGCGAATCCAGGAGCTGTCATTAAGAGGGCATTATGAATTTCATAATGACGTCATGCCGGTTTACAGTAACCAAAACGGATGACGTCATGCCGGTTTACAGCAACCAAAAATGATGACGACATGGAAATTTGCCAATTAACAGAAGATATCCAAGACGCAAGATGGTGTGAAGGATTGACATGAACCAGTTCAAATCAATCTGGGGCCTAATGTTGGGGATATTACCACTAGGCGTAAACCGGCCTACTTGGGCCGGGTTAACTTCATTAGTGGCGTAAACAGATGAAGGCCCAAGGCCTGTAGTCGGTTAGAACATGTAGCCGTAAACCGGCCTGATGTATGACTTGTATTGTAAGTAAGGAATAGAGAGATGCCAACCGGAATACGAATATGAACCGGTTAGGACTCTATGGACCGACGGGCGTCACCCGTGTATATAAGGGGACGACCCGGTGGCGGTTCAGGACAGACAACCACAACTCGAGCCTAGGCGAAGCTTGTTTGCTCCCTAGCCATCGAGATCATATCAATTCCATCACAACTAGACGTAGGCTTTTACCTTCATCGAAGGGGCCGAACTAGTATAAAACCCTCGTGTCTTTGTGTCCGCTTTAACCCCTTCAAGTAAACTCGTAGCGATGGCTCCACGACTAAGTCCTTTCGCTAGGACATCTGCCGTGACAAATCCACGACACTATGGGAGAGAAAGTCTCATCGTAGTCAATCCCTTGAACTTGCCGATAACCCTTAGCGACAAGTCGAGCTTTATAGATGGTGACATTACCATCCGCGTCCGTCTTCTTCTTAAAGATCCATTTGTTTTCTATCGCTCGCCGATCATCGGGCAAGTCAGTCAAAGTCCATACTTTGTTTTCATACATGGATTCTATCTCGTATTTCATGGCTTCTAGCCAATTGTTGGAATCTGGGCCCGCCATCGCTTCTTCATAGTTCGAAGGTTCACCGTTGTCTAACAACATGATTTCCAGGACAGGGTTGCCATACCACTCTGGTGTGGAACATGTCCTTGTGGACCTACGAAGTTCAGTAGCAACTTGATCAGAAGTACCTTGATCATCATCATTAATTTCCTCTCCAGTTGGTGTAGGCACCACAGGAACGTTTTCCTGAGCTGCACTACTTTCCGGTTCAAGAGGTAGTACTTCATCGAGTTCTACTTTCCTCCCACTTACTCCTTTCGAGAGAAACTCTTTTTCCAGAAAGGATCCGTTCTTGGCAACGAAGATCTTGCCCTCGGATCTTAAGTAGAAGGTATACCCAATGGTTTCCTTAGGG
Source organism: Triticum dicoccoides (assembly GCF_002162155.2). Taxonomy (NCBI): domain Eukaryota; kingdom Viridiplantae; phylum Streptophyta; class Magnoliopsida; order Poales; family Poaceae; genus Triticum; species Triticum dicoccoides. Next base: position 535,002,206 of record NC_041393.1, on the reverse strand, counting down.
TATCCTATGAAGACGCATTTTTCTGACTTGGGTTCGAGCTTTTCAGGTTGAAGTTTCTTGACATAAGCATCGCATCCCCAAACTTTTAGAAACGACAACTTAGGTTTCTTCCCAAACCATAATTCATACGGTGTTGTCTCAACGGATTTAGACGGTGCCCTATTTAAAGTGAATGTAGTTGTCTCTAGAGCGTATCCCCAAAATGATAGCGGTAAATCGGTAAGAGACATCATAGATCGCACCATATCCAATAGAGTGCGATTACGACGTTCGGACACACCGTTACGCTGAGGTGTTCCAGGCGGCTTGAGTTGTGAAACGATTCCACATTTTCTTAAGTGTGTACCAAATTCGTGACTTAAATATTCTCCTCCACGATCCGATCGTAAGAATTTTATCTTTCGGTCACGTTGATTCTCTACTTCATTCTGAAATTCCTTGAACTTTTCAAAGGTCTCTGACTTGTGTTTCATCAAGTAGACATACCCATATCTACTCAAGTCATCAGTGAGAGTGAGAACATAACGATATCCTCCGCGAGCCTCAACGCTCATTGGACCGCACACATCGGTATGTATGATTTCCAACAAGTTGGTTGCTCGCTCCATTGTTCCGGAGAATGGAGTCTTGGTCATTTTACCCATGAGGCATGGTTCGCATGTGTCAAATGATTCATAATCGAGATAGTCCCACATACTTGTGGCACTGCCGCCTTGGTCACATTGGTGTCAAGCACATGAAGAAGTCGCTTCTTCATGTGCTTGACACCAATGTGACCAAGGCGGCAGTGCCACAAGTATGTGGGACTATCGTTATCAACTTTACATCTTTTGGTATTCACGTTATGAATATGTGTAACATTACGTTCGAGATTCATTAAGAATAAACCATTGACCATCGGGGCATGACCATAAAACATATCTCTCATATAAATAGAACAACCATTATTCTCGGATTTAAATGAGTAGCCATCTCATATCAAACGAGATCCAGATACAATGTTCATGCTCAAACTTGGCACTAAATAACAATTATTGAGGTTTAAAACTAATCCCGTAGGTAAATGTAGAGGTAGCGTGCCGACGATGATCACATCGACCTTGGAACCATTCCCGACGCGCATCGTCACCTCGTCCTTCGCCAGTCTCCGCTTATTCCGCAGCTCCTGCTGTGAGTTACAAATGTGAGCAACGGCACCGGTATCAAATACCCAGGAGTTACTGCGAGTACTGGAAAGGTACACATCAATTACATGTATATCAAATATACCTTTAGTCTTGCCGGCCTTCTTGTCCGCTAAGTATTTGGGGCAGTTCCACTTCCAGTGACCCTTCCCCTTGCAATAAAAGCACTCAGTCTCGGGCTTGGGTCCATTCTTTGACTTCTTCCCGGCAACTTGTTTATCGGGCGCGGCAACATCTTTGCCGTCCTTCTTGAAGTTCTTCTTAACCTTGCCCTTCTTGAACTTAGTGGTCTTATTGACCATCAACACTTGATGTTCTTTCTTGATTTCAACCTCTGCTGACTTCAGCATTGAGAATACTTCAGGAATGGTCTTCACCATCCCCTGCATATTGTAGTTCAACACAAAGCTCTTGTAGCTCGGTGGGAGCGACTAAAGGATTCTGTCAATGACCGCCTCTTCCGGGAGGTTGATCTCCAACTGGGACAGGCGGTTGTGCAACCCAGAGATTTTGAGTATGTGCTCACTGACAGAACTGTTTTCCTCCATCTTACAACTATAGAACTTGTCGGAGACTTCATATCTCTCGACCCGGGCATGAGCTTGGAAAACCATTTTCAGCTCCTCGAACATCTCATATGCTCCGTGCTTCTCAAAACGCTTTTGGAGCCCCGATTCTAAGCTGTAAAGCATGCCGCACTGAACGAGGGAGTAATCATCAGCACGTGATTGCCAAGTGTTCATAACGTCTTGGTTCTCTGGGATGGGTGCTTCACCTAGCGGTGCATCTAGGACATAATCTTTCTTGGCTGCTATGAGGATGATCCTCAGGTTCCGGACCCAGTCCGAATAGTTGCTGCCATCATCTTTCAGCTTGGTTTTCTCTAGGAACGCGTTGAAGTTCATGTTGACATGAGCGTTGGCCATTTGATCTACAAGACATATTTTGCAAAAGTTTTAGACTAAGTTCATGATAATTAAGTTCATCTAATCAAATTATTTAATGAACTCCCACTTAGATTAGACATCCCTCTAGTCATCTAAGTGTTACACGATCCGAGTCGACTAGGCCGTGTCCGATCATCACATGAGACGGACTAGTCATCATCGGTGAACATCTCCATGTTGATCGTATCTTCTATAAAACTCATGTTCGACCTTTCGGTCTCTGTGTTCCGAGGCCATGTCTGTACATGCTAGGCTCGTCAAGTTAACCCTAAGTGTTCTGCATGTGTAAATCTGTCTTACACCCGTTGTATGTGAACGTAAGGATCTATCACACCCGATCATCACGTGGTGCTTCGAAACGACGAACTTTAGCAACGGTGCACAGTTAGGGGGAACACTTTCTTGAAATTATTATAAGGGATCATCTTATTTACTACCGCCGTTCTAAGTAAACAAGATGCATACAACATAATAAACATCACATGCAATTATATAGTAGTGACATGATATGGCCAATATCATATAGCTCCTTCGATCTCCATCTTCGGGGCTCCATGATCATCTTCGTCACCGGCATGACACCATGATCTCCATCATTGTGTCTTCATGAAGTTGTCACGCCAACGACTACTTCTACTTCTATGGCTAACGCGTTTAGCAATAAAGTAAAGTAATTTACATGGCGTTCTTCAATGACACGCAGGTCATACAAAAAATAAAGACAACTCCTATGGCTCCTGCCGGTTGTCATACTCATCGACATGCAAGTCGTGATTCCTATTACAAGAACATGATCTCATACATCACAATATATCATTCATCATTCATCACAACTTCTGGCCATATCACATCACATGACAATGCTGCAAAAACAAGTTAGACGTCCTCTAATTGTTGTTGCATCTTTTACGTGGCTGCAATTGGGTTCTAGCAAGAACGTTTTCTTAACTACGAATAACCACAAAGTGATTTTGTCAACTTCTATTTACCCTTCATAAGGACCCTTTTCATCTAATCCGCTCCAACTAAAGTAGGAGAGACAGACCCGCTAGCCACCTTATGCAACTAGTGCATGTCAGTCGGTGGAACCTGTCTCACGTAAGCGTACGTGTAAGGTCGGTCCGGGCCGCTTCATCCCACAATACCGCTGAAGCAAGAAAAGACTAGTAGCGGCAAGCAAGTTGACAAGATCTACGCCCACAACAAAATTGTGTTCTACTCGTGCAATAGATAACTACGCATAGACCTAGCTCATGATGCCACTGTTGGGGAACGTTGCAGAAAATAAAAATTTTCCTACGGTCTCACCAAGATCCATCTATGAGTTCATCTAAGCAACGAGTCATGGGAGAGAGATTGCATCTACATAACACTTGTAGATCGCGTGCGGAAGCGTTCAAGGGAACGTTGATGATGGAGTCGTACTCGTCGTGATTCAAATCACTGATGACCAAGTGCTGAACGGACAGCACCTCCGCGTTCAACACACGTACGGTACGGACGACGTCTCCTCCTTCTTGATCCAGCAAGGGGGAAGGAGAGGTTGAGGAAGAAGGCTCCAGCAGCAGCACGACGGCGTGATGATGGTGGAGAGGCAGTACTCCGACAGGGCTTCGCCAAGCACTCAACAGAGGAGGAGAGGTGTTGGGGAGGGGAGGGGCTGCGCCTTGGATCAGGTGTTCAGCCCTCCTGTCGGTGTCAAAACCGGCGGATCTCGGGTAGGGGGTCCCGAACTGTGCGTCTAGGCGGATGGTAACAGGAGACAAGGGACACGATGTTTTACCTAGGTTCGGGCCCTCTCGATGGAGGTAAAACCCTGCGTCCTGCTTGATTGATATTGATATTGTGGATGTTTACAAGAGTGGATCTACCACGAGATCAAGGAGGCTAAACCCTAGAAGCTAGCCTATGGTATGATTGTAATGGTTGTTGTTGTCGTCCTACGGACTAGAGCCATCCAGTTTATATAGACACCGGAGAGGGCTAGGGTTACATAGAGTCGGTTACAATGGTAGGAGATCTACGTATCCGTATCGCCAAGCTTGCCTTCCACGCCAAGGAAAGTCCCATCCGGACACGGGACGAAGTCTTCAATCTTGTATCTTCATAGTCTTGGAGTCCGGTCGATGATGATAGTCCGGCCGATGATAGTTCGGCTGATGATGGTAGTCCGGCTATCCGGAACCCCCTAATCCAGGACTCCCTCAGTAGCCCCTGAACCAGGCTTCAATGACGATAAGTCCGGCGTGTATATTGCTTGGCATTGCAAGGCGGGTTCCTCCTCCGAATGATAGAAGATTGTGAACACCAGGATAGTGTCCGGCTCTGCAAAATAAATTCCACATTCCACCGTAGAGAGAATAATATATACACAAGTTCAATCTGCTGACGTTTTTTGCGGCATGACGTCACGCCACTACCAAGCCATTACTTGAATCGTTTTTTACTCTACCACCTCAGCGCATTTAGCGAAGCGGTTTCCTTGGCACGTCTTGTCGAAGCAGAGATCGTGTTCCCCCTTAATCCGGGATTCTCATCAATACGGATGTGGGTAACCCAACCGCGCCATTGATGGTGATGCTTGGGGGATAAGCGAGTTTTACCAGGCCGGTGGGGGACGCGTAGACTTCGCCCGCCCATATAAGGGATAAGGATTCATCTTTTCACCTATGCCTTCTTCCTCCTTTGCTTATCCATCTCCGCGCACTCGAGCTCCAGCGCCCAAGCCCGCACATCTCGTCTCAACCTTCCCCAGTCATGTCTGGAGCGGGAGGCAAGTGGATGACCTCCTCCGTTACAGAGGAGCACATCGAAAGACTGCACAGCGCCGGCTACCTGTCCGGCGACATCGTGCACCGGCTGCCCGACGAGGGGCAGCTCATCCCCACCCCCAGGCCCCATGAGAGGGTCGTTTTTCTTCCCCACTTCCTCCATGGAATGGGCTTTCCACTTCACCCCTTTGTCCGGGGGCTCATGTTCTACTACGGCCTGGATTTCCATGATCTGGCGCCGAACTTCATCCTCAACATCTCGACGTTTATCGTCGTGTGCGAGGCCTTCCTCTGCATCCAGCCCCACTTCGGCTTGTGGCTCAAGACCTTCAATGTCAAGCCGAAGGTAGTGAAGGGCACTCAAGCGGAGTGCGGAGGCGCCATGTTGGGCAAGATGCCCAACGTCCTTTGGTTCGAAGGGGCCTTCGTGGAATCCATCAAGGGGTGGCAATCGGGGTGGTTCTATATCACCGAGCCGCGCGACCCTACGTGGGCGGCGGCCCCCGAGTTCAGATCTGGTATCCCCACGCAGCTCACCTCCTGGAAAGAGAAGAGCTTGCTGTGGGGTAGTTCAGAGGAGCTGACGGGACTCCAAGCCTGTATCCAGAAGCTGGTGAAGAAGCTCAGGCTGGTTAACATGGTCCAAGTCATGCTCGTCCGCCGGATTCTCCCATGCCAAGAGCGGGCATTCAATCTGTGGGAGTTCAATCCGGAACAGCACCAGGCGCTGAGCGGGCTCTTCGACACGATGTACGAAGGCGCCTGGAGGGTGCTGTTTAAGGGCGCCGAAGCCCCCGCATCCGCGACTGAAGATCGCGGATTTCGCTCGCAGCGCGAAGCCGACGAGGCAAGTGATTCTACCCCCTTACGGGACACTTGCTTTTCATAGTTTGACTCTATGCGGGTTTTAATTTCCCCTTTTCCTTTGACAGGACTGGATGAGGAAGGCGGAGCAGATTATCTGCCTGGCTCCTATGCCAGAAAACCCAGTAGACGCCCATCTAGCGAGGCTGTTGGTTCTGGCACCGCACGTGGTGCCGGAGAAGAAGGCCAAGAAGGAGGCCACGGGTGCTCGAAAGAGTTCCCGTTTTCAGGTGTCCGACGACTCCGGGGCGGACTCCTCCCCCGAAAACGAGGAGGAGGAAGAGGACTCTCTCCCAGAGGAGGGAGAGAGGAAGAGGAAGGCTTCCCCAACAGGGGAGGCCGAAGGGTCCAAGAGGGGAAGGACTATTCCCCCGGACAGCTCCGCCAACATCAACGTTGGCGAGGAAGAATGGCCTTCAAGGGTCAGGCCTCCGGCGAGATCATAAGTATCCAGATTCCTGAATGATTTATAATTTCTTTTTCTGCGTCACATAGTGTAGTTCTGATGCCGCATGCTGCCTGTAGTCCGGCCAACGATGATCTCCCCGCTTCATCGAGCGGGTCGTTGGCTCCGTCGGATGTAGACTCCATCCCGACCGCCTCCACCCCTCGCGACACTGAGGACGCCGAGGTGGGATCCCAAGAAGGGACCCATCAGGGGGAGGCTCCGGAGGCACCACAAGGCGGCCTCCCGGACTTTGCGCCGGACTCCACATCAGAACCCGCAGTGGTTCCGGAGTCCGGCCGGCGGCCCCTTCGCACGAAGGGCAAGACCGTGACGCCGGCAGCTTCCGTCCAACCAGAGGTGCCGGACAATTTGTTGGAGGCGCTGCAGAGCGCTTCCATCGAGGAAGAACACCGCACTATTATGAGTGTGGTGATTCAGAAGGTACAGCTTGCCAAGAGCAGGCTGACCGAAGCCTGCAGTAGCCTTCTATCAGGCTTTGAGGTAAGAAGTTAAAAATATGCAATGTAATACCGCATAGACAGTAGCCCCTGATGCTCGGTTCGGTGTTCGGAAAGAAAAGCCGGACTGAGGATCTGGAAAAAAAAGAGAAGATATACGCAGGGTTGCTAAAAAATTATGTCAATATGGGTTGCAGGCTGCGCTGCTGACCTCTGCCGCACTGACTGCGGAGGTCGGTGCTTTGAAGCAGGAGCTCGAGCGGTCCGAGCAAGAGCTCGGCCGCGCCAAGAAGCAGCTCCAGGACAAAGAAGGTGAGTAACACCACTTTGAACTTGTACCTTACAGAAAAGGATTTAGGTTGCAACAAAAAATAACAAGGATAACATGGGTACTGCAGGGGCCACGAATGAGGTGGCGACCCTGAAGGAGGCCATGTCCGCGGCCGAACGCAATGCGGCCGCAGAACGGGCAGAGCGAGAAAAGCAGGAGGCGCGGGTGGCGGTGGTTCGGCAAGAGCTCCAGGCTCTCATGGAAAAGCATGAGAATTTGGAGCGTGACTCAAAGACTCAAGAGTTCAAGCTTGCCTCGGCTCTCGAAAGTGCCAAAACTGCCAAGGCCGATGCCCATAAGTCCCTTCAGGAGATTGAGTTGGTGAGGAAGATAGCGCCGGGTAAGGCATTTTTCATGCAAATAAAGCATGTGAATGTAAATTACGTGTTACTTACCCGAATACGGAGCTCTCCAGGGGCGTTTGCAGATCTGCCTCGTAGCGTGTCTGATGCCGCCGCATTCTACCAAGCCGAGGAGGGGAGCTCAACGGAGAAGGACTTCTTGTCTCAGTATGCTGAGGCCGGCCATCCGGTGCCCCCTAGCGACCAGCTGAAGCAGCTGGTCGAGCTCCACAAGGTGGTCGAGCAGGCCATGAAGGGCCTCATAGTCCGGCTGTGGCCTGGAGAGGCCATGCCTGGGAGCTACTTCGGCCTCGTGCGATAGTTGGTGGATGCGTGCCCCTGGGTGGAGGTTATCAAGCGCTCCGCCTGTATTGAAGGTGCTCGTCGGGCCCTTGCCCGCGCAAAGGTGCATTGGGGCAAGCTGGGTGCGGAGAAGCTAATCACTAACGCGCCACCAGCGGGCAAGGAATATCGTACGCCCAAGATGTACTATAAGACTGTCCTGAAGGGTGCCCGCAAGATTGCGGATGAGTGCCCCAGGGATGTAATTATTGAGTAAATTTGCAATGTGTTATCCTGCGCGCTGAAAACTTTGTTCATATGCGCTAAGCAACGCTTGTTAATTTAAAATATTACCTTCTGTGCGGCCGTTTATTAAATCTGAGAGATGGCAAGTCGTCGGCTTCAGCCCCCATGCCACGAGTGCTGGGGTGTTCGGGATAAACTTGAGCACTCTTGTTCCCATTTTTGGGTCCATCTAGGGAGGCGCTCAACACAACGAACAAGGCAACCGGACTTATAGTGCTTGAACACTCTCACTTAGCCATAGAATTCTATAATTTTAAATTTCGGCGAAGCCCCTAGTATTCGGAAGACCAAATTCGGGGCGCTATCCACGCCTTCGTAGGACATTATCCGGTACTTCGCTCGAAGCGGCATAGGTCTTTAAGGACCCGAAAAGACCTCTCGAACAGTGACCAGTCTCTCGCCTTATCATGACAGTCAGTTTTAGCTTTCTCCACTGAGGTGTTAACCCGGCTCAACCGGGGCGCAGTCGCAGTGGTTCTCCCAGTGCTACCCTAGCCGATAGAACGGAACGTAAGGTGCCAAACATGGGAGCCGGGCAAACCCAACTATTGACCCAAGACATGATTCGGGGCCGATTCATATAATGCTATAAGTTCGGGGTGCCGCACTTGTGAAAGTGTGCGGACTTTATCACACCATAATGCGGGGAACATAAGCCCCTGGTGTATTTGGCCGTACCAAAATGTACGGATGCAACATGTCGTAAATGAACATATATATATATAAGGTAATGCAATTATGGGCAAAAAGTGCTGCATTTTATTCGAGAAGATTTGCTATGAGTGCGGAATGATACAAATAGTGCGGAAAGCAAGGGATTGGACGAATTAAAGGCGTCTCCCTCCAGGGGTAGGCCGCGGAATGGTGTATTTAACAAATTTAATGCGCGTAATGGAGACCACCTGAGTGTTCGTCCCAGCCTTTGTCCCTCCCTGGCTGTTGCATCATGAGTTCGGCAGGTTCGCCGCCGGACAGAGTTCTGTATAAAAAAGAGAGAAATAAAAGATAAAAAGAGCGACACACTTGGGAGCCCCTGGTGTGGTCGAACCGCACTCTGGGTCTGTTGTGGTTGTGCCTCTCCCCCTATGTCCATGGTATCTCCAGGGCGTAATTATGTATGCGGAGAGTTTGTCTTACAATTGTGCGAGGGCTGGGGTTGAGGCCGCATTGCTACGCGTGCTTGGAACGTGCCAGGTGGTCTTGGTTGATGTTGCTCCGGGCGCGTTTGGCCGTGTCTGGTCGTTTAACGGCCGGACTCGAAAATTGCCTTAAAAGGCTGCTCTGTACTTCTGCCGCGAGAGCCGCTGTATGTTCCTCCGTTCGGAGGGAGCGTTTCGTGTTTCCATTGACCGTGATGACTCCACGAGGGCCTAGCATCTTGAGCTTAAGGTATGCATAATGCGGCACCGCGTTGAATTTTGCGAACGCGGTTCGTCCGAGCAGAGCGTGATAGCCACTGCGGAATGGGACTATGTCGAAGATTAACTCCTCGCTTCGGAAATTATCCGGGGATCCGAAAACCACTTCCAGTGTAACTGAGCCTGTACAGCTGGCCTCGACACCTGGTATGACGCCTTTGAAGGTTGTCTTTGTAGGTTTAATCCTTGAAGGGTCTATGCCCATCTTGCGCACTGTATCCTGATAAAGCAGGTTCAGGCTACTGCCTCCGTCCATTAGGACTCTCGTGAGGTGAAATCCATCGACGATTGGGTCTAAAACCAATGCGGCGAATCCGCCATGGCGGATACTGGTCGGATGGTCTCTTTGATCGAAAGTGATCGGGCAAGAGGACCATGGGTTGAATTTTGGGGCGACTGGCTCCATCGCGTATACGTCCCTTAGTGCATGCTTCCGCTCCCTCTTGGGTATATGCGTTGTGTATATCATGTTTACCGTCCGAACTTGAGGGGGGAATCCCTTTTGTTCTCTGTTGTTCGGCGGTCGGGTCTCTTCCTCGTCATCGCTGTGTAGCCCCTTGTCATTGTTTTTGGCGATTAATTTGCCTGCCTGCTTGAATACCCAACAATCTCTGTTGGTGTGGTTAGCTGGCTTTTCAGGGGTTCCATGTATTTGACAGGAGCGGTCGAGTATTTGGTCCAAATTGGATGGGCCCGGAGTGGTTCGTTTGAATGGCTTCTTCCGTTGACCGGGCTTGGAGCCTCGGAATCCGGCATTGACTGCCGTATCCTCATTGATGTTGCCGTTAATGCGGCGTTTGTTTTTGTTTCGACGCGACCTGCCATTGCGGTCCTTGGTATCTGGACTGCCAGCGTTTTTGCTGAGGTTGTTGCTGCGAGCTAGCCAGCTATCCTCTCCCGCACAGAAGCGGGTCATGAGTGATGTGAGGGCTGCCATGGATTTCGGATTTTCCTGTCCTAGGTGCCGGGCCAGCCACTCGTCGCGGGTGTTATGTTTGAAGGCAGCGAGGGCCTCTGCATCCGGACAGTCGACGATTTGATTTTTCTTTGTTAAGAACTGTGTCCAGAATTGCCTGGCCGATTCGTCTGGCTGCTGGATTATGTGGCTTAGGTCATCTGCGTCCGGTGGTCGCACATACGTGCCCTGGAAATTGTCGAGGAATGCGGCTTCCAGGTCTTCCCAGCATCCAATTGACTCTGCGGGCAGGCTGTTAAGCCAATGCCGAGCTGGTCCTTTAAGCTTGAGCGGGATATATTTGATGGCGTGAAGATCGTCGCCGCGGGCCATATGTATATGGAGGAGATAATCCTCAATCCAAACCGCGGGGTCTGTTGTGCCATCGTAGGATTCGATATTAACGGGTTTAAACCCTTCAGGGATTTGATGATCCATTACTTCGTCAGTGAAGCATAGTGGGTGCGCGGCGCCTCTGTATTGAGCAATATCGCAACGTAGCTCGAGAGAGCGTTGTCTGCTGTGTTCGGCCCGGCCGGAGTAGTTGTATCCGGCGCGACGGTATTCGTCATGGGTCTTGGGGCGCCCAAGTGATCCATAGATAGATCTGGATTGTCTTGCCTTGTCCTCCAATATATCCCGCAAGTCCAGTGCGTTCCCCCGTGGCTTCATGCTTTTTGAGCGATGCCGGGGTACGGTTTTGGTGGAGGGCTTGCACGCCTCTTTGTCGCGGCCACGAGGTGGTCGGTCTGCCGTATTGTGCGCTGGTGATGCAAGTTTGTACGCTTCCTCCTCTAGTCGGGGGAGCAACTTGCGTTTTGGGTAACTTTTGGAGGGGCGTTCGAGTTCATACTCTTCGGCCGCGAGGACCTCGATCCATCTGTCGGCCAGTAGGTCTTGATCAGCTTGGAGCTGTTGCTGCTTTTTCTTTAGGTTGTTTGCCGTGGCCATTAGCCTGTGTCTGAAACGCTCTTGTTCGACGGGATCCTCAGGCACGACGAATTCGTCGTCGTCGAGGCTTGCCTCGTCTCCGGAGGGAGGTAAGTAATTGTCATCCTCGACCTCTTCGTCTGCCGCCCTCTCGTGAGGGCTTGCTTCTGCCTCCTCCTGCACTGGATCATGCTGGAGGGGGTTGTCTTCGGCACTTTCTGGGGTGTTAATATCTCCTGTACCGGAATCTCCATTCTTGCTGTGGCGGGATTTAGAGCGGCGCCACTGACATCGGCGCTTGGGCTGTTTCTTTAAGGAATCGGACTCCATTGCTTCTTCGCCGTCCCCATATTTTGGGGTGTCCACCATGTATATGTCGTAGGACGAGGTGGTCTTCCAGTGTCCTGTAGGCACTGGTTCTTGATAGTCTCCGGCATCGTCGTCCATACCGCCGATGTCTTCGGAGTCGTAGTCGAGTACGTCGGTTAGATCGTCGACGGTGGCTACGAAGTGGGTGGTGGGTGGGCTCTGAATTTCTTCGTCGTCCGCGTCCCAACCATCCTGGCCATAGTTCTGCCAGGGCTCTCCGGATAGCGAGAGATGCTTTAGCGAATTTGAGATATCGCTGAAGGGTGAGTGCTGAAGGATGTCCGTAGCGGTGAATTCCATGATCGGCGCCCAATCGGATTCGACTGGCAGGGGCGCAGGAGGTTCGGAGTCCGGCAGAGAGTCTGACACCTCGGAGTCATGAGCTTTATGCGGGACAAGGTAAGTGTTCGGCTCCATCTCCGTAGAAGTTGCAGCTCCCGAGGCGGTGTCCAGGCATCCGTCCTTGATCTGAGCGATCGGCTCCGGACTATGGGTCGGAGCGGATTCGTGTGCGCCTCCAAGGTGCTGTCCGGCGACAGAGTTAGGTCATGCCCATCGTGACAGCGCGGCACGCTCGGCTGTGGCTCAGATCCATCGAAGATCAAGTCCCCACGGATATTGGCCATGAAGTTTAGGCTTCCAAACCTGACCTGACGGCCAGGGGCGTAGCTTTCGATCTGCTCCAGATGGCCAAGTGAGTTGGCCCGCAGTGCGAAGCCGCCGAATACAAAGATCTGTCAGTGGAGAAAAGTCTCACCCAGGACTGCGTCGTTGTCGATTGAAGAGGCCATCAAGCCTATCGGTGACGACACAGAGGAACTCTCAATGAAAGCACCAATGTCGGTGTCAAAACCGGCGGATCTCGGGTAGGGGGTCCCGAACTGTGCGTCTAGGCGGATGGTAACAGGAGACAAGGGACATGATGTTTTACCCAGGTTCGGGCCCTCTTGATGGAGGTAAAACCCTACGTCCTGCTTGATTGATATTGATATTGTGGATGTTTACAAGAGTGGATCTACCACGAGATCAAGGAGGCTAAACCCTAGAAGCTAGCCTATGGTATGATTGTAATGGTTGTTGTTGTCGTCCTACGGACTAGAGCCATCCGGTTTATATAGACACCGGAGAGGGCTAGGGTTACATAGAGTCGGTTACAATGGTAGGAGATCTATGTATCCGTATTGCCAAGCTTGCCTTCCACGCCAAGGAAAGTCCCATCCGGACACGGGACGAAGTCTTCAATCTTGTATCTTCATAGTCTTGGAGTCCGGTCGATGATGATAGTCCGGCCGATGATAGTTCGGCTGATGATGGTAGTCCGGCTATCCGGACACCCCCTAATCCAGGACTCCCTCACCTCCCCTCGCCCCTCTATTTATAGGGGAAGGGGGAAGGGGGGGCGGCCCCCTCTAGATGAGATCTAGAGGGGGGCGGCGGCCAGGGAGGGGGCTTGCCCCCCAAGCAAAGGGGGTGCGCCCCCTTTAGGGTCCCCCCCCCAACCCTAGGCACATGGGCCCAAGGGGGGCGCCCAGCCCTCCAAGGGCTAGTTCCCTGCCCCATGCGGCCCATGAGGCCCTCCGAGAGGGGTGGCCCCTCCCGGTGGACCCCCGGAACCCTTCCAGTGGCCCCGGTACAATACCGATATGCCCCCGAAACTTTTCGGTGTCCGCATGACAACTTCCCATATATAAATCTTTAACTCCGGACCATTCTGGAACTCCTCGTGACGTCCGGGATCTCATCCGGGACTCCGAACAACATTCGGTAATCACATACAAGTCTTCCTAATAACCCTAGCGTCACCGAACCTTAAGTGTGTAGACCCTACGGGTTCGGGAGACACGCAGACATGACCGAGACGGCTCTCCGGTCAATAACCAACAGCGGGATCTGGATACCCATGTTGGCTCCCACATGCTCCTCGATGATGTCATCGGATGAACCACGATTTCGAGGATTCAATCAACCCCGTATGCAATTCCCTTTGTCACACGGTATGTTACTTGCCCAAGACTCGATCGTCGGTATCCCAATACCTCGTTCAGTCTCGTTACCGGCAAGTCACTTTACTCGTACCGTAATGCATGATCCCGTGACCAGACACTTGGTCACCTTGAGCTCATTATGATGACGCACTACCGAGTGGGCCCAGTGATACCTCTCCGTCATACGGAGTGACAAATCCCAGTCTCGATCCGTGTCAACCCAACAGACACTTCCGGAGATACCTGTAGTGCACCTTTATAGTCACCCAGTTACATTGTCACGTTTGGTACACCCAAAGCACTCCTACGATATCCGGGAGTTACACGATCTCATGGTCTAAGGAAGAGATACTTGACATTGGAAAAGCTCTAGCAAAACGAACTACACGATCTTGTGCTATGCTTAGGAATGGGTCTTGTCCATCACATCATTCTCCTAATGATGTGATCCCGTTGTCAACAACATCTAATGTCCATAGTCAGGAAACCATGACTATTTGTTGACCAACGAGCTAGTTAACTAGAGGCTTACTAGGGACGTATTGTGGTCTATGTATTCACACGTGTATTACGATTTCCGGATAATACAATTATAGCATGAATAAAAGACAATTATCATGAACAAGGAAATATAATAATAATGCTTTTATTATTGCCTCTAGGGCATATTTCCAATAGTCAAATGGTGATGGTGACTATGTATGTGGATGGGGGATGTCAATAGCTACTTAACAAGCTAAAGAACGCGAAAATCGGACTCCGGATGTGGAAGTTATGGACAAAACGGTGAACTGCACGCGGCTGATGTAGGGGGGCCGTGCGCACGGGGTCTAGGGGCCGTGGGCACGGGGTCCCGTGCGCACGGTACACGTACCGAGGGCACGGGGTCACCTGGGACTCGCAGGATTGGCTGATTTCTTGGCGATTTGGGCTCCAAGTTGATGGATCTCGTGGATGGGGTGTAGCTGGGGGTATGGGAGTGGTATGGGGTGGTGGGGCAGAGGCGGAAGCGCACTGGAAGGGCCGTGCGCACGGGGTCTGACAGGCCCGTGTGCACGGGGTCCCGATGGCCCGTGTGCACGGGGTCCTCGAGGAGCGGATGAACAACTCCGGATCCGTGGGGAAAATCCAAGGTGAGGTCAAATTTGAGGGATGGAAGGTAGGGGAAGATGGTAGAGGGGTGGATCTACTTGCTAAACACCAAATTCATGGATCAAATCCAACAAAATCACACTAAACCAACAAATCACAAAAAATGGGGCTATTTTTGGTGGGTATTTTCGGATTTAGGACAAGAACAACAAAATCAAGCTAGAAAACAAAGAGGGGGGCTCCAATTTCGTGAGAAAACTGGCTCTGATACCATATGATGTAGGGTGGAACCCTATAGAGAAGATCTTTCATGAATTGGAGGTGGAATCCCCAAGAACAAGATGAACAAAGGAGGGAAAACAAGAGGAGCACTCAAGAACAAGTCAAATCACACATCCACTAGACAATCACACACATAAGATCCACAAGGTACATGAACAACAAAGGGAAATAAGATACATGGTAGAGTTCATCCCAAATCCTATGAAGGAGATGAGGGCTTGATGATCTAGATAGATCCTTCCCACAAGGGGGTCTTGAGCTAGGTCACTCCAAGAGGAGGTCTTGATCTCCTAGTGGAGTGGATCCATGGAGCAAAGCTCTCATATGTCTAACATATCCTTTGCTAACCCTAACAAATGGTCTAGGTACGGAATATATAGTCTTGGGGTCGAAGTGGGTGAAGAGGGGCTCGGATTGGGGATCACAGCCACCCATCCTGATGAGCCCATGCGCACGGGGTAAGTTGGGCCCGTGCGCACGGGGGTCCCGTGGGCACGGTACAGGCCCGTGAGCACGGGGTGCTCCAGTGCCAGATCCCTGAGTAGTCCGTGCGCACGGGGTCTCGGGGGCCCGTGCGTACGGGGTCGCCTGGGACTTCCTGTCCAGCTCCTGTTGCACTCCTTCCTCCTCCTTGTGGCCTTGTGGTCCTTCTCCAACTCCTTTGGGGTATCCCTCACCAGCTTGTGGGTGTCGGTCTTCGTACCTAAGGACACATAGAGCACTTTGGTGAGGTAGCAAGCAAGTCCAATGGATATTCATGATGTTCTCAAAGAAGAGCGGGTTCACCTTAGATCCGGTAGGTCCACTTGGGGCTTGATGTGCTATGATGGTGTACATGGAGATGAACGTGGGATGCTCCGTATCAATTTCCAATCAACAATATGTC
This sequence comes from Triticum dicoccoides, assembly GCF_002162155.2. Lineage (NCBI taxonomy): Eukaryota > Viridiplantae > Streptophyta > Magnoliopsida > Poales > Poaceae > Triticum > Triticum dicoccoides. Next base: position 534,986,357 of record NC_041393.1, on the reverse strand, counting down.
ATCCATATATAATATTAGAAATGCTACAGAGCTCCCACTCACTTTCTTGTAAATACAGGCTTCTCCAAAAGTCTGTATAAAACCATATGCTTTGATCACACTATCAAAACGTTTATTCCAACTCGGAGAGGCTTGCACCAGTTGATGATACCATAGACCAAGGGTAGGGTCATAGGCCTGACCTATACACCCCACCCAAGGTCACTACCCTAGAAGTAAAGACATTCAAAGAACAACAGAGGGTATCAATTGGAGTAGTCGAGTGCAATCCACTTGACCAATATCTCACTCGTATACCCCTCACTCTTAAATTCGCTCGACCAGGATCAAGTCATTTGACTATACAGGAACCACTCGACTGGCAGGAGACCAGGAGTCACTCAGGATGGCAACGGTCAGGCGTTCACTCCGTAGTCTTAAAGGTCATTAAATACACTTTATAGCTGGCGTTACCAGTAATGCCCTGTCTTAATGTACATTGAACCCCTGTAACGGAGGTGGGCCGGGGTCCTGGCGCACTCTATATAAGCCATCCCCCTCCTCTGGGACAAGGGTTCGCACCCCCTGTAACACACATACCCATATTCCAGTCGACCGCCTCAGGGCACCGAGACGTAGGGCTTTTACCTCCTCCGGGAGGGGCCTGAACTCATAAACTCGTGTGTACAATCTTGTCGTAGCTAGGGCCTTGCCTATTCATACGTACCCCGTATTCTTACTGCCAGACTTAGAACCACGACAGTTGGCGCCCACCATGGGGCAAAGCGTCTTAGCGACTTCCGGCGAGGTTGCATTTTCTCTGATCTTCATCAACATGGTTTCCAGCGGCGGTTTGGTCGTAAGCCGCGAGTTCCGACTCGGCGCGCTCACTTTCGTTGCCGACGACTCCGCCTGGCTCCAGGAGGCCCCCCTTGACGTCAAGGCTCTCCCGATCCTGGTTCATCCCACTTCCGCGCGAGTGCCTGCGGTAGCCATCTACCCTGTATCAGTCGGTCTTCGCATCGTCTTCTCACTCTGCTGGACGCTGCCACAAGTGATCTGGTCGATCGCAGCTCCAGCGGTGGGTGAAGCACATGGTGGCTCGTCAGATGTTCACCCCAAGTCTCGGCGATCGAGCCCGACGTATTTCACTGCGGTTTAGTTGACCTGTCAACTGATTTCGCGGACACATTTTCCGAGAGCGGGAGTTATGACCCTGCGGCGGAGGTCCTTATGGTCGACTCCCACCGCAGCCCACCTGGGTTTCATCACAGTGGTGGCAACAGTGGCGGCAACGGCCTGTCATTCGACCATGAGGAGTATCGACCCCAGGACAGTGCGAAGATAGCATATGAGCATATGGCAGCAGTAGAGTTTCAAGAGTACCAGAAGATTGCATATCCGAGTGATTTGCTGCGTGCCAAGAGGCCTGCCTCGGAGTCCGCATTTCAGTCGGCCGGCGATACCAAACCAGTACACATTTACCCGACCAACCCCAATGCTGCTCCGACCCATATCTAAACGACACTAGACAGCAAATAGGAAGAAGCGATCATCAAGTTCCTCCATGAGAACTGGGACATCTTTGCATGGAAGCCATCTGACATGCTAGGTGTACCCAGGGGACTGGCTGAGCACCGTTTGCGAGTCGACCCAAAGGCAAAACCCGTTAAGGAGCATCTTCGTCGGTCCACCGCGGAGAAGAGAAAGGCGATTGGCGAGGAGGTGGCTCGGCTTCTGGCTGTTGAGTTCATCCGAGAGATATACCACTCCGAGTGGCTCGCCAATGTTGTTATGGTCCCCAAGAACGATAAATCACTTCGAATGTGTATTGACTTCCAGCACATCAATCAGGCCTGCCCAAAAGATCACTTTCCCCTACCCCGCAGCAACCAGACAATCGACTCAACTGCGGGATGTGAGCGACTGTTCTTTTTGGACGCTTATTCCGTGTAACGCCCACGATGCGGCTATATCTCTCACGTGTCGAGGCACGACTTAGAGGCATAACCGCATTGTAGGTTTTGTCGCAAGAAGGGTCATCTTCACACAATCCCATGTAATGAACAAGAATGGGATAAAGAGAGTTGGCTTACAATCGCCACTTCACACAATACATAAATAAGTTCATACATCATCCAAAATACACTCATAGACCGACTATGGTCAAATCCAAATGAAAAGAAGACAACCCCAAATGCTAGATCCCCGATCGTCCCAACTGGGCTCCACTACTGATGATCTGGAAATGAAACATAGTAACGACCAAGGTCCTCATCAAACTCCCACTTGAGCTCGGTTGCGCCACTTGCACTAGTATCCTCGGCACCTGCATCTGTTTTGATAGAATCTGTGACTCATGGGGACTCAGCAATCTCACACCCATGAGATCAAGACTATTTAAGCTTGTAGGAAGGAAAAGGGGTAATATGGTGGAACTGCAGCAAGCACTAAGCATATATGGTGGCTAACATACGCAAGTGAGAGCGAGAAGAGAAGCAACGCATCAGTCGAGAAGCTAGAAGTGATCAAGAAGTGATCCTGAAACTACTTATGTTCATACATAACCCAACCGTGTTCACTTCCCGGACTCCGCCGAGAAGAGACCATCACGGCTACACACACGGTTGATGCATTTTAATGAAGTCGAGTGTCAAGTTCTCTACAACCGGACATTAACAAATTCCCATCTGCCTCATAACCATGGGCACGGCTTTCGAAAGATAATACCCGGTAGGGGTGTCCCAACTTAGCCCATCACAAGCTCTCACGGTCAACGAAGGATATACCTTCTCCCGGGAAGACCCGATCAGTCTCGGAATCCCGGTTTGCAAGACATTTCGACAATGGTAAAACAAGACCAGCAAAGCCGCCCGAAGTGCCGACAAATCCCGATAGGAGCTGCACATATCTCGTTCTCAGGGCACACCGGATTAGCCAGACGTCGGGTTGGCATAGACCCTGGTTGCCCAGGGGGCGCCGGACATCGCTCAGGTTGGACCAGCACTCGGAGGAGCACTGGCCCGGGGGGTAAATAAAGATGACCCTCGGGCTCGCGAAAACCCAAGGGAAAAAGGCTTAGGTGGCAAATGGTAAAGCCAAGTTTGGGTAGGTAGAGCTAACATAGCGATAGAGCGAGCAACTAGCAAAGCAAAGATAGAAGTGATATCGAAGGTATGGTCATCTTGCTTGCAAAGTTCTCAGAGTTGTTGAAAGCTTGATCCTCGTTAGTGTACTCAACAGGTTCCTCATTCACGTACTCGTCTCCCGGCTCTACCCAAAGCAAGAACACAAGCAACGGAACCACAATCAATCACGGTGCAATGCACAAACAACATGATGCAATACATGGCATGATATGCGGGATGTGATATGCAATGCTTATGCGGGCTCCGAAACGAAAAATGATGAACAAGGCATCAACTTGGCAAACCAAGTATGCCGCTGGAAAGATGAGGTGATTTCGGTTGAAATCGATATAAAGATCACCGGAATCGGATGCACGGTTTGCAAACGGCAAGCAAAACAAGAATGACACAATTCTGCGATTAATAGCATGATGCTACTTAGCATGCAACAAGAAACTATGTTACATCACTCCAACATAGCAACAAAGCATATGACAGTGATGTACAAGAGATTCTTGACAAAAGATTAACACTTAGCTATGGCTAATTCACACATTAACAGGTTGAAACAAGCATGGCAAAAGTGCAAAAGATATCAGCTTCACAGACTTGGTGAAAATACTAAACATGGCAGAAACAGCATCAGAAAGCAATGTTTAGGGCAAGCAAACATCATGCTATAGGAACATATCATAGAAACTTAAGGCATGGCATGATACTACTAATTGTATAGAACAAAAGTTCCTTACTGACCATGAGCCAAAAAGGATTATGGAAACCATGTAAACATAGCAAGTTTCGTTAACAGATTCAGCAAACTGAGCATGGCATTAACAGCATTATGAAGGCATCTTTGCGAGCTCGATTCACTCATCACAAGCCATTAAATGACAATATAAGCATAGCACCAGAAATAATACATGTTTATGAAACTAAACATGGCAAGAACAAGTTCATAGCATGTAAGGATCAACTACAACAACCTTGGCAAAATTGGATAACATGTAAACAATCTGCCAGGAAATATTTTATAGCAAACGTAGAGCAAGAAAATGACATGCTAGACTACTCCATAATTGCAAAAAGGGGCATTGATGGATATAGCATAACCATATGTTCAAAACATCCTTACTGAAGTATCTCAAAATAAACATGGATATCTCTATACCATCGAGTTTAGATGGCATAAAAATAACAGCAGAACAGGGACTGAAATCAGCAACATCATGAAGCGTAGTTTGCATGCTTGTTCTAGTCACCACATTGATCACAAAAATACATGGAAAGCACCTCTGTAAATATGGCATGGCATAGTACAAAACACATGTAGAGCTCATGCCCATAAGATGCACACAATAAATCTAGCAAAAATGACAAATGCCCACAATCTGTTAGGAATCAGAAACTAACATTATATAGCACTCTTGCAACGATGATTCGGGCATCAAGATGAACTCAAATTAACATGGCGCAATGTAACAAAATGAAGAGCACATCGTGATGAACATTTTGATATATCATGTGCAAGAAATGGAGCAGCATGCACAGAGTTATGATGTGATGAACAAGGCTAAATAATGTGACAGAAAATGACAGGATTTTCGGGGTCAACCTAGGGTTCCAGATCTGGATCGGGCTCGGGCGCGCGGATCGAGGTGGGCCGGTGCGA
>NC_041393.1:534971501-534981217 GCF_002162155.2 Triticum dicoccoides | reverse complement strand
GGTGGCCGGGTGCCATGTGTCGTGCCCTGGTTCGCCGGGCGGCGGCGGCGCGGGTGTCCGGCCCGGGACGGACACGTCCGGCGGCGCGGAGGGAGGTTTGCTAGGGTTGGACTGTTCCGGGGGGAGCACATATTTATAGGTAGAGGGAGCTAGGAGAGTCCAAATGGAGTGTAGTTTTCGCCCACACGATCGTGATCGGACGTTGGAGAGCATGGAGGTGACTTAGATGGGTTATTGGGCTGTTTTGGAGGGGTGTTGGGCTGCAACCCAAAAGATGCTTTTGTGGATACCCGGTTAACCATTGGAGTATCAAACGACCTCCAAATGGCACGAAACTTGACAGGCGGTCTACCGGTGCTATACCAAGGCCACTTGGCAAGCCTCGGTCCATTCCGAGAAAGTTTAACACCCACTCACGAAAGGAGACAAGAGGGGTGCACCGGTGCATGTGGGAGTGTCGGATTGCAAAACGGACAACGGGGAAAATGCTCGGATGCATGAGACGAACACGTATGCAAATGAGATGCACATGATGACATGATATGAAATGCATGACATGAACAAAATGAAAAACGAAAGACAAAACCCAACCGCGGAGGGAATATCATAACACATGGCCGAAAATGGCAAGAGTTGGAGGTACAAATGTGGAAAGTTACATCTGGGGCGTTACAACACTCCACCACTACAAGAGGATCTTGTCCCGATATCTAGGACTGAAAGAACTCCGGATATTCGGAACGGAGGTGATCCTCGCGCTCCCAGGTGGCTTCTCAGTCGGAATGGTGTGACCACTTCACTTTCAGGAATTTGATAGACTTGTTGCGAGTCTTGCGCTCAGTTTCTTCAAGAATAGCAACGGGGTGCTCATGATAAGAGAGATCTTCTTGGAGGTCAATTTCTTCGAAGTTGATAGTGCGCTCAGGAGTCTTGAAGCACTTGCGAAGCTATGACACGTGAAACACATCGTGCACGTTTGCAAAGTTGGACGGAAGCTCAAGTTGATAGGCGAGGTCGCCTCTTTTGCCAATGATCTTGAAAGGACCCACGTATCTAGGGGCAAGCTTCCCTTTGATACTAAAGCGACGAGTGCCTTTCATTGGAGAGACGCAGAGGTAGACATGGTCTCCGATTTCAAAAGCTACATCACGGTGCTTGTCATCATAATAACTCTTCTGGCGTGATTGCACGGCCTTGAGATTCTCACGAATGACTTTGCACATTTCTTCGGCTTCTGTGATCAAGTCATTGACAAGAAGTTGGCGTTCACCTGTCTCGGACCAATTGAGAGGAGTACAGCACTTTCTGCCATAGAGAATTTTGAATGGGGCCTTGCCCGAACTCGCTTGGAAGTTGTTGTTGTAGGAGAACTCGGCATATGGAAGACAATCTTCCCACTTCATACCGAAGGAAATGACACAAGCCCTGAGCATATCTTCGAGGATTTGATTGACTCGCTCGACTTGGCCACTTGTTTGAGGATGGAAAGTTGTGCTGAAGAGAATGTTGGTGCACATGGCCTTCTGAAAGGAGTCCCAGAACTTAGAGGTGAAAATGCTTCCACGGTCTGAAGAGATCAATTGTGGAATGTCGTGCAAGGAGACAATTCTGGAGGTGTATAACTCTGCCAGCTGAGCTGCTGTGATGGATTCTTTGATAAGAAGGAAATGAGCCACTTTAGTAAGCTTGTCAATGACAACGAAAATAGCATCATTTCCACGCTTGGACTTAGGAAATCCAGTCACGAAGTCCATCTCGATATGATCAAACTTCCATTCCGAAATAGCAAGAGGTTGGAGGAGACCAGCTGGTCGTTGGTGTTCTGCTTTCACCCTTCTGCAGACATCACATTCATTCACGAATTGAGCAATTTCTCGCTTCATTCAAGTCTGCCAATACGACTGCTTGAGATCATGGTACATCTTCGTACTTCCAGGATGAATGGATAGAAGGGAATTGTGTTCCTCGTTCATGATGACTTTTCTCAGATCACCTTTAGGAACCACAATACGATCCTCGAAGAAAAGAGTATCTTTGTCATCCAAGCGATAGCGCTTGTATTTGGAAATGCCCTTGTCGATACCACGTTTCACCTTTATCACCATGGTATCCAGGAGTTGTGCCTCACGAATTTGATCTTCCAAAGTAGGAGAGACTATGAGGTTGGCAAGAAAGCCTTGAGGAACAACTTGAAGATTCAGTTTGCGGAACGCTTCACAAAGGTCCGGTTGGAATGGCTTTATGATTAAGCTGTTGCAATAAGCCTTTCTGCTCAAAGCATCTGCAATCACATTCACCTTTCCAGGAGTATATTCAATACTTGGATTGTACTCTTGAATCATTTCGACCCATCGAGTTTGTCTGAGGATGAGGTTGGGTTGAGAGAAGATATACTTGAGGCTCTTGTGATCGGTGAAAATGTCCACTTTCCTTCCCAACAAGAGATGTCTCCATGTTATCAATGCATGGACAACTGCCGCCAACTCAAGATCGTGAGTGGGGTAGTTCTTTTCGCTGGGCTTCAACTGGCGAGAGGTATAGGCCACAACTTTCTTATCTTGCATTAACACAGCACCGAGACCTTGAAGAGAAGCATCACAGAAAACTTCGAATGGCTTGGATTCATCAGGAGGAGTCAAGATAGGAGCTGAAACTAGCTTCTCTTTGAGGGTGTTGAAAGCAACGTCACACTCAGGCGACCAAAGATACTTGACATGCTTCTGGAGGAGGTTGGAAAGAGGCTTTGCAATCTTAGAGAAGTTCTCAACGAATCTTCGACAATAGCTAGCAAGACCAAGAAAACTGCGGAGCTGCTTGACATTCTGAGGAGGTTCCCAATTCACAACTGCAGACACCTTCTCGGGATTAACAGCAATGCCCTTGGTGGAGATGATGTGACCAAGATAAAGAACTTCATCAAGCCAGAACTCACATTTGGAAAACTTCGCATAGAATTGATGCTCTCTGAGATTGTCGAGCACCAATCGCAAATGTTTGGCATGATCCTTCTTATTCTTGGAGAAGACCAAAATATCATCGAGATACACCAGAACGAATTCATTGGTGTAGGGGTTGAAAATGAAATTCATCATTCGAGAGAAAGTTGGAGGAGCATTGACAAGGCCGAAAGACATGACAGTATATTCATAAGAACCAAAGCTTGTTCTGAATGCTCTCTTGCGAATATCTTGTTCACGAATGCGAATTTGATGATAATCCATACGGAGGTCAAGCTTGGAGAATACTTTAGCACCTTTGAGTTGCTCGAATAGCTCATTGATGTTGGGAAGTGGATACTTGTTCTTGATTGTCTTCTTGTTCAATGGACGGTAATCGACGCACAGTCGGTCCGTGCCATCCTTCTTTTGGACAAAAAGAACTACACAACCCCATGGAGATGAACTTGGTCTGATCAAACCCAGACGCTCTTGTTCATCGAGCTGTTTCTTTAATTCCTTCAGCTCTTTAGGTCCAAGCTTGTATGGACGCTTGCAAATGGGTTCAGTGCCAGGCTCAAGACCGATAACGAATTCGACTGGCCGATGAGGAGGCATACCCGGAAGCTCTTCTGGAAAGACATCTTGGTACTCACAAACGACTGGAATCTGAGAGATTGCATCTAGCTCGCCCTTCTCATTGAGAGAAAACAACCGAATGGTTTCATCACGAGCGGCATAGATGATAACATCCTCAGAAGAGTGTGTCAATTGAATCTCCCTGGCAGCACAATCGAGCTGAGCCTTGTGCTTAGAAAGCCAGTCCATCCCGAGAATTAGATCGATATTAGAGTCAACAAGAACAACTGGAGAAGACAAAAATTTATAGTTTCCCATCTAGATAGAGACATCCCGAACCATGGAGCTTGCGTTCATGAATTTACCCGGAGAGACAACTGATAACGGTCTAGGCAAATCTTGAAAAACCATCTCATGCTTAGATGTAAAAGGTCTTGAGATGAAACTATGCGATGCACCAGTATCAAATAAAACTGTTGCAGGAATATCATTAACTGAGAGATTACCCATTATCACATCAGTAGATTCCTCCGCTTGCGCTACATTCATCATGTTCACCTTTGCAGACTTTGGATTATGCTTGACCACTACATTGCTAGAAGATCTCACAGGGGGAGGAGGAGGAAGGCGCCTTTGGTTGAAGCACTTGTTCGCGTAGTGACCTTTCTGCTGGCACTTGTTGCAAGTCACCTCTGAGAGTGGACAATGATAAGGAGCATTTGACCTTGGAACTTGAGAATTTGACTTGTTCTGATAGCCTGGGTTGGGTGGGTGGGAAGATCCACGACCACCTGAGTTCTTCTGCTGGTAAGGCTGACGAAACGGAGGAGGAGGAAGGTAGAACTTCTGCTGCTTAGTTGCCACTTGAGAGGAAGAAGAAGACTGAACTGCATCCCTGATTCTCTTCTTAGAAGCCTCACACTTGAGCTGAGCACCTTCTTGCTTGAGGGCCATATTGTAGAATTGAGCAAACTGAGTAGGCTCAACAAGAACGAGAGCTAATTGCAGATCCTCTCTAAGGCCACCTCTGAATTGATAGATCATACTCTTCTCATTAGGAACGTCTTGTTTAGCGAAGCGAGCAAGTTTGTGAAACTGCTTGTTGTATTCGTACACAGACATGTTGCCTTGCTTGAGATTGCGGAACTCCTCACGCTTGCTCTCAACAATACTGGTAGGAATGTGGTGAGCTTTAAAGTCCCAACAGAAATCAGTCCAAGTAATCACTCGACCTCCTCTGGAATCCTTGTATTGCTGGAACCAATCAGCTGCTTGGTCCTTGAGCTGAAAAGAAGCGAACTTGACGTAGTCCTCAGGCCTGACATTGCTACATTCAAAATGCGTGTTGATATCCACGAGCCAATCATCGGCGTCTGTGGCCTCGGCACAGTAGCTGAAAGACTTCGGCTGGTTTGCAAGGAACTGGTTGAGGGTAGGAAACTGAGGCTGATGATTGAACTACCCTTGACCTTGATTCCCTTGGTTGCCTTGGCCTTGGTTGCGCTCTTGCATCAGCTGAATCAACAACTGAGCATTGGTGTTTGTGGTTGCCATCAAAGCTTGCCATGCCTCCGGAGGCAGAGGTGGAGGTGGAGGGTTCGCCGGACTCCCATCATTGTGTTCCGGATTCTTACGCGTTGGCGGAGCCATCCTGAAGAGGGTGACATCCGTTAGCATCTTGATAGACAGATAGACAAGTTGAAACAACGGATAGAAATTGCAACATATAGTCTTCACAATAAACATTCGAACAAGGATGAATGAATGAATTCCAAAGCTAACATCACACGTCCATTAAGGTGAGAAGCCACTTGATAAGGGGTTGATGAATGAAATAAACAAGGTACAACTGGAACAAATAAGTGGTAAGGATTACCCAATCACAAACCAAATATCTGCGGGAAGAAATGCTAGAGCTACTTGAATCCCACCTATAAACTCCCGAAACTTTCTGGTTATGCAATCAGGTGTTGGGATACAGGGGAAGCAATATATCTCACCCAAACTAACAATCCCTACATCCAGTTGTATCCATCCATCAAAACATAACCAAGAAACCTTCGGAAATCGTGTACCTCAACCTTCGAAAAGCATCCGTTATACGAGTTATGGCAATACTCCCGAACTCCCCAGTATTGGGTGATGTCGAGGTTATCTCACCAACAACTGCATAAAAGAGATTTTCGATGTCGGCAAAACTCAGGTATTCCAGAACTGCAACGATAAAATTGTGATGACAACACCTCGGAGCTCAACACCCCAGGACACTGCCACAACCCCTAAATGTCAGGAGGCACCAAGAACAATGTTCTCGTCACAAAACCATTGGAACGATTCCAAGATACCCGCGTGATCCTAAACAAAAAAGTGAAATTTGAGGAGAGGAAAGTCAAAACATCTACATCAGGAGACCTCACCAGAGCGACGAAGGGACTAAGGAGTAAAAAGAATCCTATTCTTCGATATATATAATCCTAAGACTCAAAACATTTTTGATCTAGACTCAACAACGCCAGTGACTCGATCAAGCAGGGGGGTTCCTAAGTCGGAGATGGCTCTGATTACCAACTTGTAACGCCCACGATGTGGCTATATCTTTCACGTGTCGAGGCGCGACTTAGAGGCATAACCGCATTGTAGGTTTTGTCGCAAGAAGGGTCATCTTCACACAATCCCATGTAATGAACAAGAATGGGATAAAGAGAGTTGGCTTACAATCGCCACTCCACACAATACATAAATAAGTTCATACATCATCCAAAATACACTCATAGACCGACTATGGTCAAATCCAAATGAAAAGAAGACAACCCCAAATGCTAGATCCCCGATCGTCCCAACTGGGCTCCACTACTGATCATCTGGAAACGAAACATAGTAATGACCAAGGTCCTCATCAATCTCCCACTTGAGCTCGGTTGCGCCACTTGCACCGGTATCCTCGGCACCTGCATCTGTTTTGATAGTATCTGTGAGTCACGGGGACTCAGCAATCTCACACCCGCGAGATCAAGACTATTTAAGCTTGTAGGTAGGAAAAGGGGTAATATGGTGGAACTGCAGCAAGAACTAAGCATATATGGTGGCCAACATACGCAAGTGAGAGCGAGAAGAGAAGCAATGCATCGGTCGAGAAGCTAGAAGTGATCAAGAAGTGATCCTGAAACTACTTACGTTCATACATAACCCAACCGTGTTCACTTCCCGGACTCCGCCGAGAAGAGACCATCACGGCTACACACACGGTTGATGCATTTTAATGAAGTCGAGTGTCAAGTTCTCTACAACCGGACATTAACAAATTCCCATCTGCCTCATAACCGTGGGCACGGCTTTCGAAAGATAATACCCTGTAGGGGTGTCCCAACTTAGCCCATCACAAGCTCGCACGGTCAACGAAGGATATACCTTCTCCCGGGAAGACCCGATCAGTCTCAGAATCCCAGTTTGCAAGACATTTCGACAATGGTAAAACAAGACTAGCCAAGCCGCCCGAAGTGCCGAAAAATCCCGATAGGAGCTGCACATATCTCGTTCTCAGGGCACACCGGATGAGCTAGACATCGGGTTGGCATAGACCTTGGTTGCCCAGGGGGCGCCGGACATCGCTCAGGTTGGACTAGCACTCGGAGGAGCACTGCCCGAGGGGCAAATAAAGATGACCCTCGGGCTCGCGAAAACCCAAGGGAAAAAGGCTTAGGTGGCAAATGGTAAAACCAAGTTTGGGCCTTGCTGGAGGAGTTTTATTCAAAGCGAACTGTCAAGGGGGTCCCATAAATCACCCAACCGCGTAAGGAACGCAAAATCAAGGAACATAACATCGGTATGACGGAAACTAGGGCGGCAAGAGTGGAACAAAACACCAGGCATAAGGCCGAGCCTTCCACCCTTTACCAAGTATATAGGTGCATTAATTAAACAAGAGGTATTGTGATATCCCAAAATATCCATGTTCCAACAAGGAACAAACTTCATCTTCACCTGCAACTAGCAACGCTATAAGAAGGGCTGAGCAAAAGCGGTGACATAGCCAAACAACGGTTTGCTAGGAAAGGATGGTTAGAGGCTTGACATGGCAATATGGGAGGCATGATAAACAATTGGTAGGTAGAGCTAACATAGCGATAGAGCGAGCAACTAGCAAAGCAAAGATAAAAGTGATATCGAAGGTATGGTCATCTTGCCTGCAAAGTTCTCAGAGTTGTTGAAAGCTTGATCCTCGTTAGCATACTCAACAGGTTCCTCGATCACGTACTCGTCTCCCGGCTCTACCCAAAGCAAGAACACAAGCAACGGAACCACAATCAATCACGATGCAATGCACAAACAACATGATGCAATACATGGCATGATATGCGGGATGTGATATGCAATGCTTATGCGGGCTCCGAAAGGAAAAATGATGAACAAGGCATCAACTTGGCAAACCAAGTATGCCGCTGGAAAGATGAGGTGATTTCGGTTGAAATCGATATAAAGATCACTGGAATCGGATGCACGGTATGCAAACGGCAAGCAAAACAATGACACAATTCTGCGATTAACAGCATGATGCTACTTAGCATGCAACAAGAAACTATGTTACAGCACTCCAACATAGCAACAAAGCATATGACAGTGATGTACAAGAGATGCTTGACAAAATATGAACACTGAGCTATGGCTAATTCACATATTAACAGGTTCAAACAAGCATGGCAAAAGGGCAAAAGATATCAGCTTCACAGACTTGGTGAAAATACTGAACATGGCAGAAACAGCATCAGGAAGCAATGTTTAGGGCAAGCAAACATCATGCTACAAGAACATATCATAGAAACTTAAGGCATGGCATGATACTACTAATTGTATAGAACAAAAGTCCCTTACTGACCATGAGCCAAAAAGGATTATGGAAACCATGTAAACATAGCAAGTTTCGTTAACAGATTCAGCAAACTGAGCATGGCATTAACAGCATTATGAAGGCATCTTTGCGAGCTCGATTCACTCATCACAAGCCATTGCATGACAAGATAAGCATAGAAACAGCAAGAATACATGTTTATGAAACTAAACATGGCAAGAACAAGTTCATAGCATGTAAGGATCAACTACAACAACCTTGGCAAAATTGGATAACATGTAAACAATCTGCCAGAAAAACATTTTATAGCAAAAGTAGAGCACGAAAATGACATGCTAGACTACTCCATAATGGAAAACAGGGGCATGGATGGATAGAGCATAACCATATGTTCAAAACATCCTTACTGAAGTATCTCAAAATAAACATGGATCTCTCTGTAGCATCGAGTTTACATGGCATAAAAATAACAGCAGAACAGGGACTGAAATCAGCAACATCATGAAGCGTAGTTTGCATGCTTGTTCTAGTCACCACATTGATCACAAAAATACATGGAAAGCACCTCTGTAAATATGGCATGGCATAGTACAAAACACATGTAGAGCTCATGCCCATAAGATGCACACAATAAATGTAGCAAAAATGACAAATGCCCACAATCTGTTAAGAATCAGAAACTAACATTATATAGCACTCTTGCAACGATGATTCAGGCATCAAGATGAACTCAAATGAACATGTCGCAATGTAACAAAGTGAAGAGCACATCGTGATGAACATTCTGATATATCATGCACAAGAAACGGAGCATCATGCATGGGGTTATGATGCGATGAACAGGGCTAAATAATGTGACAGAAAATGACAGGATTTTCGGGAGTGAACTGCAAAAAACCACCACATTGAAGCGTAGGTTTGCAGAAAAGACTCTTCTACGAATTTGTGCCAGGAAACACTGATTCTCGGCTTAATATTTTGCAGAAAACACTAGTTGATGGCTTTGGCCCATTTGATGACGATTATGACAGATGGAGCCCACCATTTGCTGATGTGGCTAACGGCCTTTTTGCCAAAACGCCCTCCCCTCCCTGAAAATTTTCCCCCTATAAAATTGACCCTCTCCCAGGGACGCTGCCTCCCTCCGGCGCGCCTCACCTCCCAGTGCTGCCGCCTCCTTCCCGGCGCGCCCCGCCCTCCCTCCCGGCGCCGCCGCCTCCCTCTCCGGCGCGAACCCGGTGCGCAGCTCGGTCACGCCCCCACCTCCCTCTGGTGCGCCGCGCCACCGCCTCTCTCCGGCTGCCCCCGCCTCCCAACGCCACCGCCTCCCTCCTGACGCGCCCCTGTCCTCCCAG
>NC_041393.1:534966455-534971254 GCF_002162155.2 Triticum dicoccoides | reverse complement strand
GCCGCCGCCTCCCTCCCCGCCTCCCAGCGCCGCCGCCTCCCTCCCGACGCGCCCCCATCCTCCCAGCGCTGCTGCCTCCCTCCCGACGCGCCCCCATCCTCCCAGCGCCGCTGCCTCCCTCCCCAGCGCGACCACGCGCGCGCAGCTCGGGCGCACGCAACTCAGACGCGACCTGGCCTCCAGCGGAGCAAGCGGCGCCGACGACACACAGCCGGGCACCAGCGGCGGCGCGCATGACCGAGCCCCCGCCCCTAGTCGCCGGCGACCCAAGCCAGCAGCGCCGCTGCGCGCATGAACCAGCCACCGCCACCTCCTCTGGAGCTGATTGCGTTTTGGACTTTTACATGAAGGGTGACTATGCAAAAATACAAGGACCCCACATGTCATAATCGAGGTTAAAATGCATAAAACGGTCGATCAGTGTTTTTTGCAAAAGATTAGGACCAAAATCAGTGTTTTCTGGCACAAATTCATAGAAGAGTAGTTTATGCAACCCTACGCTTCAATGTGGTGGTTTTTTGCAATTCACTCGATTTTCGGGGTCAACCTAGCGTTCCAGATCTGGATCGGGCTCGGGCACGCGGATCGAGGCGGGCTGGTGCGAGCTTGCCGGAGTTGGCGAGGAGGAGGCCGTCGGAGAGGTTGACGGGGTCGGGGCCGGCCGGATCTGGCGCCGGTCGGTGGCGGGAACCGCGACGAGGGTCGGCGGCGGCGGCCAGGGGCGCGGGCGGCGGCAGGGCGGCGGCCGGGCGGCGCACGCGCGGGGCTGAGCGGCGGCGGCGCGGAGGCTCTCGGGCGCGGAGAGCGAGGCCACGGGCCGCGGGGGCCGGCTGCGGGCTCGGCGGGCCAGGGCGGCGCGCAGTGGCCGGGTGCCACATGTCACGCCCTGATTCGCCGGGAGGCGGTGGCGCGGGTGTGTGGCCTGGGACGGACAGGTCCGGCGTCGCGGAGGGAGGTTTGCTAGGGTTGGACTGCGAAAAATCCGGGGGGGAGCACATATTTATAGGTAGAGGGAGCTAGGAGACTCCAAATGGAGTGTAGTTTTCACCCACACGATCGTGATCCGACGTCGGAGAGCATGGAAGTGACTTAGATGGGTTATTGGGCTGTTTTGGAGGGGTGTTGGGCTGCAACCCAAAAGAGGCCTTTGTGGATACCCGGTTAACCGTTGGAGTATCAAACGACCTCCAAATGGCACGAAACTTGACAGGCGGTCTACCGGTGCTATACCAATGCCACTTGGCAAGCCTCGGTCCATTCCGAGAACGTTTAACACCCTCTCACGAAAAGAGACAAGAGGGGTGCACCGGTGCATGTGGGAGTGTCAGATTGCAAAACGAACAACGGGGAAAATGCTCAGATGCATGAGACGAACACGTATGCAAATGAGATGCACATGATGACATGATATGAAATGCATGACATGAACAAAATGCAAAATGAAAGACAAAACCCAACCACGGAGGGAATATCATAACACATGGCCAAAAATGGCAAGAGTTGGAGTTACAAATGTGGAAAGTTACATCCGTGGTGTTACATTCTGGGTACCATCAGATCCGGTTGTATGGACCCGACGAGATAAAGACAGCTTTCATCACCCCGTTCGGGTCTTTTTGCTATGTTACTATGCCCTTTGGCCTCAAGAATGCTGGTGCCACATTCATGCGCATGATTCAAAAGTGCCTGCTCACCCAAATCAGTCGAAATGTGGAAGCATACATGGATGACATAGTGGTTAAGTCACGCAAAGGTTCCGACCTGCTGACTGACCTCGCTGAAAGCTTTGCCAACTTAAGAAGATATGATATCAAGCTCAATCCATCAAAGTGCACATTCGGAGTTATCGGCTGAAAGTTACTCGGTTTTCTCGTTTCCGAACGAGGGATCGATGCAAATCTAGAGAATATTGGCACAATCCTCCGAATGAAGGCTCCAGTGCGTGTGCACGATGTTCAGAAGCTTACTGGTTGTTTGGTCGCATTGAGTCAATTCATCTCACGCCTCGGTGAAAAGGCACTGCCTCTTTACCGACTGATGAAGAAGTCTAACAAGTTTGAGTGGAATGACGAAGCTGAAGCATCGTTTGAAGAGCTCAAAGCCCTGCTCTCCACCCAGCTGGTGCTTACTGCTCCAGTCAGCAAGGAGCCTCTATTGCTTTATATCGCAGCCACTAGACAGGTTTTTAGCATAGTGCTCATGGTCGAGTGGGAAGAAGAAGGCAAAGCCTTCAAAGTTCAGCGCCCTGTGTATTACATTTCAGAAGTCCTGACCCTGTACAAGCAGAGATATCCTCATTATCAGAAGCTTGTTTATGGGATTTACTTGACCACGAAGATAGTTGCACACTATTTCTCTATTCATTTAGTTCCAGTCGTCAGCAACGCTCCATTGTCAAAAAAATTGAATAGCAGAGATGCAACTGGTCGAGTGGCAAAATGGGTGATTGAACTCCTTCCTTTAGATATCAAGTTTGAGGCAAAGAAGGCCATCAAGTCTCAAGCAATTGTAGATTTCCTCACAGAGTGGATAGAACAACAGCATTCGACTCAGATTCAGTCGGAACATTGGACCATGTTCTTCGATGGATCCAAGATGTTGAATGGCTCTGGTGTAGGAGTGGTTTTAGTGTCCCTACGAGGAGACAAGCTCAGTTATGTCCTCTAGATCCACTTTGATTCTTCAAACAATGAAGCTGAGTATGAGGCACTATTGTATGGGTTGCGTATGGTGATTTCACTTGGCGTCCGACGCTTGATGGTCTACGGTGAATCAGACTTAGTGGTTAATCAAGTAATGAAGGAATGGGATGTCAGGAGTCCAGCAATGACCGGTTATTGCAGTGCAGTGAGAAAGCTAGAGAAGAAGTTTGAGGGGTTAGTGCTCCACCACATACCACGAATTAAGAATCAAGCTGATGATGATCTCGCAAAGATAGGTTCCACTCGGAAGCCTATCCCCAGCAATGTGTTCTTGGAGCATCTCCACACCCCGTTAGTACAAGAATATCCCTTCAAGGAAGAGCCCCCGCAACCAATAAGTTCAACCGACCCAACTGAGATTGAGGTTCCAGCTGTGGTCGATTTGATCATGGAAGTCTTGGTGATCACGCCCGATTGGACGGTACCGTACATCGCATACATTCTTAGGCAGGAGCTCCCAGAGGATGAGGATGAAGCTCGCCAGATAGTCCGTTGATCCAAAGCCTTCACCGTGATAAAAGGACAACTTTACAGAGAAAGTGTCACAGGAGTGGCTCAACACTACATCACCCCAGAAGAAGGTCGAATGATCCTAAACAATATCCACTCGGGGACCTGTGGTCACCATGCGTCCTCTCGGACCATCATGGCCAAAGCATACCAAGAGGGATTCTATTGGCCTCGAGCAAATGAGATGGCAAAAGATATAGTCGACAAGTGCGCAGGTTGCCAATTCTACTCCAACATGTCCCACAAGCCTGCGTCTGCCTTGAAGACTATTCCACTCGTCTGGCCGTTTGCAGTTTGGGGATTGGATATGGTTGGACCCTTCAAGACCAGCAGAAGTGGTTTCACTCATTGCTTGTAGCAGTCGACAAGTTCACTAAGTGGATCAAAGCCAAGCCCATCAAAAACCTTGACGCAGGCACTACCGTCAGTTTCATCAAGGAGTTGATATTCAGATATGGAGTTCCTCACAGCATTATCACAGATAACGGCTCCAACTTTGATTTTGATGAGTTCAAGGCGTTCTGTGCATCCCAAGGACTCGGGTCGACTACGCGTCTGTTGCACACCCGCAGTCAAATGGGCAAGTAGAGAGGGTGAATGGTTTGATCCTTCAAGGGTTAAAACCCCGACTGATGTGCAACCTCAAGCACGCTTCTGGAGCTTGGGTGATTGAGTTACCATCCGTCCTATGGGGGCTGAGAACGACGCTGAACCGGTTGACCAACCGAACCCCTTTCTTCCTGGTGTACGGCGCCAAGGTTGTGCTTCCGAGTGACTTGCTGCACAATGCCCCCCGAGTGGAACTCTTCTCAGAAGCTAAAGCTGAGTAGGCACGTGAAGACGCAGTTGATCTCCTGGAAGAGGAACACGAGATAGCTTTGATTCGGTCGACCATCTATCAGCAAGATCTGCGTTGATTCCATGCCCGTAATGTCAGAGGTCAAACATTTCAGGAAGGAGACCTTGTGCTCCGAGTGGATCGGAGAAGGCCTCACAAGCTTGCTCCGGCCTGGGAAGGTCCCTTCATCATCACCAAGGTGCTTCACAATGGAGCGTACCACATATACAACGTAGCCAAGAATATGGACGAGCCATGCGCATGGAACGCAGAGCTGCTTTGTCCTTTCTATACCTAAAATCACTCGACCCGACGAGTTGTAATAAGAGTACTTCAGTTTGCTTACCAAAGACAAAAATTTTGCAGTATCTTAATGATTGATTCCCCGTAATCATTTGTGTCTGAATCCCACAATGGGTGGCTTAGCCGCAAACCTGATTCTCCTAAGTTAAAAATATTCCGAGTGGAGAGCAATCCTCCCACTCGGAGGCTTAGCTACGACCCCGTACTCGCCTAAGTTAAAAATATTCCGAGTGGAGAGAAATCCTCCCACTCGAGGGCTTAGCCGCAACCCCGTAGCCGCCTAAGTTAAAAATATTCCGAGTGGAGAGAAATCCTCCCACTCAGGGGCTTAGCTGCGACCCCGTACTCACCTAAGTTAAAAAATATTCCGAGTGAAGAGCAATCCTCCCACTCGGGGGCTTAGCCGCGACCCCGTACTCGCCTAAGTTAAAAATATTCCGAGTGAG
>NC_041393.1:534955742-534966110 GCF_002162155.2 Triticum dicoccoides | reverse complement strand
ACTCGCCTAAGTTAAAACAACACTCTGAGTGGAGAGCAATCCTCCCACTCATGGGCTTAGTCGCGACCCCACGCTCGCCTAAGTTAAAAACATTCCGAGTGGAGAGCAATCCTCCCACTCGGGGGCTTAGCCGTGACCCCGCACTCGCCTAAGTTAAAAACATTCCGAGTGGAGAGCAATCCTCCCACTCGAGGGCTTAGCCGCGACCCCGCACTCGCTTAGTTAAAAACATTCTGAGTGGAGAGCAATCCTCCCACTCGGAGGCTTAGCTGCGACCCCGTACTTGCCTAAGTCACAAAGATCCTCTGAGCTACGCCACAAGTACAACATGCGCTCCATCCCGATTCGCAAGGACGACGAGGTGTCGACTGAACACAGCATCAGAGCTATGTCACAAGTACAATGTACGGTCCATCTCGATCTGCAGGGACGATAAGGTGTCGATTGAACACAGCGTCAGAGCTGCGCCACAAGTACAATTTACGCTCCATCCTGATCCGCAAGGACGACGAGGTGTCGATTGAACACATCGCCTGAGCCATTCGACGAAAGGTGAAAAGATCAAGTTCACTCGGAATCGAAATACATTCAAAAGTGACAAAGGCAAAGCCATCATATTCAAAGAAAACCAAGTTCAGATAAATCCCACAAAAGTTTAGAACCGCAACGGGCAGAAGTACTCAAGCATCAAGCCTGAAAGAGTTTAACGGTTACATAACCACTCAGCATTCCGAGGCAAATAAAGGTGGGGCATAATGTTTGTTCACTCAGTAGGAGGAGGACTTGCTAGATCGCAAAAGTTGTCAAGGTCGATGATGTTTGCGATGCAAGTGGTGGTGTCATGGAAGGTGTCCATAAAGGACTGGAAGCTGAGCTTTTTGAAGTTGGCAACCTTGAGATCCGCCAGCTTGTCTTCTCTGACATCCTTGCAGTGCACCCGGACCAATGACAGAGCAACATCGGCGCAACAATGGGCAAATGACTTCTTCCGTTCCTGCACTCGACCAGGGATTTGATGCAGTCGAGTCATTGGAGACTCGAGATCCTGTGAGAGTTCCATCTGAGGCCAGAGTTCAACGTCAATCCGCTTCATTGCCACCTTCAGACGAGCGAGATAATCCACATCAATGTCCAAGCGAGACTCCAACTGTAGCACATTCATTGCAACGTCATCTTTGACAGGAGAGTTTATGGAGTCAAGACCTGTCTCAACCCGCCCAGTTTCTGCTTCAAAGTCTTGACAAAGTTCTGCATAGTCAGAAAAGCAGTGAATCGATAGTTTAACAACATGTGTCAGTCGACATTAACAAATCAATCAAACGAGAGGAAATTCCTTCAAGCTTCAAGACCAACTTCACAACAAGCTACCCCAAATAAGACTCCAATTGGCCCTTCTTGGCCTTGAGACTTCCAACTTCGTCAGTCAAGCTTTCCTTGTCCTTCTTTAGTCGCGCAAGTTCCTGGTTGGCTTCAGAAACGGCAGTCTTCAACTTGGAGTTCTCCTCTTCCAACTTGTTGACTGAGGCCAACTTCTTGTCCGCAAGTGCCGTTTTCTCTCGTGCTTCCTTCTGGGCTGTGGCAAGATCTTGATCCTTCTTCTCCAGAGCCAGCTTCATTTTCTCTAAAGAAATAACATTCTTCAGACGAGCTTGGAGTTAACGGTTTTCACTATGCACATTTGTTCGAGTGGAGTCACTCGGTTCAAAGAGACTAAAAGAGAGAGAGAGAGAGAGAGAGAGAGAGAGAGAGAGAGAGAGAGTCATAAGGTGGACAGTCGATGAATGGTTACCTCCCATGGTAGCTACTTCGTCCTGGGCCTTCTTGAGGTTCTTCTTGGCCAGTTCCAGATCAAAGTTAAGGCTGATCTGCTTCTTCTCCAGTTCAGGAAATTGGGTTCCAAGATCACAAGACTTCTGCAGTCAGCAAATAAGATATGTCACTCGATGGAAACAAAAGTCAGTCACAGCGAAATTGCTCTAAGACTACCACTGAATCAAGCATTCAACAGTAGTATCGGGGGCTACACCCAGTGGGTGCACTTGGCGTGCCCTCACTGGTCCGGTTTGCACTCGGCATGGTCTACCCAACACGAGGAAAAAAAGAGATTCTCATACCCCAGCCGACTACCAGCAGTCGACCGCGGTCTCGGGGACTACACCCAGTGGGTGCACTCTGCGTGCCCCCACTGGTTCAGAATAACACTCGACTCAACCTGGTCGACTCAAGTAGAAGAACTATTCAAATCTAAGTCAGAAACACCCTAGTGGGTGATTGGATGTGAAATGCAGACCCATGATAGATGCACATAAAAGGTTCCAAAACACTCATCCAAGGACACTTCACGGACAATGAAGCAATAGTTGCAACTACCTACAGTTAAGAGACCAATCGGCAACCAACTAACCTTGACGTTGGCTTGCAGAGCGGTGCTGGCATTATAGGCAACCTGGTTGGCCTCGTGCACTACCTTCATCTGCTCCATCACGAGGTTTGCCTAGAGAAGGGCTTCCCTGGCGGCACTCGGCAGATTGTCTGGGGTATGATATGCAGCAAAGAGCGATGATGGCAGTACAGTCGAAACAGTCATAGGGTCTGAAGCATGGAGTTGTACGGGAGCGGCAGAGACCTGAGTAGTCGACGCCGAAGGACGGTCAGTCGACAGTGGATTGGCAAAGGTAACATTGTATCGAGCCGGATATCCGGATCGCTGCACCATCGTCTCAGGCACCGATGTCGACTGAGGCACCTGACCCTCGGTCGTCCTCCCGCTTGAGGCCCTGCCCCTCCTTCTCCTCTCTCTCAGAGGCACTTCTTCTTCTTCATCCGGAAGCTCAATGACGTCCCGCGAAGCTGCAACAAAAAGCAGCCTTAAGAGTTCAATCGACCAACAACCCAGTCGGCAGATAAAATTCTAGATGGCCACAGTGTACCAGCTTTGGAAGTGGTCGCGTCATTATCCTCCTCATCACTTGGGACCTTGTCAACGTCCATGGAAGTCGCGGAAGTTGCAGCACTGAAAAAGTTCATAATCCACTCAGTCCGAGCAAAAGTATGAGTCGGTATAAGAAAACGCGGAAAGATAGAGCACTCAACCAGAGGCAACGGGAACGTCCATCTTGATCTTGGGAAAGGTCTTCCGAGGCTTCGAAGGGGCGACCTTGGGTTGCTTGGCGATCTTCTCCGTCGGCTCCAGAGTCGAAGTCCGAGTGCGCTTGTGTGCTTGGGTACTCGGAGCCACGGTCTTGCCGCGCCCGCCCGCCGGATCTTGGAGTTGCTTGGATCGACGCTCTAAGCGAGGTGGTGAGTCGACTACCTCTTTGTCGTCCGACTCATCACTTTCTTCCTCATCGTCATCTTCTGGAGATTGCCAGTCGCCACTCTCTTCTGTGCTGTCATGTCCCTCCTGGTCTTGCTCCAGGGCTTGTTCACCATTGGGCATTGAGTACATCTCAATATAAACCTACAAGACAAGAAGTCAATCAAATATCAGTCGGATTCACAAACAGTTGCAAGACAGATTGAAGTGCACTCAGTAGCGAAGATCGGACCTTGTTTGGCTGGTTGTTGGTGTTGAATGGATCGACTCTCCTAGCTCCCCTAGGGTTGTCCTTGTTTCCTGTAATGCTCTTCAGCCACAGGGCCACCATTTCATCCATAACCTCCTCTGGGTGAACCCGAGCGGTGTCGTTGGCTCCCGAGTACATCCACATCGAGTGGTCACGAGCTTGGAGTGGCTGGATGCATCGACTGAGAAACACCTCCAACAAATCCATGCCCATTACACCCTGACGGACCAACTAGACTACCCTCTCGGCCAACATGTTCGTTTCCACTCTCTCTGCTCCGGTCACGGTCAGAGAAGAAGGTTGCTGGGCACGATCTAAGGAGAAAGGGGGAAGGCCGGTCGACTGACCAGGGGTCGCAATATCCTGGCAGTAGAACCAGGTCGACTGCTAGCCCCTGACCGACTCAGGAAGTGTCATGGGAGGGAAAGCACTCCTCTTCCTCATATGGACCGCACATCTGGATAACGTGTGTCCTCTCGTCACTCGAATTCGCCTTCTTCACGGTCTGAGAGCGGATTGTGAAGATGTATTTGAAAAGACCCCAGTGCGGTCGACAACCCAAGAAATTCTCACACATGGACACAAACGCGGCGAGGTACGTGATGGTGTTGGGAGAGAAGTGGTGGAGCTGAGCACCGAAGAAATTCAAGAAGCCCCAGAAAAAAGGATGTGGAGGAAGAGAAAAGCCACGGTCGACATGGGTAGCAAGCAGGACACACTCACCCGACCGCGGCTGAGGCTCCATCTCCCCCTCCAGCAACCTCGCGGCCCCAGCAATGATCAAACTGGAGGTGGCCAGCTCTAACAGATCCTATTGCCGGAGCGAAGATTGGATCCAATCACCCTGGATCCAGCCCGGCGGCGGCGCAGACCTCGACGATGACCCTCGATTCGTCTTCTTGCCTTTCGCCGCCCCTGTCGCCTTTTTTGCACGCTCCAGCGCCGCTGTCTTGTCCTTCAGCATGGTGGCAGGCGGCGCACTAGCGGGATGGCGGCATCGAGGGCGGAGGAAGAAGATGCAGTGGAGAAACGGAGAAAGAAGAAGGGGATTGTGGGCGCACAGTGCAGACGCCTCGGTCCCGATGCCTTTTAAGGACCCACTTCCGAGTGGCTGACGAGTGGTCTCGAGCAATCCTGTCAAATCCCACAACAGTCGCACGCCGGGTACGTGGCAAAAAAGGTGGCGCAGAAATCGAGGCGCCCATATCTATCCATCCCGCTTACTATGGCGCGCTCTGCCTCGCGCGCTTCACCAAATTTTTGAATCCCGTGAGATCCGGGATCCGCAGTAGCCAATCACGCCAAAGATTTCGCATCGAAGCAACACTCGACGAGTACCAGCACGATTCCACTCGACAACTTCTAAATCGATCAAGGTGGTTGAAACGAAGCCGAAGTTTGAGCGTAAGCCTCCAATCCAGCATGGATACTTGTGAAGCACAAGAGCCAAGGCTGGACCAACTTCAACCTTCTTTCCACTCGGTCCTCAATCCATTCGGGGGCTAATGATGATGCCATAGACCTAGGGTAGGGTCATAGGCTGACCTATACACCCCACCGAAGGTCATTACCCTAGAAGTAAAGACATTCAAAGAACACCAGAGGGTATCAATTGGAGTAGTCGAGTGCATCCACTCGACCAATCATCTCACTCGGATACCCCTCACTCTTAAATTCGCTTGACCGGGATCAAGTCATTCGACTATACAAGAACCACTCGACCGGCAGGAGACCAGGAGTCACTCAGGATGGCAACGGTCGGGCGTTCACTCCGTAGTATTAAAGGTCATTAAATACACTTTATAGCTGGCGTTACCAGTAACGCCCTATCTTAATGTACATTGAACCCCTGTAATGGAGGTGGGTTGGGGTCCTGGTGCACACTATATAAGCCACCCCCCTCCTCTGGGACAAGGGTTCGCACCCCTTGTAACACACATACCCATATTCCAGTCGACCGCCTCAGGGCACCAAGACGTAGGGCTTTTACCTCCTCCGAGAGGGGCCTGAACTCGTAAAATCGTGTGTACAATCTCGCCGTAGCTAGGGCCTTGCCTCTTCATATGTACCCCATATTCTTACTGTCAGGCTTAGAACCACGACACCAGTCCATAAATGGATCGCTAGGGCTTGCACACTTTGTTAGCACCCTTTGGATCGACAAAACCTTCTGGTTGTATCATATACAACTCTTCTTCCAAGAATCTATTCAGGAATATAGTTTTGACATCCATCTGCCAGATTTCATAAAATGTGGCAACTGCTAACATGATTTAGACGGATTTAAGCATCGCTGCAGTTGAGAAAATCTCATTGTAGTCAACACCTTGAACTTGTCGAAAACCTTTTGCGACAAATCAAGCTTTTTAGATAGTAACACGTACTATCAGTGTCCGTCTTCCTCTTGAAGATCCATTTATTTAATATGGCTTGCCGATCATCGAGCAAGTCCACCAAAGTCCACACTTTGTTCTCATACATGGATCCCATCTCAGATTTCATGGCCTCAAGCCATTTCACGGAATCTGGGCTCATCATCGCTTCCTCATAGTCTGTAGGTTCATCATGGTCTAGTAACATGACTTCCAAAATAGGATTACCATACCACTCTTATGCGGATCGCACTCTGGAAGACCTATGAGGTTCGGTAGTAACTTGATCTGAAGTTTCATGATCATCATCATTAGCTTCCTCACTAATTGGCGTAGGAATCACTGGAACTGATTTCTGTGATGAACTGCTTTCCAATTCGGGAGAAGGTAAAATTACCTCATCAAGTTCTACTTTCCTCCCACTCACTTCCTTTGAGAGAAACTCCTTCTCTAGAAAGGATCCATTCTTATCAATGAATATCTTGCCTTCGGATCTGTGATAGAAGGTGTACCCAACAGTTTCCTTTGGGTATCCTATGAAGATGCATTTCTCCGATTTGGGTTTGAGCTTATTAGGTTGAAGCTTTTTCACATAAGCATCGCAGCCCCAATATTTAAGAAACGACAACTTTGGTTTCTTGCCAAACCATAGTTCATAAGGCGTCGTCTCAACAGATTTTGATGATGCCCTGTTTAATGTGAATGCAACTGTCTCTAATGCATAACCCCAAAATGATAGTGGTAACCTAGTAAGAGACATCATATATTGCACCATATCCAATAAAGTGCGGTTACGACATTCGGACACACCATTATGATGTGGTGTTCCATGTGGCGTGAGCTGTGAAACTATTCCACATTTTTAAATGAAGGCCAAACTCGTAACTCAAATATTATCCTCTATGATGAGATCGTAGAAACTTTATTTTCTTGTTACGATGATTCTCCACTTCATTCTGAAATTCTTTCAGACTTGTGTTTCATTAAGTAGATATACCCATATCTGCTCAAATCATCTGTGAAGGTCAGAAAATAACGATACCCACCACGGGCATCAACACTCATTGGACTGCATACATCGGTATGTATTATTTCCAATAATTCACTAGCTCGTTCCATTGTTCTGGAGAACGGAGTTTTAGTCATCTTGCCCATAAGGCACGGTTCGCAAGCATCAAATGATTCATAATCAAGTGATTCCAAAAATCCATCTTTATGGAGTTTCTTCATGCGCTTTACACCGATATGACCCAAACGGCAGTGCCACAAATATGTTGCACTATCATTATCAACTTTGCATCTTTTGGCATCAATATTATGAATATGTGTATCACTATGATTAAGATTCAATAAACCATCAACATTGGGTGTATGACCATAGAAGGTTTTATTCATGTAAACAGAATAACAATTTATTCTCTATCTTAGATGAATAATTGTATTGCAATAAACATGATCTAATCATATTTATGCTCAACGCAAACAACAAATAACATTTATTTAGGTTCAACACTAATCTCGAAAGTATAGGGAGTGTGCGATGATGATTATATCAATCTTGGAACCACTTCCAACACACATCGTCACTTCACCCTCAACTAGTCTCTATTTATTCTGTAACTCCTGTTTTGAGTTACTAATCTTAGCAACCGAACAAGTATCAAATACACAGGGGCTATTATAAACACTAGTAAGGTACACATCAATAACATGTATATCAAATATACCCTTGTTCACTTTGCCATCCTTCTTATCCACCAAATATTCAGGGCATTTCCGCTTCCAGTGACCATTTCCTTTGCAGTAGAAGCACTCAGTTTTAGGCTTAGGTCTAGCTTTGGGCTTCTTCACGGGAGTGACAACTTGCTTGCCATTCTATTTGAAGTTCCCTTTCCTTCCCTTTGCCCTTTACTTGAAACTAGTGGTCTTGTTTAATCATCAACACTTTATGCTTTTCCTTGATTTCTACCTTCGGCGATTTCAGCATCACGAAGAGCTCGAGAATTTCTTTCATCATCCCTTGCATATTATAGTTCATCACGAAGTTCTAGTAACTTGGTGATGATGACTAGAGAACTCTGTCAATCACTATCTTATCTGGAAGATTAACTCTCACCTGATTCAAGCGATTGTAGTACCCAAACAATCTGAGCACATGCTCACTGCTTGAGCTATTCTCCTCCCATCTTTTAGCTATAGAACTTGTTGGAGATGTCATATCTCTCAACTCGGGTATTTGCTTGAAATATTAACTTCAACTCCTGGAACATCTCATATGGTCCATGACGTTCAAAACATCTTTGAAGTCTCGATTCTAAGCCGTAAAGCATGGTGCACTAAACTATCAAGTAGTCATCATATTAAGCTAGCCAAACGTTCATAATGTTTGCGTCTACTCTTGCAATAGGTCTGTCACCTAGAAGTGCATTAAGGACATAATTTTTCTGTGAAGCAATGAGGATAAACCTCAGATCACGAACCTAGTCCGCATCATTGCTACTATCATCTTTCAACTTACTTTTCTCTAGGAACAAAAAATAAAGGGAAGCTATAACGTGATCTATTGATCTACAACATAATTTGCAAAATACTATCAGGACTAAGTTCATGATAAATTAAAGTTCAATTAATCATATTACTTAAGAACTCCCACTTAGATAGACATCCCTCTAATCATCTAAGTGATCACATGATCCAAATCAACTAAACCATGTCCGATCATCACGTGAGATGGAGTAGTTTTCAATGGTGAACATCACTATGTTGATCATATCTACTATATGATTCACGCTCGACCTTTCGGTCTCCAGTGTTCCGAGGCCATATCTGCATATGCTAAGCTCGTCAAGTTTAACCCGAGTATTCTGTGTGTGCAAAACTGGCTTGCACCCGTTGTATGTGAACATAGACCTTATCACACCCGATCATCACGTGGTGTCTCAGCATGACGAACTGTAGCAACAGTGCATACTCAGGGAGAACACTTATACCTTGAAATTTAGTAAGGGATCATCTTATAATGCTACCGACATTCTAAGCGAAATAAGATGCATAAAGGATAAACATCACATGCAATCAAAATATGTGACATGATGGCCATCATCATCTTGTGCTCATGATCTCCATCAGCGAAGCATCGTCATGATCTCCATCGTCACCGGCCCGACACCTCGATCTCCATCGTAGCATCATTGTCGTCTCACCAACTATTGTTACTAAGACTATCGCTACCACTTAGTGATAAAGTAAAACAATTACATGGCGATTGCATTGCATACAATAAAGCGACAACCATATGGCTCCTGCCAGTTGCCGATAACTTTGTTACAAAACATGATCATCTCATACAACAATTTATATCACATCATGCTTGACCATATCACATCACAGCAAGCCCTGCAAAAACAAGTTAGACGTCCTCTACTTGGTTGTTGCAAGTTTTACATGGCTGCTACGGGATTCTAGCAAGAACCGTTCTTACCTACGCATCAAAACCACAATGATTTTTCGTCAAGTGTGTTGTTTTAACCTTCAACAAGGACCGGGCGTAGCCACACTCATTTTAACTAAAGTTGGAGAAACAGACACTCACCAGCCACCTATGTGCAAAGCACGTCGGTAGAACCAGTCTCGCGTAAGCGTACGCGTAATGTCGGTCTGAGCCGCTTCATCCAACAATACCGCCGAATCAAATATGACATGCTGGTAAGCAGTATGACTATTATCGCCCACAACTCTTTGTGTTCTACTCGTGCATATAACATCTACGCATAGACCTGGCTCGGATGCCACTGTTGGGGAACGCGGTAATTTCAAAAAAAAATCCTACGATCACGAAAGTCTATCTATGTGATGCATAGCAATGAGAGGGGAGAGTGTGTCCACGTACCCTCGTAGACTGAAAGCGGAAGCGTTATGACAACGCGGTTGATGTAGTCGTACGTCTTCACGATCCGACCGATCCAAGTACCGAACGTACGGCACCTCCGTGTTCAGCACACGTTCAACTCGATGACGTCCCTCGTACTCTTGATCCAGTTGAGGCCGAGGGTGAGTTTTATCAGCACGATGGCGTGGTGATGGTGATGATGGTGCTACCGGCGCAGGGCTTCGCCTAACCTCTGCAATGGTATGATCGAGGTGTGTAACTGTGGAGGGGGGCACCACACACGGCTAAGAGATTGTATGTTGTGCTATTGGGGTGCCCCTTCGCCACGTATATAAAGGAGGGAGGGAGAGAGGAGGCCGTCCAGGTGTGGGCGCGCCAGGGGGAGTCCTACTAGGACTCCTAGTCCAAGTAGAATTCGGCCCCCCTTTTTCCTTTCTTCCATCGGAGGGAAAGGTAAGGGAGAGAGGGGGGAGGAAAGAGGGGGGCGGCCCCCTCCCCTAGTCCAATTCGGTTTAGGCAAGTGGAGGGGCGCCCCTCTCAC
>NC_041393.1:534951615-534955509 GCF_002162155.2 Triticum dicoccoides | reverse complement strand
ACTCAGAACCATTTCGATGTCCAAATGCAACCTTCCAATATATGAATCTTTACCTCTCGACCATTTCGAGACTCCTCGTCATGTCCGTGATCTTATCCGGGACTTCGAACAAACTTCGGTACATCAAACCACGTAACACATAATACAAATCGTCATCGAACGTTAAGCGTGTATGTAGACATGACCGAGACACATCTCCAGTCAATAACCTATAGCGGAACCTAGATGCTCATATTGGTTTCTACATATTCTACGAAGATCTTTATCGGTCAAACCGCATAACAACATACGTTGTTCCCTTTGTCATCGGTATGTTACTTGCCCGAGATTTGATCGTCGGTATCATCATACCTAGTTCAATCTCATTACTGGCAAGTCTCTTTACTCGTTCCGTAATACTTTATCTCGCAACTAACTCATTAGTTACAATGCTTGCAAGGCTTATAGTGATGAGTATTACCGAGAGGGCCCAGAGATACCTCTTTGAAACACGAAGTGACAAATCCTAATCTCGATATATGCCAACCCAACAAACACCTTCGGAGACACCTGTAGAGAACCTTTAAAATCACACTTTTACGTTGTGACATTTGGTAGCACACAAAGTGTTCTTCCGGTATTCGGGAGTTGCATAATCTCATAGTCTGAGGAACTTGTGTAAGTCATGAAGGAAGCAGTAGCATTGAAACTGACACAATCATAATGCTAAGCTACCGGATGGGTCATGTCCATCACATCATTCTCACAATGATGTGATCCCGTTCATCAAATGACAACACATGTCTATGGTTAGGAAACATAACCATCTTTGATTAACGAGCTAGTCAAGTAGAGGCATACTAGGGACTATATGTTTTGTCTATGTATTCACACATGTACTAAGTTTCCGGTTAATACAATTATAGCATGAATAATAAAAATTTATCATGAATTAAGGAAATAAATAAGAACTTTA
The DNA here is from genome assembly GCF_002162155.2 of Triticum dicoccoides. Classification (NCBI taxonomy): domain Eukaryota; kingdom Viridiplantae; phylum Streptophyta; class Magnoliopsida; order Poales; family Poaceae; genus Triticum; species Triticum dicoccoides. The sequence continues at coordinate 534,954,554 of NC_041393.1, read as the reverse complement.
TTATTGCCTCTAGGGCATATTTCCTTCAAAGACCGTTCCCGTGAATTCTACACCAACTATAGAGGAAGCTAATGATGATGATCATGAAACTTCAGATCAAGTTACTGCTCAACTTCGTAGGTCGACCAGAGCATGATCCGCACCAGAGTGGTACAGTAATCCTGTCCCGGAAGTTAAGCTATTAGACCATGGCGAACCTACAAACTATGAAGAAGCTATGATGAGCCCAGATTCTGATAAATGGCTTGAGGCCATGAAATCTGAGATAGGATCCATGTATGAGAACAAATTATGGACTTTGGTGGATTTGCCCGATGATCGACAAGCCATAGAAAATAAATGGATCTTCAAGAAGAAGACTGATGTTGATGGTAATGTTACTATCTACAAAGCTCGACTTGTCGCGAAAGATTTTTCAACAAGTTCAAGGAGTTGACTACGATGAGACTTTCTCACCCGTAGCGATGCTTAAGTCTGTCTGAATCTTGTTAACAATTGCCACATTTTATCATTATGAAATCTGGCAAATGGACGTCAAAACTGCATTGCTTAATGGATTTCTTAAAGAAGAGTTGTATATGATGCAACCAGAAGGTTTTGTCAATCCTAAAGGTGCTAACAAAGTGTGCTAGCTCCAGCGATCTATCTTTGGACTGGTGCAAGCATTTTGGAGTTGGAATATATGCTTTGATGAGGTGATCAAAGTATATGGTTTTATACAGACTTACGATGAAGCCTATATTTACAAGAAAGTGAGTGGGAGCTCTGTAACATTTCTGATACTATGTGTGGATGACATATTATTGATTGGAAATGATATAGAATTTCTAGATAGCATAAAAGGGTACTTGAATAAGAATTTTTCAATGAAAGACATCGATGAAGCTGCTTATATATTGGGCATCAAGATCTATAGGGATAGATCGAGATGCTTAATAGGACTTCCACAGAGCCTTGACAAAGTTTTGAAGAAGTTCAAAATGGATCAGTCAAAGAAAGGGTTCTTGCCTGTGTTACAAGGTGTGAAGTTGAGTAAGACTCAAAACCCGACCACGGCAGAAGATAGAGAGAGAATGAAAGTCACTCCCTATGCCTCAGCCATAGTTTCTATAAAGTATGACATGTTGTGTACCAGACCTATTGTGTACCTTGCCAAGAGATTGGCAAGGGGGTACAATAGTGATCCATGAGCAGATCACTAGATAGTGGTCAAAATTATCCTTACTTAGTAACCTAAGACGACTACGGAAATATTTCTTAGTTATGGAGGTGATAAAGAGTTCGTCATAAAGGGTTACGTTGATGCAAGCTTTGACACCGATTCGGATGAATCTGAGTCTCAATCTGGATATGTATTAAAAGTGGGAGCAATTAGCTAGAGTAGCACCATCCAGAGCATTATAGACATAGAATTTTGCAAAATACATATAGATCTGAATGTGGCAGGCCCGTTGACTAAACTTCTCTCACAAGCAGAACATGATCACACCTTAGTACTCTTCAGATATTAATCGCATGGCGATGTGAACTAGACTATTGACACTAGTAAACTCTTTGGGTGTTAGTCACATGGCGATGTGAACTATGGGTGTTAATCACATGGCAATATGAACTAGATTATTGACTCTAGTGCAAGTGGGAGACTGATGGAAATATGCCCTAGAGGCAATAATAAAATGGTTATTATTATATTTCCTTAATCATGGTAAAGGTTTATTATTCATGCTAGAATTGTATTGACCGGAAACTTAAATACATGTGTGGATACATAAAAAAATACCGTGTCCCTAGTGAGCCTCTACTAGACAAGCTCGTTGATCAAAGATGGTTAAGGTTTCCTAACCATAGACATGTGTTGTCATTTGATAACGGGATCATATCATTAGGAGAATGAAGTGATGGAGAAGACCCCTCCGTTAGCTTAGCATATTGATCATTCAAATTATTGATATTGCTTTCTTTGCGATAAATACATATTCCTTCGACTGTGAGATTATGCAACTCCCGGATACTGAAGGAATTCCTTGTGTGCTATCAAACGTCACAACATAACTAGGTGATCACAAAGATGCTCTACATGTATCTCCGAAGATGTTTGTTGAGTTGGCATAGATCGAGATTAGGATTTGTCACTCTAAGTATCGGAGAGGTATCTTTGGGCCCTTTCGGAAATACAAATCATAAGAAGCCTTGCAAGCAAAGTGACTAAGGAGTTAGTTGCAATATGATGTATTACGAAACGAGTAAAGATACTTGTTGGTAACGAGATTGAACTAGGTATGGACATACCGGCGATCGAATCTCGGGCAAGTAACATACCGACGGACAAAGGAAATTACATATTTTCTCATAACGGTTCGACCGATAAAGATCTTCGTAGAATATGTAGGAACCAAAATCTGCATCTAGGTTCCGCTATTGGTTATTGACCAGAGAGGTGTCTCGGTGATGTCTACATAGTTCTCGAAGCCGTAGGGTCCGCACGCTTAACGTTCGTTGTCAATACAGTGTTATATGAATTATGTGATTTGGTGACCAAATGTTGTTTGAAGCCCTGGATGAGATCACGAACATGACGAGGAGCTCCCGAATGGTCCGGAGGTAAAGATTGATATATAGGATGACACTATTTGGACATGAGAAGAGTTTTGGGGCATACCGGGTAGTCATCGGGTCATCGGAAGGGGTTCCGGTAAGCCCGGGGAGGTATATTGGCCATATGGGCCAAGAGAAGGGAGCACACCAGCCCACAAGGGGCTGGTGCGCCCCTCTATGGCTGCCGGCCCTAGGGGAGAAGGAAAGAGGTGAATAGGTCTCATCCTTCCTTTCCTCTCCTCCTCTTTCCACCCCCCTTAGGGGAATTATGGCAAGGGGGCGCACGCTAGGGCAGGAGCCCTAGGGCTGGCCGGCCACCTTTGTGGTGTGCCTCCCTGCCTCCC
>NC_041393.1:534935966-534951507 GCF_002162155.2 Triticum dicoccoides | reverse complement strand
GTAACATCCCAAAATTTTCCAAATTTTGGAATGTTAATAAATAAGTAATATTGTGTGAATTGCTTAAATTTTCACGGGAATTTAAAACTTTTTGAGACCTTGTTTAAACTTTTCGAACCACGTTATAAAAGTTGGATAATGTTCTTTATCCAAGAAAGAAAACTATGGTTGGAAAGTTTATTCAATGGCATTCCATTTACTTTTGAACTTTGTGAAATATTTTGAATCCACATTCAAATATATGAGTGAGAACAAAATGACTTTCTCAAATGTGGTGGATGAATATTTCATTTTAAGTTCTCTGAATTTATGGGTTTCACTGAAATTGGATCTTATATGTAATTTTAACGCCATTTAAATATTTCCAAAGTATTCACATAAAATTTAATGAGCGGAGATAATGTGACTTCTCCAAAAATATATTTGGAAATATTTAATATGGTACAACTATCCTTATGTGAATTTGCAAAACTCAGAATTGATTTTTTTGGTGTAATTTAATTATGTCCATAAAGAATGTGTTGTAGTTTGTGCACACAAATAATCTGAAACTATATTTTCGTAGGCACCAAATTATAATTATGTGTGTGCAAACTTTTTTCTGTCTATTTAAAGTTTTTCTGTCCAACATAAGTATTAAAAATAAACTAAACCTACAGGCATGGCCCAACTCCTTCGGCCTCATGATCAGGCTGGCCAACTGACTGAGCAGCCCACGAGGGAAGCGCTCGTCTTTCTCAACTAACTGAGCAGTACACAGAGACATCCATGGCATTAGTAGGTCACGCCCAGCGCCCCCCCCCCTTCACTCCGCGCACTATCTGACCTCCTGTATCGTCACCGCGCCCTACCTCGACCCTTTGCCTTCCTCGGTGCGCCTTGGAGACTCCTGTAGTGGCCATTACAAGGCAGAGGAACAGCCACCATTAAACATCACCATCTCCTCGAATCTGACCTCCTTTCTCCTATAAATAGTACCCATAGGTGCACCTCACAACCCTCGCCCCCTCGTGAGGAAACCCCTCTCTTCCTCGCCCTCCTCTGCGAGCAATTGCTCGGCGGAGTTCGGCAACTCCGACGGCCGCTCCACGCCGCCACGGGACGAGGCCGAGCCTGTGACCTTATCCAACGGACTCCTCTTGTCGACCTCTTCAGCGTTCTCGTGCTACTTGATGTCGGGGACCTTCTTCCCCAACTCCGGCGACCTTCTTCACCAACTCCGGCGACCAACTCTGCCAACCCTCCTCTAAATTCCGTAAGTCATTTTCTCAGAAAAATATCCATATTTCGGAAATTCGTATCTCCCAAACCGTATGTCCGATTTCGACAAACAAGATATCCCCGGATTCGTGGGAACCTGTAGTTTTATATGAAATTATAAAATTTCACTTTTGAGCAAACTAAATTTAGTTTTGATTTGAATAGTAAATTGAATATGTCTGCCATATCTTTTAATCTGTAATTCATACCAAAAAGCTTATTATATAAAAATTGGTCATTAGAACCATACCTATCTGTTAGGACCCATAACTTAATTTTCCAACCATGCTTGTTTCATGTTTTAGCCTCTACACCATAAAATCACTTTCTTTCCTCATAATTTAACATCTTCGACCAATTAAATTTTATGCTTAGACAAATCTCTTAGATTGATCTCTAGAAAACCTATGTGGCCATATGTTACTACCACAAACATTTGGAGTTAGTAAATTATTAGTTTCAGTTCCCTAAACTCATAACTTTCAATTCCCATAGTTGACCACAAGTCTAATATTCTAAATAGTTTCTTTATGAAAAATTGGTTATCAAAACTTGTTTCTCAACCACTATATATTGACACCATGACCTTCCCTTGAACCAACTTCGCCCACCCTAGAATAAAATCTATGACATATTCCCATCCAAAGAAACTTCTTATCTCAACCATAGCCACGAAATGATAATTATCCTACAAATGTATTTATATTGTTAATTTGAATCTTTCATTTGGATCTTCATTTGGATTTGTTGTGTGTTGAAGTATTTTGTTTTATCGTTAGATATATCGTAAAGTGAAGGAATGACGATAGCAAATAGAGAATCAACTTCAAAAATCAGGCAAGTTGCATCTTAATCATTCCTTGTCCTATGTTTTGTAATATGCATGAATTCTTTTATTACTATGCATGTTTTACTAAAAAGTTTTGCAAACAACTATTTCTAGTTAAAGCCCTAGGAACTTGTAGCTATGCTTAGCCACGCTTACAAAGAAAAGGGTTGGGAAATCAAAGAAGTTTTAAACGATTAAACTTCCTGTCCTTTGGGGCAACATTTTGCGAAAACTTTTAAGAAGAAACTATATACTATTTTTACTTCTACTCCGTGGGCGGAATGGTATTGACGGGAGTGTCTTCAAGTGATTGCGCCCATCGGGGTCTTGCAGGAATGCGCCCGACTGGGGTCTTGCACACAAGTTTTTGGTGGGGACTGCCGTCCAGGGGAATGAGATCTTCCAAGTACAGTTCGATGTAGCTTCCAGTACGGCCACATGCTACTATGGGCTCTGGCTTAGCTTAGTACTAATGGGAAACCCTTACCTTAGGACCACCATTGGAGAGGGGCTTTAATTGCCTAAGTTGCGGGCGGCTTGATCAGGTATAGGGGGCTATTACGGAAAGGCTTCGTCACAATATCCTCCTAGTCATACACCCAAGCGTGTAACGATAAACGGGGTTGGTTGTGTCATGTGAGGAACGTGGACGACCACTGCACAGGGTTTAACCTAATCGATTCGCCGTGCCCCGGGTTATGGGCAATTTTGAGCAACTGAAGACTTGGACTGAAGAAGAACCTCCCCTCTATTTTCTAAAAGTCTATTTTAAAGGTTAAAGTTGAGGAATGAGCACAGTGAATGTGTTTCACTTCAACCTTATGTATGTTTTAAACTATTTTGGAGAATGAGAACTAGTGCGTATATCCAAGTGTCTCACTCCTACCTTTTATACTAAAAACTATTTCTATTTCAAAAGAAGTTTACAAAATTTAGTATAGGAGAAAAAATTGTCTTTATGCAAAGGAAGCCTCCACCAATACTTACCCTACATATATATTCTGTTAAACTTTCCTTTGCAACTTGCGAGTACATTCCATGTACTCATCTGCATATTTCATGTGCAGATCTCGACAGATTAAGAGATGATAGGGTTATGGTCTACACTCAACGAGCCCTGTGGCGTTGATAGAGCCCTAACTTAGCGACTACGTATAATTCCACTATATTATGAGCCAGCATTGAGTTGTGCCTATGGTATGTATTTGCTTAATTTTGGATCTATCATTGTAGTAAAATGATGTATGTTTTACTGATATTCATTCTTGTTACTGTGTGTGCTAACTATGATCCAGGGATAGCATAGTAAGCACACAGACTTGGGTTTTGTCAAATCTGGGTCGATACAAAATGGTATCAGAGCATACATTGACTGTAGGTCGTGACCCTAGAAAATGGTTTAGAAATAGGAAGACCTTGATAGGAACAACAATTATTTTCGGCATTACTAAAATTGCAATTCTTGTACCTTTTGTTTTCTTTACTAAGGTTCTCCTATTTCAAACCTGTAGATGGAATATTGTGACTTGAGCCAGGCATCCCACTATGAAAGAGTTTTATTTGGAACCCATCTTTTAAGGTTGGTTCAGACACTAAGACTTCGAGTCCCCAAGATTACAGCATGGCACCATGTGCAGAGGGGAAGCTACTGGAATGCCAACATTACCATTTATGGACATTCAGAGATGGAGAACATGATCTTCTTCAAAATGCATCCAACTCTTGAGGGAGTTGTGAGTGATGTCGTACACGGTATAATAGCATGTCTATGCGAACGTTATCACCAGGAGCTAGAAGGCACTTTCTTCCATGATTTGGGGTGGCAGGAGATCACTGGAGAACCTGGCAGGATCAGGGAAGATCATAAGAGAAAACTCAATGACATGTTGAGTCATAATCAGGATATAGAAAGGTATCTCAAAGGTCTCCAACTGGAGCATTCCGAAGCTTTGCAAAAGATAGGGGCCATGAAGGAAGTTAGGACCCTCCTGGAGCAGAACATGGGGATACTGCGAGAAGATTTGGAGAAAAACAAAGATGAAGTCCAGTCTCAAGAGATAGAAATCAAGAAGCTACAGAAGGAATTATGGGAAGAAAAGGCTCGCAATAAGAAACTCAAGTTAGAAAAGAGGGTTCTAAAAGGAGAAGAGGCTGAAGAAGAGGATTTCTCAGCCAACTCCTCTAATGAGAGTGACAATACCTCCCTCAGCAGCATCAACCTAGATGTTGAATCTAGAACTTGAGACCGCCATGAGTGTAATAAAGGAGGCAAAAGGATAAACTGCAAACCTGTAGAAGTTATGACCAAACCATGGGGAAGTAACCCAAGGAACCCAAACCTATTTCTTGCTAGCCTCTGCAAATCTCGAGGACGAGATTTTTTTTAAGGATGGTAGTTTTTAACATCCCAAAATTTTCAAAAATTTGGGATGTTAATAAATAAGTAATATCGTGTGAATTGTTTCAATTTTCACGGGAATTTAAAACTTTTTGAGACCTTGTTTAAACTTTTTAAACCATGTTATAAAAGCTGGATAATATTCTTTATCCAAGAAAGAAAACTATGGTTAGAAAGTTTATTCAATGGCATTCCATTTACTTTTGAACTTTGTGAAATATTTTGAATTTGGATTCAAATATATGATTGAGAACAAAATGACTTTCTCAAATGTGGTGGATGAATATTTCATTTGAAGTTCTTTGAATTTATGGATTTCACTGAAATTGGATCTTATATGTAATTTAACGCCATTTAAATATTTCCAAAGTATTCAGATATAATTTAATGAGCGGAGATAATGTGACTTCTCCAAAAATATATTTGGAAATATTTAATACGGTACAACTATCCTTCTGTGAATTTGCAAAACTCAAAATTGATTTTTTGTGTAATTTAATTATGTCCATAAAGAATGTATTGTAGTTTGTGCACACAAATAATTTTATTAAAATCTGAAACTATATTTCGTAGGCACCAAATTATAATTATGTTTGCAAACTTTTTTTCTCTCTATTTAAACTTTTTCTGTGCAACATAAGTATTAAAAATAAACTAAACCTAGTGGCATGGCCCAACTCCAATCTACATTTTTTTCCTCTTACCTTCGGCCTCATGTTCAGGCTGGCCCAACTGACTGAGCAGCCCACGAGCGAAGCGCTCGTCTTCCTTGAGAGCGGAAAAACCTATTCGACGCTAGCTGCGGCAAGATGTCGCTGTTTCGCACATGCAATCGAGGGATCGTGCGGATTTGGGCCAGCCCGTTTAAGTGGCTTCAGCGTTCCGGTTTTGGGAACCTTCTCGAAGTTCCCAGCCGGTTTTTTACGGTTTTGGGAAACTTCTAGAAGGTTCCTAAAACGGATTTTTTTCTATTCTGCTTCTCTTTACTTTTTTTCCCTGTTTCTTCTTTTCCTTTTCTCTCCTTTATTCCTTTTTCTCTTTGTTTAATTTATATATTTTTTATTTTTTATGTTTTCTTTTTTTCCTTTTCATTCTCTTTCTCAAATTCAATTTGAATTTCTGAACAAATTTTCTATGGGAACATTTTTGAATTTCTGAAAAAAAATTGTAAGCCCATAATTTGTTCAATTTCAAAAATGTTTCCATAAAAAATTTGTTCATAATTTTAAAAAATGTTCACGTTTCCAAAATTTGTTCGGGGAGTTTAAAATAATGTTCGGGCTTTCAAAATTTGTTCAGAAATTCAAAAATGTTCCCATAAAATATTTGTTCACAGTTTTGAAAAATGTTCTTGCTTTCAAACTTTGTTCCCAAATTCAAAAATTGTTCGGGAAGTTTCAAATAATGTTCGGGCTTTCAAAATTTGTTCAGAATTTAAAAAATGTCCCCATTTTCCAAAAAAAAATGTTCACAAATTCAGAATACTCTTGTGGTTCCTTTTTTTTTGTTTTTATGAAAAAATGTTTGGAATTCCAAATTTTGTTTGTGTTCTAAAAAAACGTCCACGCTTTTAAAGAAAGATTTGGAGCTTCTTAAAATACCCCTACATTGCCTTGTTCGTGTCGTTACAGCACATGTTTGATCAGCCCCTCCCTGTAGTTCTTTTATTACTTCGCGGTGCAGATTATTCACGAATGCGCCATCAGCTCGAGTGGCTAGCTACAGGCATTCGACAGCCACAGGTCGCGAGGTCGATCCCCCGCGTCGCTCAATTTTTTGCAACAGCACGTTGTTCGCTCGCTGCAGTGCCGCTAATGGGCCGGCCCACTCGGTGGTGCCCCTGTGCGTTTCGGCGGCAATTTGACGCAAAATGCGACATATAGGACCTCTCCTTGAGAGCTCCTGTTCGACGCTCGTTAGCGTCAAACAGGGGAGGCTTCGCTGAAGGTTTCACGCAAGCGGGCCGGCCCATTCCTAGGAGTCGAGGGAACATAATAAAAACGGAAAAATACCAGCGTAGGATGGAGTGGAGCTCTCGACCTCACTCAGAATAACAGCATTGCCAACCACTGCATCAAGGGACCGGGCATGTCTTTAATAACTGCGCCACCCTTGAAGTGCTATGTGCACCGGCATCTCATTTTTTAATCTTCATTAGAAATGAATAATCTTTTTCGGAACAAATTTCAAAACTAGAACAAAATTTTAAAACGTATTATTTTAAAAAAGTGGAAGTTATTAAAACATGAATACAATTATGAATTCAAACATTTATTGATTCTTTTATGTAGGATAAACAAATTTTAGATATATATTTAACTTTTTGTAATATACGTTGAACAACTTTTAACTACACTTTGAACATTTTTGTGATAGACACCGAACAATATTTAAAACACATTGAACTTTTTTGTGATATACGATGAACAACTAAATATACATTGAACATTTTGTGTAATATACACTGAACAATTTGAACTACACATTGAACATTTTTGTGATATACACAAAACAAAATGTAAATACATGTTGAATGATTTAGTGATATACGATGAACAATTTTTTGAATTGTGGACAATTTTTTTTAAAAGTGAACCAAATTTGAAACTGTGAACAATTTTTGAAATCATGAGCAAAATGAAAAACGTTTCTGAAAACAAAGGATAAAATAAAAACGAAAAGGGATCTATAAAAGCAAAGGGAAAAAGGAAAGAAATAGAAATAAAAACTGAAAAAAAACACAACAAAAAAGAAAAAGGAAAACAGAGAAAAAAAACAGAAAAGCGGCAAAAAGGAAAAAAACAGAAAAAAAATCGGTTGAGGGATCCTTCTAGAAGGTTCCCCAAACCAGTTTGCCTACTTTAACGCTGGAATTGGGCCGGCCCGTTTCGCGGTGCTCTCTCGAGCGCTTCAGCGGAAGCACAGCATCTGGACGCTCGCGGGCGTCAAATAGGTAACGCCGTCTTCCTCCTCGTGCACATGTGCACGTGAGTACACAGAGACATCCATGGCAGTAGCAGTTCACGCCCAGCGCCTCCCCTTCACTCCCCGCACTATCTGAACTCCTGGATCGTCACCCGCGCCCTCCCTTGACCCTTTGACTTCCTCAGTGTGCCTTGAAGACTCCTGTGGTGGCCATTACATGGCAGAGGAACAGCCACCATTAAGCATCACCATCTGCTCGAATTATGATCTCCCCTCTCCTATTAATAGTACCCATAGGTGCACCTCACAGCCCTCACCCCCTCCCGAGGAAACCCCTCTCTTCCTCGCCCTCCTCTGCGAGCAATTGCTCGTCGGAGTTCGGCAGCTCCGGCGGCCGCTCCACGCCGCCACGGGACGAGGCAGAGCCTGTGACCTTATCCAACGGACTCCTCTTGTCGACCTCTTCACCGTTCTCCTGATACTTGACGTTCGGAACCTTCTTCCCCAACTCCGGCGACCAACTCCGGCATGCCTCCTCTAAATTCCGTAAGTCATTTTTTCAGAAAAATGTCCAAATTTCAGAAATTCGTATCTCCCAAACTGTATGTCCGATTTTGACAAATAAGATATCCCCGGATTTGTGGGAACCTTTAGTTTTTTATGAAATTATAAAATTTCACTTTTGAGCAAACTAAAATTTAGTTTTGATTTGAATGGTAAATTGAATATTTTTGCCATATCTATTAATCTATAATTCATACCAAAAAGCTTATTGTATAAAGATTGGTCATTAGAACCATACCTATCTGTTAGGACCCATAACTTAATGTTTCAACCATGCTTATTTCATGTTTTAGCCTCTACACCATAAAATCACTTTCTTTACTCATAATTTAACATCTTCGACCAATTAAATTTTATGCTTAGATAAATCTCTTAGATTGATCTCTAGAAAACCTCTGTGGTCATATGTTACTACCACAAAAATTTGGAGTTAGTAAATTATTAGTTTCAGATCCCTAAACTCATAACTTCTAATTCCCATAGTTGACCACAAGTCTAATATTCTAAAAAGGTTTCTTTGTGGAAGTTTGTTTATCAAAACTTGTCTCTCGATCACTCTATATATTGACACCATGATATTCCCTGAAACCAACTTGACCCACCCTGGAATAAAATCTATGACATATTCCCATCCAAAGAAACTTCTTATCTCGACCATAGCCATGGCATGATAATTATCCTACGAATGTATTTATATTGTTAATTTGAATCTTTCATTTGGATTTGTTGTGTGTTGAAGTATTTTGTTTTATCGTTAGATATATCGTAAAGTGAAGGAGTGACGATAACAAATAGAGAATGACCTTCAAGAATCAGGCAAGTTGCAACTTGATCATTCATTGTCCTATGTTTTGTAATATGCATGCATTCTTTTATTACTATGCATGTTTTACTAAGAAGTTTTGCAAACAACTATTTCTAGTTAAAGCCCTAGGAACTTGTAGCTATGCTTAGCCACGCTTACAAAGAAAAGGGTTGGAAAATCAAAGAAGTTTTAAATGATTAAACTTCCTGTCCTTTGGGGCAACGTTTTGCGAAAACTTTTAAGAAGAAACTATATACTATTTTTACTTCTACTCCGTGGGCAGAATGGTATTGACGGGAGCGTCTTCAAGTGATTGCGCCCATCGGGGTCTTGCAGTGAATGCGCCCGATTGGGGTCTTGCACACAAATTTTTGGTGGGGATTGCTGTCGAGGGGAATGAGATCTTCCAAGTACAGTTTGATGTAGCTTCCAATACAACTACATGCTACTATGGACTCTGGCTTAGCTTAGTACTGACGGGAAACCCTTACCTTAGGACCGCCATCGGAGAGGGGCTTTCATTTGCTAAGTTGCGGGCAGCTTGGCCAGGTATAGGGGGTTGTTAGGGAAAGGCTTCGTCACAATCTCTTCCTAGTCATACACCCAAGTGTGAAACAATAAACAGGGTTGGTTGTGTCATGTGGGGAACTTGTACGACCTTTGCAGAGGGTTTAACCTAATCAATTGGCCGTGCCCCCGGTTACGGGCAATTTTGAGCAATTGAAGACTTGGACAGAAGAAGAATCCCCCCTCTATTTTCTAAAAGTATGTTTTTAGGGTTAAAGTTGAGGAATGAGCACAGTGAATGTGTTTCAATTCAACCTTATGTATGTTTTAAACTATTTTGGAGAATGAGCACTAGTGTGTATATCCAAGTACCTCACTCCTACCTTTTATACTAAAAACTATTTCTATTTCAAAAGAAGTTTACAAAATTTAGTATAGGAGAAAAAAATTGCTTTATGCAAAGGAAACCTCCACCAATACTTACCCTGCATATATATTCTGTTAAACTTTCCTTTGCCACTTGCGAGTACATTCCACGTACTCATCTGCACATGTCATGTGCAGATCTCGACAGATTAAGAGACGATAGGGTTATGGTCTACACTCAACGAGCCCAGTGACATTGATGGAGTCCTAACTTAGCGACTACATATAATTCCATTGTATTACGAGCCATCATTGAGTTGTGCCTATGGTATGTATTTGCTTAATTCTGGATCTATCGTTGTAATAAAATGATGTATGTTTTACTTATATTCATTCTTGTTATTGTGTGTGCTACCTACGATCCAGGGATAGCACAGTAAGCATAGAGACTTGGATTTTGTCAAATCCGAGTCTTTACATATGTGGAGAGGGGGCGCACACAAGGACACAACATTGTCTTAGCCGTATGCGGTGTCGCTCTCCACAGTTTTATCCCTCAGTCATATTTTCATAGTGCTTAGGCGAAGCCCTGCGGAGATACACTACTAGGGAAAAGGCTAGCAGTAGCGCGGGTTTTAGATGTATCATTAGCGCCGGGATCGGCGCTACTAATAAGGCGCTACAGCTAACAGATAGCAGTAGCGCGTGCTCACCGGCGCTACTGCTACACAAGTGTAGCAGCAGCGCTGTTAGCGGAAGCTCGCTACTGCTAGTAGCTCCAGCGCGCTTTGCATTGACGCGCTACCGCTATCGCGGCGCTGCTGCTAACTTTTATACACTCGCTACTGCTAATTTAAGTAGGTTTTTTTGTTTTTTTTGGCATATTTGTTTTGTATTTGAACAGGCTTTATAGAAGAATCTTTAGCACATAAAAATGTCATCATGATACACATACAAATGCCTGCGAGACCACAAATGTAATCATAGCATGTACATACAAATAGTCTCATCATAATCATCATCCAACACAAAGTGATATCTTGTCATCATCTCGAAAATAGTGATACATGCAAGTCTCGAATACATGCAACTACAACAACGTCATCCATCTAAACAAAGGTATACGCAAGAAGTGCTATCACTATGAGTGAGAGCGGAACTATGCAGTACATGAGGTGGCGGTTACGAGTCCTCTCTCGCGCTAGCATGAACCTCAAGTAACTAGCTTCTCCTTCTTGTCTGCTTTTGAAGCCTTTATGGCTGGCGCCCGTGAACCCATTCACTTGTGCCTGACACTCATGCCACTCGTTGTACACCCCCGGAACCTTTCCTTTGTACACGACATAGCAATTCCATCTGGCCATCAAGAAACTAGGTACCTGTTAGAGATGCATGTTCATGAAGAGGATGTACAATCATATATATGCAACAAAATATACTAGAGCAACACCGAAAAAGAAAGGGTTAGCAACTAGATGCAACATATAGCACGCAAATTAATTAACTAGAGGTACGCAGGTCATCATACGCAAACTAACAAAGTAGTGTTACGCAAGTTCGACAAGGACCGTGGACATCACAAAGTTTCATCGCTACAAAAATTATACAAGTTAAACCGACACATATCATCATCATCGGCATCATAAATCACTAGAAGTTCCATCCTTCCATATCATCGAGGACGAACCCTAGCCTCTTGAACGGCGTGAGGTCTAGACGTTGCATGCCTATGCGAGTTCGGACATCAGCTCGCGATATAGGGCTGTGGTGGAACATCCCCTTCTCATCGACGACTTCTTTCATGATGATCGTCGCAATGTCGCTTTGGATGCGAAAGAAGTCATCTGTAAGTTTATAATCCGCTTCTCCATGAGATTCTAGCCACTTGTGGATATGATCATCATTTCTGCTGTTAATGCGAAGTTTTTGGTGATCCGTGTTGAACTGAATCATGAGATGGACGATGTAGAATCCATCCTTCTTGCTTGGTTTTGGGACATGGATGCAGGAGAAGTTAGTTTTATGCGCGAAACCCATCTTCTTGTTCCTTTGTTTCTTGATCTGCGCGTGGCCACCTCTAAAGCTGAAGCCTTGGAGAGCATCATCTAGAATATTCATTATGTGGGTGTAGTCTTTTTTCTCGTAGTCTCTGGAAGGGTCAAAATACACGGTGTGGGAGACTTGCGGGTAAAGAACGATAAGGACGGTGCGCCCGTTGCTGCGGGGAAAAGACACCTCAAATTATTCCCCATATGAGAGAGAAGGAATGATTGAAATGTACGAAAGGGTTGTCCGGCACTGACTTACTTTGGATGATAAGGCACAAGGACAATTTCCCGGTCCTTATTCTGTACCATGAAGTTTTGGAGGTACTCCCTAGCAGTTTCACGCTCAAAGTCACCGAGACTCAAGAAATACTCGTGCATGTCGTACGGATCCACCACACAGATTTGCGAGACTTCTTCACTCTTCATGACGGAGCTCATATGTAGCGCAAAAAGGCGGACGATAGTAAAATCAAGCCGCCTTGTTAGAAACATCTCAAAGATATGGTCAAACCGCAGGAAGAACACCTCCGCGGGCCGTGTGTCGACGTAGCACTTCCCCTCAGGCACACGAGACGCGTATGTCGGATATCCTGGATCCTTTGAGGCTAGTAGGCTTTTTCTCAATCGATAGCACATGGTCGTGCAGTCTCCTGAGATCCCCTGATAGTGCCTCCAGCAGTTTCGGCGGTAGCATCGGCTCGCCCGTGAGATGGAACATGACCGCACTTTTCATGGGTACATGCTCTTCAGAATGCATCGTCTGGCTGCTATATGCTCTGGCTTGTTTGGAGGCAGTTACCTTCCCTGATCTCTTCCTCTCCTTTTTCTTGGGCACACCTTCCATACCCTTCCTTAACCCCTGCCCCAGTGTTCCCGGGCTAAGTACTGTACGACCCTCGCGCCCGGCTAGTTGAGCATGTGTTGAGGCAGCATCTTCAGGCGTGTCCTGTGAGGATTTCATGAAGAGAGACTTTTTGCAATCCATGGTACGACCCTGCCCGGGCATATCATCCATATCCTCATTAGCAAGCTGGTAGCCCGATTCGTCATATGGTTGACTCATCATATCTATGTCACAGTCATACGCGTTTGTATTGAGGAAATCCATAGGGTCTCAACCTCCGTCTCATCATCCATTCTCTGTTCTACAGGAGAAATTACATCAGCCAGTACTATTGCACCCCCTTCATCATGTCGTCCGCCGCTCTCACCCGGCACTACAGGAGCTGGTAATTGCGTAGGCGGGGTGGTGGTCTTCGCACATGCTTGTTGATGTGTGGTAGTTATTGGTGTGCTCTCGGCCGGCTCCAGGCGAATAAGATTCTTCGGCCATAGCAGCACCCAATTCTTGCAGCTTCCAATCCGCGGCGGGGTCTCGTCGTCCGCTCCCACATGCTGTACTGGAGGAGGAAAATCCTCGTGCCCTGATTTCACATTGGTCAAGCTAACCCTGAAGTGCCCAGCGGGGATCGGCTGGTTGTGGAACGTGCGTTGAGAGGGGTCCATTATCATCCCCTTTCCCGCATCCACCTTCTGGCCTTTGATCAAGTAGAGTATGGTGCACGGGGTTTCTTTCGCCTGCAAACACATATGTCTGTGGCGTAAAACAACCGAAAGGCAACAAAAATGGAATATTATATATATATATATGTTGGTGCGACATGTAATTACCGTGACGGCGTCGAGCTCAGTCAAAGACGAAGGCCCACCTAGCACGCCTGAGACTAAGGACGGGCTGCTATGAGCGGGAGCGGCTGCGAGAGGAGGCCCGGTTGCGTGAGCAAGTGATGGTGCGATGGTGTTGTTGTTCATGGAGTTGCTCCCGACGAAACTGGGCATCGGGAAATCATGTATCGTCTTGTCTGGGTTTTTCTTCGTCCAGTTGATGATAACTGGAACCAAGTTAGTAGCAAAATCATTTCTGCAGGTAGTTACAGCTGCATTGACTGCCTGCTGTAGCAACTCATATTTGTCCTCGGCTGCTTTTTTCGCGTCCTCAACTGCTTTTTTCTCGACCGCAAGCTTCACCTTCGCGTCGATGTCCGCCTGACTAAACTTCTTTTTCAGCTTCTTGGCCTCCGGGCCCTCGTTGTAAAACACCTTCCACGTGGCGCCGTCTCCAGCGCCGTGCACATGACCATATTGCGGCCGCTAATCCAAAGGGAGTCCCTTAAGTTCGTTCAAGGCCTGGTTGAGAGGGGTGTCCCACTTGGGCCTCATCGGAGAAGTAGGGCTTTCGGCTGCAAGCTGGTGTTGCTTCTCCAGTAGTCTAATCAATTTCCTCGTGATCTTTACTGTGTAAAAAACCTTTTTCTCCTTGTCCCACTTGTAGCGGGCCCTTGTGAGGTCATGCTCCAAGGGGTTGGTGAACTTCGCGAAGGGGTCTGGGAGACCCGCGGCTTCATGTTCCGTGTCCTCCTTATCCCATATGGGCCTTTTACCGAGGTAGCCACGGCTTCCGAGGCGATGCTTCCCCGTGTTCCTTTGCTGAAGACTCTTGAATTTCGCAGCCTTAGCCTTGGCTGCCTCGGTAGCGCAAGTGTCCTTGAACTTTTCGAACTCCTCTTCCGTAAGTGTCGGATTTTCCACCGGAATCTTGGACAGGGGTTCATCAGCCTCAATAGCTCGTTTCACCCTCCCTTTCCAGGAGGCCAAATCATTGCTGAACATGCCCATGGCGTGATTGTTAATCTTTTTCATCTTCGGATCATCCCATGGTTGTTCTATGTTATCACCCCGGTCGGGGAACTTCAATCTCTTGTGCAACTTTGTTAGGAGCAACTGCATCAAATGTTCTTTACTCCTTAAGTCATCGTCGTTGATGCTCGCGCATTCCCGTAGGATGCATCCTACTTGGTTCCCATAGCACTTGCGAGGTTCTTCCGGCTCTAACGGCTCAAACTTGCCAGGTGCCATCTTTGTGATCACAAGTCGTCCAATCCCTAGTTTGTTAGGTTTTCGTATCCTCTGCTTCTTATGCTTCCTCTTTTCGGTAGCGGCATCGGGGCCGGTACCTTCCCTGCCGGTACTTTCCCCGCCAGTACCTTCCCCACAGGTCTCGGTGCCGCCATCGGTGTCGGCGCTGTCGGTGTCGATGTCGGCGTCAATACCATCATCGAGGCCGACCTGCAAACCTTGCTTAGCAGTTAAATAGTCAAGGTACTCTTGTTCACCCTCATAATCCATCTCGTCTGCATCTTGGTCAGAAGGCCCAGTTTCTTCGTTGTTCGACATGTTTCCTATGATTAAGTGTCCTCATTTATTTCTAAAAGTATGAATAAATGAGAAATGACATAAAAAGAAATCTATGTGCCAGCACTCGATATGCCAACTATGTAGCACAAAATCATGCCTTTATTCATGGGAAATTTCGGCATGACCTTTGCTAAAAATGGACATATCGAGCGCCTGAAATTCACCGGAACGGAAATGAATCAACATTCCGGCGTAACATAGGCCACTCGGATCATTTTCCAAACATGACATGTCCAAAACATGACATATGCACATATCACATGTCCAGTTCAAATTTGCACATATCACATGTCCAGTTCAAATTTTGAATCCTAGCTAAATTCATAACTAAATAGATAACCTAATTAACATACTGCCCTAACTAAAACCTAAGTAAATTAATCGAAGAACCCTAGCAGAGAGAGAGGGAGGGTTTACAGAGGGTGCAGGGGCGAGGAGGCAGGCCCGACGACGGCCGGGAGGGGAGAGGAGGGAGCCGAGGGCCGACGGGTCGGGGGCGAGCGCGCCAGGGTCGGGGGCGAGCGCCGGCGCCGGGGTCGGGGGCGAGGGCCAGGTCGGGGGCGAGCGCCGGGGTCGGGGTCGGG
>NC_041393.1:534890264-534935391 GCF_002162155.2 Triticum dicoccoides | reverse complement strand
GGTCGGGGGCTAGCGCCGGCGCCGGAGTCGGGGGCGAGCGCCGGGGCCGGGTCGGGCGCGGCGGTGCGACGGGGGAGAGTGGGGATTTGGGGGGGGGGAGGCGGGATGAAGCAGGGCGGGTGAGAATTTTGGGTTAAGTGGACGTAGCAGTAGCGCATTTGTACAAAACGCGCTGCTACTACCTTCAGTAGCTGTAGCGCTTTATACGAATTTCGCTTCTACTAACTTCAGTATCTGTAGCGGTTTAGGCAAAACGCGCTGCTACTACCTTCGCTACTGCCAGTTTTCCCTTTTCTTTTCCTTTATTTTATCCCACTTTTATTTCCCGAGGGCAGTGAACGAAGGGAGGGCGATATATATTGCATCATTTGACGGTTAAATATGTATGCAAAATAGGAACATATATATTACACATCATTGGACCCATGCATAATAATGGCTAAGTGTGTATACAAAATAGGAACATATATATATATATATATATATATATATATATATATATATATATATATATATATATTACATCATTTGACCGATAACATAAGTTTCCTCAGTGCTGACGTTTTCGTTTTTGAGTCAGCTTCTTTCCCTTCTTGTTCGTCGAAGAATAATTGAGCCCCTCATTGTGACTTTGCCTTTTCCATGGAGTACGATTTTTCTTAGGTAATGTAGTATTGATTCTTCTTTTGACGTATACTTCATCATCATCGTCATCTTCCCTCATTGGGTTGCCATACTGATCATAGTCTTCCTCGTTGGCGACTCCATCCATTCCAATGATGTTCCTTTTGCCTCTCCTCACGATAACACGGCTGGGATTGCACGGGTCAGTTATGAAGAAGCATTGTGTCACATGCTTAGCGTGTACCCATGGCTCATTTTTTGTGATAGCGTTCACGGTAGCGCTCTTGGCGTCGGGTATAGTCATGGTAGTGAAAATCCAGCTTTCTCTTTCGACATTCTTAGCCCATCTGACATAGAACATCATCGTGTTGCGCAGTCCAGAGTAGTCAAGCTCCCAGATCTCCTCGACCCTTCCATAAAATCGTTCAGTTGCGCCATTGTCGCTACCGGTCATGCATTTCATCGTCACCCCTGAGTTCTGATCATCACTGTCCATATATTTGGCCTCCGTGTAGAACGTGTATCCGTTGATATCATATGCCTGATAGGTTACGAGGTTGGGCGAGGGGCCATGTCCTAAGGCGTATATGAGCAATCCGTCCTTAGAGCCCTCCTCCGGGGGATTAGCAATAATATGATTTTGAACCAATGCAGGAAAGTGGAGTTGTGCTCTCTAGTAACTTCGGCGTCCGTCCTGCATACCCCCCGGTCACGATACTTCTTTGCGATAATTTCTTTGTGCAGTGCCACAAAAGGATCCACCTCATCTAGGTGTTGTAGCAGTACCAAGTTTGCTCTGTCAAAGTCGCTGCATCGATCTGAGTATGCCACGTGCAGTTCCCTGCGACCGTTGCAGAGTGACCATCTCCTTCGAGCCTCCCATCGTGCTTGTTAACGGGCAAACCAACACTAACACCAGGCGGCTGGTCTGCGCCATATAGAAAATTCTCACAGAAAGAGATGCACTCTTGTGCCAAATAGCCCTGGACGATGCTTCCATCCGGACGGGACATGTTACGAACGAATCCTTTGATGATCCCATTCATCCTCTCAAACGGCATCATGTTGTGCAGGAATGACGGCCCCAGGTCTATTATGTCATCCAAAATATGGACACACAGATGCACCATCACGTCAAAGAACGCGGGCGGGAAGTACATCTCAAGCTCATTCAGTATCACAACGATCTCTTCCTGTAGTCTTTGGATCTGCTTCACACTGATCAACTTTCGAGAGATGACGTCGAAAAAGTTGCAGAGACCAATAAGCGTGTCACGGACGTGCTTGTCCATTATACCTCTAAGGGCAACAGGTAGTATCTGCGTCATCATCACATGACAGTCATGAGACTTCATCCCGCTGAACCTTCTCTTGTCCGTGTCTAGATATCTGCTTATCTTGCCACAGTAACTGGAACTAACTTTGACTCCGGTAAGGCACTTAAAGAAGGCATTGATCTCAGCCTGACTTAAGGTGAAGCAAGAAGGGGGGCAATAATCCTCTTTCTTTATTTCCTTGCCCTTCTTCTCCCGTGCCTTTGTCTCCGTCTTTGTCTCATCTGACATTTTACGGGGCGGCATGTGCAGATTTCAAATCTTGCAAGTCTTTTCTTGCCTTCGGCCCATCCTTGGTCTTATCCGGCATGTTCATCAGTGTTGCGAGCAAGCTCTCAAGGACATTCTTACAGATATGCATTTGATCAAGGCAATGAGGTGTATCGAGTTTGTGCCAGTACTCCAAGTCCCAGAACACAGACCTCGTCTTTCATACCTTCAGCAGAGGCTCCGGCGCCTTTCTCATCGTCTTTCCCGGCGTGGGGCACTCCTTCCAGTTTTTCAATAGCTCATCGATTTCGGCACCGCTCCGCTTACGTGGAGGTCCTCGATGCTCAGTGTGACCATTGAATAGATCTCCACGGTTTCTCCACGGGTCGTCCTGTTCAAGCCATCTTCCATGCCCCATGGACACGATTTTCACAGACCCGCCATCTTTCCTTGACGTTAGCTGCTGAGACGCCGTATCATCCATGCACCGCGTGCATCCGCAATATCCATGGCACACCTGGCCTGCCACATATCCATAACCGAGATAGTCCTGCACTGTCGTGATCAGCGCGGCTCTCATGTTGAAATACTCACCTTTGCTAGCGTCCCATGTCTTGGCCGGTGTTTTCCATAACGTGTCTAACTCCTCTTGAAGTAACCCCAGATACAAAATAATATTATTTCCTGGTTGTTTCGGCCCTTGAATAAGCATGCTCATGTGAATGTACTTCGATTTCATGCACAACCAGGGGGGAGGTTGTACATCCATACAAACACGGGCCATGTGCTATGGTTGCTGTTCTGGTTGCCAAACGGATTCATGCCATCGGTACACGCGCCGAGCACGATGTTCCTTGCATCACATTCAAAATACCGATAGAAGCTGTTCAACGCTCTCCACTAGCTTCCATCCTTCACGTGTCTCAGCTTCGGATCATCTCCATCGTCGGGCTTCTTCCTCTCCACGTGCCAGCGCATTAGCTTTGCTTCCTTGGGATCTACAAAATACCTCTGGAGACGGGGAGTGATCGGTAAATACCATACAACTTTCTGGGGACATTTCTTCCCGGCCTTCTTGTATCGAGAAGCATTGCACACCGGACAGCTTGTTTTTTCCGCGTGCTCCTTCCGATAAATTATGCAATCGTTGATGCATGCATGGTATCTAACGTGTGGCAGATCAAGACGACACACGATCTTCTTGGCCTCATCAACACTAGTAGGACACAGATTACCCGCGGGAAGAACATCCTTTAGGTACTTGAGATGCTCATCGAGGCTAGTGTCGGTCCATTTGTTTTTAGCCTTCGTCTTCAGGAGTTGGAGCGTGAAACTCAAGCGGGTTACCTCAGGATTGCAACCATCTTACAATGGAGTGTTCGAGTCTACCACCAGTTGCTCCAGCTTAGCCTCCTCTCTAGAAGCAGCTCTCTCAGTACTCGTCTCCTTGCGAAGCAATGCTTGAACATGAGGGTCCCGCACGATTGAACTTAGTACCGACGAACTCTGCTGCGTGGAGTCCATGTCGTTCTCTCCACCGCCATGTCCGGCCCCTTCTCCTCCGTCATGTCCGGCCCCTTCTCTGCCGCCATGTCCGGCCTCTTCCCCGCCGCCATTATCGATCATCTCTTCATCTTGCCCTGTGTCATCATTGCCTGCCCCGTCGGCATCCTCAACATCATCATCCTCATCTTCAATTATCCACCGAGTATAGCCATCCATGAAACCAGTCATGAGCAGGTGCGCTTCGACACGACCATCGTCATGGGGGTCGAGCCAAACTATTCCTTTGCATTTTCGACACGGACATAAAACCTCTGTCCGATTATTTTCATTCATGTCTTGCACCGCCGACCGCAACCACCTGTCCACCATCGTTCCACTGACCATCGTCAACTCTGCACGGTAATAATAAACAAATTGATTATAAAAATGCATGCATGCATCAAAGTCATACAAAAATTTGGCATGACCTTCCCTAAAAATAGGACATATATGGATCTAGAGTTTGCCCGGAATTCACCGAAACGGAAATAAATCGACATTTCGGCAAAACATAGGCAACTCAAAAGCACAATTTGGCGTGCCACACACACAATTTCCACAAACATATCACACACACATAAACATATTTCCATTTTGCAAAAGCATGAAATTTTCATCACCTCTATCTCGATCGAGATCGAGCACACGGTGGAGATGATGTTGTAGGGAGATCAAAAGTGCACAAAGCTCTTCTTGACAAAGATAGATCTAGTTAGGGGGCAAATAGGTCACTTAACTAAATCCTACATCTACCTAGCTACCTAATTTGGGAGGAGACAACTTCAACTAGTGGAGGGGAAAGGAAAAAGAGAAAGGAGATGCATTAATGGAGGTGGTGTAGTTAGGTAGGAGTAATGAAGAGAGAGAAAGGTGGATAGAAGAGAAAGAGTAATGGGGGAGAAGTATTGAGGAAGAAGAAGAGTGAGAGTGGGAGCATGTGGGGGAGGTAGGGGGAAGGGAAGAGAGGAGGGGGAGGGGAGGCACGGGTGGGGAAAAGGTGGTGGGTTGGTGCGGGTTAGCAGTAGCGCGGGAGCAGAAACGCGCTACTGATAAGGAATTAGCAGCAACGCGCTTTGGGCCACGGCGCTACTGCTAATAGTGACAAAAAAGTGTGTCAATTTGAAATTTAGCAGCAGCGATCTCAGTAAAAGCGCGCTACTACTACATCCGTAGCAGTAGCGCGGTTCGGGCCACGGCGCTACTGCTAAATGGAGTTAGGTGAACACCGCCGGTCGATATTTGTAGCAGCGCGGTTTACACAGAGCACGCTACTGCTAAAAACTTATCAGCAGCGAGTTTCCCGCACACGCGCTACTACTAATTAGCAGCAGCGCTCCTTTTTGAGCCGCGCTGCTGCTAAGATTCTATGTATAGGCTTTTCCCTAGTAGTGATAGCATCACAACCACCGTCACCATGCCGTCGTGCTGCCGGAACTCATCCACTTCCTCGTCGTCTTGCCGGATCAAGAAGGCATGGACGTCACCGAGTTGAACGTGTGTTGAACGCGGTGGTGTCGTACATTCGGTAATAGATTGGTTGGATTGCAAAGAAGTTCGACTACATCAACCGCATTACTAAACGCTTCCGCTTACAGACTACGAGGGTACATAGACACACTCTCCCATCTTGTTGATATGCATCTCCTTGATAGATCTTGCGTGTGCGTAGAATCTTTTTTTGTTTTCCATGCAAAATTTCCCAATAGTAAGTTGTTCACTTTCATGCAGGTCAGTGGCCAGTTCGTGATGGCACTGGATGGATACTTTGGAAGTTGGGAGCATAGACTAGAGTACAGAGGAACTTAATTTTTGTCGAGTGTTGACTGTGGTCAAGAAAAAGGAAGGGACTACAAGTTGCAGGTGGAGTCTTTGGAGTAGCGGGAGTACTCACGGGATATGCTCAAGTCCAATGTACATGGAAGTTTGACGCATTGACAAATTCATGGTGGTGGAGAATATTCGCCAGGTGGAGTTTGTTAGAGTTGTGCCAAATATTGTGTACAAGGTAGGTTGTAGTTGGACTCTGGGTTGTATTGTGTTTACTGGAGTTGTGTCCTACTAGGACACTTCTATCCTAGGCCTCTCATATAATGCGGGGGTAGACACACGATGTAACCTATGACATCATAATAGCACGGGCCCGCAAGGGCGAGCCGGTGGCATGTGTCGGCGCCTGGGCAACCAGGGTGTAGTATCGTGATGGTGTCATGAGGAGGAGCGCCCGTAGTCAGGCCTTGGGGATGTAGCCATATCAGTGAACCTCATTAATAAATCTCGGTGTCGTGTGCATGTGATTGCTTGGTCCTCGGATGATTGGCAGAGCGCCTCAGATTAATTCTAACAAGAAGATAGGAGCACCACGCGGCGGTTTTTAGTTGGTCAAGTGACGGTCTGGACTCTAGTATAGCTTCCCACGTTTGTCTTTGCTTTGCCAGAAAACATACGTCCAGACTACTTCATGAACTGATGCAGGACTGCGTTAGATTACAAAGTGAACAAAACTGTCTGATGAGACATATACCAGAGTGTTGAGGGTCTCCCTCGGAGATGCTCTAAGGGCATGGACGCACTCCACACAAGTAGAAAACGAGACATTAGTCCCGGTACATAAGGGCCTTTAGTCCCGGTTGGGCAACTGGGACTAAGGAATCGGGACTAAAGGCCCCCCTTTTTAGTCTCGGTTGTGTTATGAACCAGGACTAAAGGGGCTCCACGTGGCTGCTGTGGAGCGCTAAGGCAGGAGGACCTTTAGTTCTGGTTGGTAACACCAACCGGGACTAAATGCCATCACGCGTTAGGCACTGCCAAGCGCCGGGGTTTAGTTTTTTTTAAAGGAGGGGTTTAGGGTTTTGGAGGGGCAGTGTTTCATTTTGTGTTTACCATTCAATTCTGTTTCATTAGGGTTTCCATTTTTATTTTATGTTTTCCATTAAACTCGATGCTACTACATATATAGCAATCAAGGAACCATTATACAACATCGTCATGAATATAGAGAAGTGACCTCTTTCTCCGTGCTTGGTGGAACAATTCGTATATAATTTCGACGCTACTACATATAGTACACGTTCATGCATATATACAATACAATATCTCTTATGATCTCTAATATCTAACTACCAAAATTCCCTACCAATTCCCAATGGTATTCTCTGGTTTTAGGTATGACCTCTTCAAGTAAGAATCTCGTCAATTCCTCTTGAATTGCTCGTACGCGATCCTTTGGTAGGATATCATCCCGCATCTGTTCGGTCTAATTTAAAGAAGGGGGTTAATATATATGAATGAAACTCAACACGATTGATGGTAATAAAATAAATTTGTGGATATTGTTTACGTACTCGAAGTTGTTCTAAAACTCTGCCCTTCTCACAGGTCGTCTAGCGAATGAACTTGCAAACGTAGTATCCACATAAATTATTCCTGTCTCCCTGCCTCAAGCACTTTACGAGAATAGAGTTCAATCAAAATAATAATCAAGCATGATAATGGTATTGAAACTATAATCAAAGAGATGCGCAGACCTAGCTAGTACTGATTACATTGAGTTGTTGAAATCGCAACTCCTCTTTCCATTCACCCCTAGCCTGGTTGGTGAACTTTTTCCAAACCCTGCCCGACAAAGAAAATGAATAAAGGAATTATTAATTGCTTGATATTAGGAAATAAACGAAAGTTGTCGATATAGTGCAATAATGATTGAAATTACCTCTGGAGCATTTCACTCAGGTCCGCCCACATCTTAGGGTCTTTATGTTTTGAGTCCATGACATGTACTACTCCTTCGTCAACCTAAATGACTAGCAGAATAAAGTGGAACATGCACACGCGTAACTCATCAATTACACTTAACATCGAGTAAGTGAAACAAAATGTGTACAAGACAGTAACACTCACTTGAAGTTGTAAGGAAATAGTATTTCCCTTCTGCAAGTTATCCTCTGTTTCTTTGGTGTTCTTTTGTACCGTATATTCATGTATATTATTTGGGTTAATGAACCCAGTGTCATAGATTTGTCCTCTTTTGCATTCAAGAATCTTCATTCTGCATAATATAGTGAGGACAATTATACATGCAATGAGCGAGCTGAGCTAGAGACTTAATTACAGAAATAATACTTACACAATAGCAACTGACAATAGATTTGTCGATGGCGTCTTGATTGTATAACCGAAATAATTCATAAAATTCAATGAACATCTCCTCGTCTCTGTTGAAGTAATGCTCATCTCTAATTCCCACAATGAGCTAGTTGCTCCCTTCCTTTGAGGCTTCCATGTACCACTCATGCAATTTTCGCATTTGTCTTGGTAGAAGTCGGACCTCCTCGGGTCTGATGAGAGGCTTCCCATGCTGGTATATGTATGCTAAATCAGCCATGGGGAACTCTACCTCGTATAAGTATTGACCAAGAGTGAAACCAAGATCATAGGTCGCCACCTCCAGATCATAATCAATATCGGAAAACACGTTGAGCGGGGGGGGGGGGCACAATTGGTTTTTCTGTTCTCCGAGCTGGGGAATTGTTTCCCCCTTGCACTACTACTTCCCGACCGCTGCACATGTTCTTTATGTGAGTTCATAATAGAGCGGTCATAGTTTGATGGTAGCAAAGGCGGTGGTCGCATAAGATTTTCCAGAAAGTGCTTCGCTTTTATCGGATCTATTTTCTCCTTTGGCTCGAGCCGTTTCGGTGCAAGCTGGCATTTCACATCGGCGTCCACGACCTTCTTGGTTTCCTCATTAGTCAGTTCATAGGGTAACTTGGCAAGAGCCTCCTTGACTCTGTTCCTTATACCTGCTCTCGATTTCTTCGCAGTTGTAGAATTAGCCGCCGGAGGGGCGGTTCTCTTCCGCTTACCCGGGCTGAGGCAGCGGAGTCTGCTGACGCGGCAGATACGATGGAGTTTGCTTATGTGGCGGAGGCGGTAGAGTCTGCTGAGGTGATGGAGACGGCTGAGGGGGCGGAGTATGTTGACGCGACGGAGATAGAGCTGGAATGCTACTTTGAGGAGTCAATGGCCATGGCGTCCAATATGGAAGCACGACATGTTCCTTTTTCCATAGAATGATACTCTTTCTGGCATCTCCCAGTTCAGTCTCCCCTTCACATGTAGGGAAGTCAAGCTCTAGATGCTCAAATCCCTTGATAACTTCATCCACCCCAACAACAGCAAAGCCATCTGGAATTAGAGAGCAATGGTAAGTTCCATCATGTACAAGAGGTAAGGCAAAACCGACCGCCACCTTCACGGATATGTTCATGCATTTCACATGTAGCTCACAATTTTCCCTCTGCCTGATATCATCCACGGGGTAGCGAGGAGCCGTGATATCATCTATGGGCCGAACGAGCTCCGTGGAAGCCATGCTGCTTTTCTGCTAAGATGGTGGGCCGGCAGTATCGAATGCAGGATCTTCTTGCCACTGAGATGGGAAAATCTTCACTGTGAAGGGAGGAATTGCATCAAACTTTTCATAATCTTCTGGCATGTCTGTCTTCTCCTCCACTCCCATGATGTTTCTTTTCCCTGAAAGAACTATGTGGCACTTTGGCTCATCGTATGACATATTCGCTTCCTTATCTTTTCTTTTTCTCGATTTGGTAGACATGTCCTTCACATAGAAAATTTGTGCCACATCATTGGCTAGGACGAATGAATTGTCTGTGTACCCAAGATTGTTCAGATCCATTGTTGTCATTCCATACTGTCGGTCTACCATTACCCCGCCTCCTACCAGATTGACCCATTTGCACCAAAACAAAGGGACCTATAGTCAAGTTCCCGTATCTCCTCTATGTAACCATAATATGTGTCCTTTTCCCTATTGGTGTTTGTTGCATCAAAGCGGACACCACTATTTGGTTGGTGCTCTTTTCATCTTGGGCAATCATGTAAAATGTATTCCCATTTATCTCGTACCCTTGGAAAGTCAATACAGTTGAAGATGATATCTTGGCCAACAAGTACAGCTGATCTCCAACTGTGGTGTTATTTGCGAGATGTGTTTGCAACCAACCGCCGAAAGTCGCCATGTGTGCATGTGTAATCCAGTCGTTAGACTGCCCCGGGTGTTGGGAGCATACAATATTCTTGTGTTCATTGATATATGGGGTCACCAAGGTAGAATATTTTAGAACTGTGTAGTGTGCTTGACTGAAAGAATGCCCGTCCCTACATATTATTGCTTTTGGTCCTAGCGTTCCTTTTCCACACAGTCTCCCCTCAGGGTGCATTGAGGAACACCAATCAGCTTAAGGTCAGGAATAAAGTCAACACAAAACTCAATAACCTCCTCTGTTCCATAGCCCTTGGGGATGCTTCCTTCTGGCCTAGCACGGTTATGAACGTATTTCTTTAAGACTCCCATGAACCTCTCAAGGGGGAACATATTGTGTAGAAATATAGGACCTAGAATGGCAATCTCTTCGACTAGGTGAACTAGGACGTGCATCATAATATTGAAGAAGGATGGTGGGAACACCAACTCAAAACTGACAAGACATTGGACCAAATCATTATGTAACCTTGGTAGGATTTCTGGATCAATTACCTTCTGAGAAATTACATTGAGGAATGCACATAGCTTCACAATGGCTAATCGAACATTTTCTAGTAGAAGCCCCCTCAATGCAACCGGAAGCAATTACGTCATAATCATGTGGTAGTCATGAGACTTTAGGTTTTGGATTTTTTTTTCTCTGCCATATTTATTATTCCCTTTATATTCGACAAGAAGCCAGACAGGACCTTGATACTACTCAGGCATGCAAAAAAGATTTCCTTCTCTGTTTTGGTAAGAGAATAGCTAGCAGGACCTTGATACTGCTTCAAATGCATGCCGTCTTTTTCATTCATACATTGCTGGTCCTCCCGTGCCTTTGGTGTATCTTTCATCTTCCCATACACGCCCAAGAAGCCTAGCAGGTTCATGCAAAGATTCTTCATCACGTGCATCACGTCGATTGCAGAGCGGACCTCTAGGACTTTCAAATATGGTAGCTCCCACAATATAGATTTCTTCTTCCACATGGGTGTGTGTCCATTAGTGTCATTCGGAACAGATTGTCCGCCAGGACCCTTTCCAAATATTACTTTTAAATCCTTGACCATATCAAATATATAATCACCGGTATGGTGGATAGGCTTCTTTCGGTGATTTGCCTCACCTTTGAAATGCTTGCCTTTCTTTCTTAAGGGATGCCTGATAGAAAGAAATCGATGATGTCCCGGGTACACATTCTTCTTCCATTTATCCAAATATATACTTTCAGTCTCATCTAAACAGTGCATGCATGCATTGTATCCCTTGCTTGTCTGTCCTAAAAGGTTACTAAGAGCAGGCCAATAATTGATGGTTACAAACAACAATGCTTATAGGTCAAATTCCTCTTCTTTGTGCTCATCCCACACACGTACACATTTTATATCCCACAACTATAATAGTTCTTCAACTAATGGCCTTAGGTACACATCAATGGTGTTGCCGAGTTTCTTAGGGCCTTGGATGAGCACTGGCATCATAATGAACTTCCACTTCATGCACAACCAAGGAGGAATGTTATAGATACATAGAGTCACAGGCCAGGTGCTATAACTGCTGCTCTGCTCCCCAAAAGGATTCATGCCATCTGTACTTATACCAAACCATAAGTTCCTTGTGTCATCTTCAAACTCCGGCCAGTTTCTCTCGATTTTTCTCCACTGCGACCCATCAGCGGGTACTCTCAACATCATGTCTTTCTTACGGTCTTTTTGTGTCATCGCAACAAGTTGGCATGCTCTTTGTTTTTGAACAGACGTTTCAACCGTGGTATTATAGGAGCATACCACATCACCTTGGCAGGAACCCTTTGTCGGTGTCAAAACCGGCGGATCTTGGGTAGGGGGTCTCAAACTGTGCGTCTAAGGCTAATGGTAACAGGAGGTGGGGGACACGATGTTTACCTAGGTTCGGGCCCTCTCGATGGAGGTAATACCCTACTTCCTACTTGATTGATCTTGATGATATGAGTATTACAAGAGTTGATCTACCACGAGATCGTAGAGGCTAAACCCTAGAAGCTAGCCTATGATTATGATTGTTGTTGTCCTACAGACTAAACCCTGTGGTTTATATAGACATCAGAGGGGGCTAGGGTTACACAGAGTCAGTTACAGAGAAGGAAATCTACATATCTGAATTGCCAAGCTTGCCTTCCACGCAAAGGAGAGTCCCATCCGGACACGGGACGAAGTCTTCAATCTTGTATCTTCATAGTCCAATAGACCGGCTAAAGTATATAGTCTGGCTGTCCGATGACCCCTTAATCCCGGACTCCCTCAGTAGCCCCCAAACCAGGCTTCAATGACAATGAGTCCGGCGCGCAGATTATCTTCGGCATTGCAAGGCGGGTTCTTCTCCAAATTCTCCAGAGTACCTGTTATAGTGAGCAGTGTCCGGCTTCCCATCAATGTTGCACTCCTCGGCTTATGTGCTTTAATAATGGCTATCTCCACATGTTGAGCGGATGCGAGAAGTCGGGGCATTTTTTTCATTTGCCACCCTGACCATGCAAGTAAATCGTCTATTTAAAGAGTTGAGGATCCTCAGATCCAAATCACACCATATCCTCCTAGCGAGTATTCATCAGAGTGCGCCCGGAAAAATCCATCCCATCATGGCCGATCGTCGCAGCTCCTCCTCTCGCTCCCGTAGCACCAAGCCAGGCGATTGGGAGAAGTGTTCCGTTCCTCATAGCTGATTGGTAGAGCTGCAGACCCAGGGGTTTTTCCCGCCCACCTACATGGTCCCCGTCCAAGCAGGACTAGCCACTTATAATGGCGGGGAGCAAGCGGAGAGTTCCCCCAACCCATCCAAGGGGGAGCAGGTATGCTTTGTCCCCTATTTGCTGAGGGGACTTGGATTTCCAATTCATCCATTCCTCCGCGGGCTCCTGGAGTTCTATGGTCTCCAGCTGCACAACTTTACTCCAGCCTCCATACTGCATATCGCGGGTTATGTTGCCTTCTGCGAGCTATTTGTGGGCTGCGAAGCTCATTTAGAGCTATGGAAGAGGCTATTCTGCCTTGTACCCCGTACTCAGGAGGGGTCGATATATCAAGTGGGCGGAGCCGAGATATGGCGCATCACCGAGACCGGATACCTGTCCGGTACTCCGAAGAAGGCATCCGAAGACTGGCCTTCGGAGTGGTTTTACATGGAGGACGTCCCTCTTCCAGACCCTATTCGGTTGGGCCTTCCCGAGTTTGCAAATGCCCCATTGAAGAAACGCCACAGCTAGTGCCCCCGGAGCCCCCAGGAGGAAGATAACAGAGAGATCCTTTTCCTGATGGACAGGATAAAGACACTGGCCAAATCAGGACTGATAATAATTGAGGTTATGTCCATATGTATAATGCGGGGAGTGCAGCCACTTCAATATCGGGGGAAACCCATGTGGCACTACAATGGAGAAGACGACGCCACCCACTGCGGCCGTAAAGGTCCAAACTCCGCCGCCGCTCTGGCGAAAATATTATCCGATTTGTTCAAAGGAGAAGAAGAGGAGTTCATCCATATTAAGCCACGGGATGGATTCTCCATGTACAACTCCCCAAGCTGGGTAAGCTGCTATCTTTTATTCCAGTCTTTCCCGCGTTCTCTAGCACAAACATTTACATTGCTAATTCGTAGCAGGAGCTGCACAAAGCTATGAGGGATGTTCACAGCCCGTCTCCACAGCCGGAGGACCCCAACCGGGCCCTCGACCCCGGACTCGAAGAAGATCCGGACACATTTGTGGAGCTCGTCGACAGGACATTTTATCAGTTAAGCCGCGATGGTGCTTTGGTGGCCATCATAGCTGACTACCCTGGCCTACTCCCTGTATCACATGTAAGTAAAACCGGAGTCCCAACTTTCAAGAAGGATTCCCTCTTTGCGCCTTACCCATCGCATATGTTTTGTGTTTTACAGGGAAGGCCACTGGGACTTCATGCCGAACCCGCGGTGACTCATCAACAAGGAGCACCGAAGCCGGGTAGGCTTAAAAGGAAGGCGGTCAGGACCGAGACATAGTTGCAAAGGTATGACTAAAAACCTTATACGCAATTATCATCGTTAAAATATGACTGTGTCCACTGTGTCCTCGTAGAAAAAGCGCTCGCCGAACTATATTCGGAGAGCCTGTCGGCCACGCCTCCACCAGCCGGACTCCGAGGCCGGACCCAAGGGCGGAGGTCAACGCAGGGACAACACCAGATGATCCTCCTACAGAGGATGCGGATAGATTCTCCGCTACGAACTCCGAAGTGGAGAGCGCCATGAATCATAGGCGTCGGCGGGCCACACTATGCAACCCTAATTTCTCTGAAGAGGCGTTCAACGCCTTCAACTCAGGGGACGCATACATCCGAGCTGCTCAAGATGGCCTCGCCAGAGCTACGGACCAGTATGTAAAGGATATACAGGTAAGAAAATTTGATAAGTATGTATATTAGTAGCCCCTGAGACTTGAAACTATTGGCACAACTGATTTAAGGATCAATTATATGCATAGGTTCTTACAGAGAAGAATACTCAGCTATCTAAAGAGTTGGAAGAGTGCAAAGCCCAGCTACGGGCCGCAGTCGCCGGAATGGAGGAGTCCAAGAAGGCCCCATCCGGTAATACTTGTCTTGATCGAAAAGAATGTATTGACATATACCAGTTAGTATTCGGCATGCGTGCAAATCTAACAATAGATTCTGCAGACAATCCCGGAGGTAATCCGGAGATCGTATCGGAGGATGAGCAACATGCTCAACGACAGCTGAAGGCTGGCGAGCGTGTGCTTACTAAGGTTATACGGGAGAAAAATAATCTCCAGGACACGAACACCCAACTAGACGTCGAATTAAAGGATGTTCGGGCCCAGCTTGCTGACTCCGTGAAGGAGAATAAGAGGCTTCGACGCGACATTTTTAGTAAGTGCT
Source organism: Triticum dicoccoides (assembly GCF_002162155.2). Taxonomy (NCBI): domain Eukaryota; kingdom Viridiplantae; phylum Streptophyta; class Magnoliopsida; order Poales; family Poaceae; genus Triticum; species Triticum dicoccoides. Next base: position 534,920,719 of record NC_041393.1, on the reverse strand, counting down.
CTAACGAACCACTATAGGTTCGGCGAAGAAGCGGGCTAACAGAATTATATCTGTAGGTATGTTGACAGGTCGTCCCGAAGAGGAGATGCCCAGATCTGCAGGCGATCTTCTGCAGGAGCTCTCACAACTGCATGAACAAGTTCGGCAGGTGATGCAGGGCATTGCCCAGGCCTTGTGGCCATCCGCCTCCCTGCCATGAGGCATGGGGGAGCTTGTAGAGATGCTTAAGGGAGCGCGGCGGCGCTTCCGATTATGGAAGATATCGGCCTGCCGACAAGGTGCAAGGGAAGCCTGGGCCATGGTGAAGACACGATACACCAAGGCTGACCCGAACCACATGGCCGAGGTCGGACCTGTAGGGTCAGATGGGAAAGAGATCCCTGTAAGTCTGGTGTACGACCAGGTAGCATTAGCCGCTAAGTATTCCCAACAGGATTGTAGGCTAGACAGCCTGTTGGATGGTATAGAAGAAGAGTTTAGTCATTCTAAGTGACTTTGTACTTCAAAGGACATATTTTGTCCCTAGCCGGATTATAAATCATTTGTATTGGCGGACCTTTTCGCTTCAACCTCTGGACCCGACAGTCCGGAGTGTATCTGAATACCCGCTCGATTATGTGAAAACCGGGGCACGCGTGGAAACCAGGCGTAGGGGTCATAAGTGCTTGAACAGACAAGTACCCAACTAGTTATGTTATATTGCATGGGTAGTAAGAAACATCTTCCAAGGAGAATAGTTCTGTTAAGGGTTCCTTTCCCTGGGTGTGCATGCATTAATGTGCATGTCCGAACTGCGAAAAATGATGCAGGATATAAGCATCTGGGGGCATGTTTTGTAATAGGTAAAAGACATCTTTTGTTCATCGACCGAATATTCCCTTAAGAACGCTAGCTTTCGGCTTCACCCAGTCTAAGGTACACATCTGGCTGACCCGGCAGTAACAATCACAGAGGTGCTCCCCTTATGCCTAGCCGAATTAACGGGAACGTAGGGCATAAACACAAGAGCCAGGCAACCCAGCTTGGCCAAAACTTAAGTCATATCGATGCATATAGTGGTGAAAAAAGGCACATATGGAGAAGTGACGCATATGTGGTGGGCATAAAGCCCAGAAGACAATTATATTAAGTTTCTGTATAAGAAGCCCCCATGAATATTGAGCGCGCATAGCGCGGCAGGAGTGTGCGGTCAAAGCATACTTGAGGCTTTTAAGGCTATATATATATAAAAAAGGAGAGAGAGAGGATATAATTCAAAAAGGAAGACAGAGGTAAGGAGACAAACACAGAGTTCGACACTAGGCGTAGAATCTTTGGAGTCTGGCCGCGTTCCATGGGTTCGGCTCGAGTCGATTATCTGATGCGTCACGCAGACGGTACGCTCCTCCAGTGAGAACTTTATCAATGATGAAGGGACCCTCCCATTTGGGCTTGAGCTTGTCCTTTTTCTTCTCTGGTAGTTGTAGGACGAGTTCACCAATGTTGTAAGTTTTGGCCCGTACTTCTCTGATTTGATACCTTCGAGCCTGCTGTTGATAAAATGCGGAACGGGCCTTTGCGATGTCACGCTCCTCCTCCAGGGCATCCAAGTTGTCCTGCCGATCCATCTCGGCTTCTCTCTCCTCGTACATGCACACTCGAGGTGAGTCATGGATGATATCGCTGGGTAGCACTGCCTCTGCACCGTACACCATAAAAATAGTGTGTATCCGGTTGTGTGATCTGGCGTGGTCCGCAGCCCCCATAGTACGGAGTCGAGCTCCTCGACCCAGTGCGTATCTGATTCCTTCAAGGATCGCACTAGTCTGGGTTTAATGCCGCTCATAATAAGACCATTCACTCGTTCGACTTGACCGTTTGTTTGGGGGTGATAGACGGATGCATAATCGAGCTTTATGCCCATTTTGCCGCACCAATTTTTCACCTCGTCAGTTGTGAAGTTTGAGCCGTTATCGGTGATGATGCTGTGGGGGACACCGTAACGGTGTACGACCTCGGATATGAAGTCTATCACTGGTCCGGACTCGGGCGTTTTAACTGGTTTGGCTTCTATCCATTTGGTGAATTTATCGACCATGACCAACAAGTATTTCTTCTTATGGCTTCCTCCTTTAAGGGGTCCAACCATATCGAGCCCCCATACCGCAAAGGGCCAAGTTATGGGGATTGTTTGGAGAGCAGTAGGTGGCATATGGCTTTCATTTGCAAAAAGCTGGCAACCGACGCAATGTTGGACAAGGTCCTGTGCGTCTGCCCGGGCTGTCGGCCAGTAGAAACTTGTACAGAAGGCCTTGCTTACGAGTGCCCGAGCTGCGGCATGGTGTCCGCCGAGTCCGGCATGAATTTCAGCCAAGAGCTACCACACTTCCTCTTCAGAGATGCATCTTTGGAGCACTCCAGTCGTGCTTTTCTTATAAAGCTCTCCCTCATGGACTTTGTAGGCTTTAGAGCGTCGCACAATGCAACGTGCCTCATTTTTTTCCTCAGGGAGTTCTTGCCTATTTAAGTAGGCTAAGAAGGGTTCTGTCCACAGGGCGATGACAGCCATAATCGTGTGGGCCGAAGGTGTTATTTCGGTGGCGGAGCCTCCGATTACGTCAGATTGTTCGAGATCTGGGGTTGTGTTCGGATTCGGACTGGTATTACCGGTATCCCCTTCCCACACCACGGATGGCTTGAACAACCTTTCCAAAAAGATGTTAGGTGGGACGGGGTCGCGCTTAGCGCCGATGCGGGCGTGGATATCCGATGCTTGGTTGTTTTCTCGGACCACATGGTGGAATTCGAGCCCCTCGAACCAAGCTGACATTTTGAGGATGGCATTGCGGTAGGCCGCTATTTTTGGGTCCTTGGCATCAAAGTCTCCATTTATTTGAGATATTGCGAGGTTTGAATCCCCACACACTTCTAGGCGTTGAATGCTCATGGAGACTGCCATCCAGAGACCATGCAACAGGGCCTCATATTCGGCTGCATTATTGGAATCTGTGTATAGTATTTGGAGTACGTATTGGACTGTATCTCCGGTGGGGGATGTCAGGACAACGCCTGCCCCTAGACCGGCCAGCATCTTAGAGTCGTCAAAGCGCATGATCCAATTGGAGTACGCGCCGTACTCTTTAGGGAGTTTGGTTTCTGTCCATTCGGCGACGAAGTCAGCCAGTACTTGCGACTTAATGGCTCGCCGTGGTTTGTATGTTATGTCGAACAGGAGGAGCTCGATAGCCCATTTAGCAACCCGTCCCGTGGCATCGCGGTTATTTATTATGTCATTGAGTGGTACTTCGGGGGCCACCGTGATTGAACACTCTTGAAAGTAGTGTCATAGTTTTCGGGATGCCATGAAGACCGTGTATGCTATCTTTTGATAATGTGGGTACCGTGACTTGCACGGAGTGAGGATAGTGGATACATAGTATACCAGCTTTTGAAGCGGGAACTTATGTTCGTATGTCTCTCGTTCGACGATGAGCACTGCGCTTACAACCTGGTGTGTTGCAGCTATATATAACAGCATAGGTTCGCCGATATTTGGCGCGGCCAGAATTGGATTGGTGGCCAAGAGGGCTTTTATTTCCTCCAGTCCGGCCATAGCCGCATCCGTCCACTCGAAGTATTCAGTGCGTCAAAGAAGGTGATAAAGGGGTAGTGCCTTTTCTCCTAATCGGGACATAAAGCGGCTTAAGGCGGCCATGCATCCAGTTAATTTCTAGATTTGCTTGAGGTCTATTGGGGTAGCCAACTGTGACAGAGCTCGGATTTTAGCCGGATTTGCTTCAGTTCCTCTATTGGAAACAATAAAGACCAAGAGCTTTTCGACAGGTACGCCAAAAACGCATTTTTTTGGATTGAGCTTGATGTCGTATGTTCAGAGATTATCGAACATAAGCCTCAAGTCGTCTATTAAAGATTCGATGTGTCTGGTTTTTATGACCACATCGTCTACGTACGCCTCCACTATTTTGCCGATTTGTGTTTCCAAGCATGTCTGAATCATGCGTTGATAGGTTGCATCGGCGTTTTTGAGCCCGAAAGGCATGGTGTTAAAACATAAGGGTCATATGGAGTGATGAATGTCATTGCGGCTTGATCGGACTCCGCCATCTTGATTTGATGGTATCCAGAGTATGCATCGAGGAAACACAATGAGTCATGCCCTGCGGTAGCGTCGATGATTTCATCCATGCGGGGGAGGGGGAAGGGATCCTTAGGGCAAGCCTTATTGAGGTCTTTGAAATCGACGCATAGGCACCAGGATTTGTCCTTATTTGGTACCATCACCAGGTTTGCTAGCCAGTCCGGATGCTTTATTTCTCTGATGAATCTGGCTTCGAGTAGCTTGGCTAGCTCTTCTCCCATGGCTTGTCGCTTGGGTTCTGAAAAGCGTCGAAGAGTCTGTTTGACCGGCTTGTATCCCTTTAGTATGTTTAGGCTATGCTCGGCTAGCCTACGTGGGATACTTGGCATGTCTGAAGGATGCCAGGCGAAGATGTCCCAATTCTCGCGCAAGAACTCTCGTAGTGCATCATCTATTGTGGGTTCAGCTGTGCCCCAATTGATGATGTTTTTGTAGGGTCCGTTGGGTGGACCTGGAATTTGACTATTTTGTCTGCTGGTTTAAAATAGGTGGACTTGGGTCGTTTGTCGAGTATCACGTCGTCCCTGTCCATTGTGGAGCGCAATGCAGTTAACTCTTCGGTTGCGAAGGCTTCCGATAATGCCTCCAGGGCTAGTTTGGCAGTTTTATTTTCGGCGCGGAGTGCTATGTCCAGATCACTAGCTAGGGTGATGATTCCATTGGGCCCAGGCATCTTGAGCTTCATGTACCCATGGGTATAGCTTGTAAGCTTGTGAATGCGTCCCGCCCTAAAAGGGCGTGGTATCCACTACTAAACAGGGCCACTTGGAATGTGATTTCTTCGGACCTATAATTTTCCGGCGTGATGAATACTACATCTAGCGTAATTTTTCCCGCGCATCGTGCCTCCCGACTAGGGATGATTCCTCTGAAGGTTGTGCTACTCTGCTCAATGCGGCTCTTATCTATTTCCATTTTGTTAAGAGTTTCCTCATAGATGAGGTTTAATCCGCTGCTGCCGTCCATGAGCACTTTAGTAAGCCAGAAGTCGTCCACAATTGGACTAAGGACCAGAGTGGCTGGTGCTCGGACTGTTCGGAATTGAGGTTCGTCACTAGCATTGAAGGTTATGGTCGTATTGTTCCACGAATTTATTGTTGCGACGTGGCAGACTTCGGCGAGGCTGCGGAGTGCTCGCTTACGCCTATTGTTTGAGGCGAAAGTCTCGAAGATTGTCAGTACTCTATTGTTATTCTCTGTGGGATGGTGCTCTGCAGTATTGTTGATGAGGAGGTCCTCGCCGGTCTTGGCCGCCTACCGGAGTATCCAACATGCTCTAAGGATGTGTGTTGGTATGTTGCCCGGTGTGCAGTGAATTTTGCATGGCCTGTTGAGCCATCCCTCCAGTACGGTTCCTCACCCTATAAAGGGCTTTGGCCTCTTTGTAATTGGATTGGGTGACCTGCGGGAGCGCACCCTTTTAGTTCGGACGAGGGGTTTAGTGAGAACCGGAGAATCCTAGAATTTTGTTTGGGTTTTCCAGGCGCTTTCCATTGCACGGCACTTCTGTACTATGGCCGCCAAGTCGGCGAAGTGTGCTATGTCGTGGCGACTTATGGCGTTGAGAATTCCCTTGTCCGTGCAATTTTTGCAAAAGAATGAGATTGCGTCTTCCTCGCGACAGTCCTTAACCTTGCTCATTACAAGTAGGAATCTGGCCCAGAAGTGATGTACTTTCTCTTGGGGCTCTTGTCTAATGTGGGAAAGGTCACTTGTGTCTGGGTGGGTGGGTAGACTTAAGCCCAAATCCTGATCTGATCTGAGATCCAGGGGCAAAGGAGCTCCCGAGCTTGGCGGCTCGGACTCCAGGATGTCGCCCAATATTTGTGGCCCGCTGCCCGATTCTAAGTTCAGAGCCTGGGCCATGTCCTCCCGTAAACGAGTATCCAGCTTGGAGAGCTCGGGAATCCGGACATAGTTCGTCCTCAAAATAGAGGAAGAATCGCTGTTTAGTTCCTCCACCACCGCTATCTGATGGGTGACCGGTGGAGAGTTAATCTCCCTTTGGTCGGGTTTAAGCCCAATCCGATCATAGTCCATAGCGACTCCCAGGGTGGCGATGCAATCCAAGAGCTCGTTCAGGGAGTAGAGCTCTATTGGATCCATCTGCTCAGTGAATTCCGAGCTGACGTGGAGGTTGTTCTTGATGGCCTGAGAAGTCATCGTCGGCGTGGCGGCCGAATGGGCGGCCATGACGAAGTCGCCCAGCCGAAGAGTCTGGCCTGCAGCCAGGGTTCCTCCAGAGGTGACGTTGTCCTTGACAACAAGGCGAGCCATCAAACCTTATCGGGACGGCACAGTGGAACTTTCAATGAAAGCACCAATGTCGGTGTCAAAACCGGCGGATCTCGGGTAGGGGGTCCCGAACTGTGCATCTAAGGCTAATGGTAACAGGAGGCGGGGGACACGATGTTTACCCAGGTTCGGGCCCTCTCGATGGAGGTAATACCCTACTTCCTGCTTGATTGATCTTGATGATATGAGTATTACAAGAGTTGATCTACCACAAGATCGTAGAGGCTAAACCCTAGAAGCTAGCCTATGATTATGATTGTTGTTGTCCTACGGACTAAACCCTCCGGTTTATATAGACACCGGAGGGGGCTAGGGTTACACAGAGTCAGTTACAGAAAAGGAAATCTACATATCCGAATTCCCAAGCTTGCCTTCCACTCAAAGGAGAGTCCCATCCGGACATGGGACGAAGTCTTCAATCTTGTATCTTCATAGTCCAACGGCTCGGCCAAAATATATAGTCCGACTGTCCGAGGACCCCTTAATCCCGAACTCCCTCACCCTCTTCCCAGGGCGCTCGCCCTCAACATCACCAGGGTCATCTCCTCTGATCTTATACCGCAATGCACCGCATACCGGGCATGCATTCAAATTCTCGTACTCCTCATAGCGGTAGAGGATGCATTCATTAGGGCATGCGTGTATCTTCTGCACCTCTAATCCTAGAGGGCAGATAACCTTCTTTGCTTCGTACATACTGTCAGGCAATTCGTTATCCTTTGGAAGCTTCTTCTTCATTATTTTCAGTAACTTCTCAAATCCCTTGTGTCAGATAAACCTTTCTCTGCCTTCCATTGCAGCAATTCCAATGTGGTACCGAGCTTTATGTTGCCATCTTGGCAATTTGGGTACAACAATTTTTTGTGATCCTCTAACATGTGCTCAAACTTCAACTTCTCCTTTTCACTTTTGCATTCTCTCTGTGCATCAACAATGGCCCGGTGAAGATCTTCAGTGGGCACATCTAGTGCCTCTTGATCTTTAGCTTCCCCCATTGCAGTATCACCGTATTCAGGGAACATATGATAGTTGTCATCGTCCTCTTCTTCTTCATTGTCTTCCATCATAACCCCTCCTTCTCCGTGCTTGGTCAAACAAATACAACTGGGCATGAAACCAGACTTAAGCAGGTGGGTGTGAAGGATTTTCAAGGAAGAGTATTCCTTCTTATTCTCACAGACAACACATGGACAACACATCAAACCATTCAGACTCTTTGTCTGAGCAACATTGATTAAATTATGCAGGCCTGTAATGTACTCGGAAGTGCGACGGTCACCGTACATCCATTGCTGGTTCATCTGCATTATATAATTAAGTATATCAAAAACCATTACAGAATATCATGAATAGAGAAATGACCAAATGAATACAAGTTCATCACATTAAAACCAAAGTACAATAGTGATCAAATGTTATTACTGCAAAAATAAATACATAAAGTTCATACATAGTTCTCATAAACAACATACAACTATCTAGAGCATCTAAAACATACATTGAAACTAACATACAACTTTGTAAAACATTTAAATGCAACAATAAATGCGATCAAAATCGCAACTAAGGTAAGAATTGATCCAACAACATAATGATACCAAGCTTCTTTATCAATGGCATATTTTATAATCTTTCTAATCTTCAAGCGTATTGCATCCATCTGGTTCTTGTGTAGATCGACGACATAGGCAACATGCAACTCCAATTTCATCTTCTCTTCTTCAATTCTTTTCAATTTTCCTTTCAAATAATTGTTTTTTTACTAAATTTGACCTCTCCACAAGTGGGTCGATTGGAATTTCCGGTTCACATGCCTCCTACGTAAAAAAATCTATGTCAAGTTGGTCGGCATAATTGTCATAAACACTAAATGAAACAAATAGGTATAAAAGATAATATGCCACATCTGAATCATAGACCGGATGAGAGCGAATGGGGGCGGATATCGAAACCATGGCTATATAATAACAAACAATAATATAAGTAAGAAAATTATACAAGTAACTATCTAAATCATACAAGTAAGAATTTTTTTTAAAAAAAGAACAAGAGGCTCACCACGGTGGTGCCGGCGACGAGATCGGCATGGGCGATTGATGGCGGTGAGGACGAGGATGAGGATGGGAGGGCACCCTACACATGTGCAAACAAAGAAGTTACTTTGAGATCAAATTGCATCTAAATCAAATAAACTCCCACATACACTCATCCACTAAAACCCACAAATCACTCTACTTCTAGAGCATGAAATGAGCTAAACTAGCAATGAGAGATGATCGATTGAAGTTGCTAGCCTTTTAGAACACTTGTATAGTTGGTGCACCACCAAATCTAGACAAATTTTGGGGAAAATGGAGCTTGGAGGTCGAGCTTGGAGGAAGAACAGAGGAGAAGAAAGACGAGAAATCTTAAGTGTGGCTCAGGCACCTCATATCATGTTTGTTTTGTGTGAACTCAAGTGGCATCATGCTCTCAGGCATTTCATCGAGAACCTTTTGTGCATAGGAAGGGAAAACAAACTAGCACACACGTCCTACCTTATTTGAGGAAAAAACAGAGGACAGGCCGAGCAGGGGCGACGATATATATAGGCAAATTTTTAGTCCTGGTTGGGGTCTAAAACCTGGACTGAAGACAGACCTTTAGTCCTGGTTGGAGACACCAACCGGGGATAAAAGGTATCGCGCCTTCCGCAACCCCTTTAGTCCCAGTAGGTGTCTACAACCGGGGCTAAAGGTCCCATTCACATGGGACTGATGCCTGCCGAGCCCCGTCCGACGTCCTAGCTGCTCAAACTGACACTAATGCCCACATTAGTCCCGGTTCATGACGCAATCGGGACTATTGCTTCGATCCGGCTAGAATGAAAGCCCTGTTTTCTACTAGTGCCAGGGTGGACTAGTGCTCCATGAATCCACGTTGGACAAACAGCTTCCATGGAGGAGAAAAGCAAAAGGATTATTGCTTGCTGAAGGAAACGAGCTCTTGTAGAAGAGGCTACTTCTTTGCTCTAAAGGCTAGGGAAAAGGCAAACAGTAAGAGAGATGGGCAGAGACACCAATCTGGATGCAAAGGTAAAACATAAAAGGTATGAAGAGAGTAGTACTAGGTCCATAAGGAGGTGATGCTTGTGTTCGATGGGAACTATCCGGACCATGACTTCACTATTATTTTTGTTACACGGAGGCTGAGACTACATCCAAGTGATGCTTCCATAGCTCAATAGCCCATGAGTTGCCGATGAAAAGTCATCGCCATGGGAAGACGTCGAGCCGGCCGGCATGCATATGTGGAGGCCATGCAATAAAAAACACTTATGCGACATTATGGTCTGAATGAAGATGTGGATATGACACTTTCATGATGATAATTGTGACTAAACACGTATCATTATAGATGTGGTGGGCTCCTACTTCTATGAAAAAATTATGACTGGAAATTTTCATCCTTGGTGGGCCAGAGGCAGACCTGCATGACATTCTTTGGGTTGTTCATGACGTAAAAAAATCATAGTAGAAGTCAGGGGAGGAAATTTTTGGAGAGTTCGGTATACGATGGGTGGTCGGAACTGAGTGATGCAGGGGTTTGTGTGTTTTTGTTGTACGCACGCGTGTGTGTGAGGCATGTTCGCTAACTAAACCCGAGAGAGCCGTCCGCTTACTCAACCTGAGGATCAATCAATCGCTAGCACTACATACTGAACACGAGCGATCAAGCACACTACGTACTGAAGCCGATTCGATCTCTTTGCTGCTAACTGAACCCCAATGATTCCTTCGCTGCTAACTGAAGCCGATCGATCCATTCATGGCTAACTGAACCCAGCGATTGATCCCTTTGCCGCTTACTGAATCGATGCGAGCGAGACTCGTGCGTGTATGTATTTTGCTGGCCCGATCAATCGATGCATTCCGAGACGTGAATTGAGCTAGCCGGTTGGGTTGCCTCTTGATGAACAGCTGTCGCGCACATATATGTCTCCCACATCAATCTATCTATATATACCTATACTAATGAGAGACTCCCTAGAAATTACCACATTAATTAGATTTTGTGGGTCGTTAATCTGGTGGGATCGAATTATTACGGTGTAGATCGACTCACAGAGAAAAAACACGCCCATGTCTCTCCCATGACCCAATCAACTCATAGCAGACATATCTATCTCCCACATATCTCTCTCCCATGACCCAACTCTCAAATTCTCACATCTCGCATATCCTCACCTATGAGAATTAAAATAAAAAAACCTACGTATCTCTCTCCCATGATGAGTACAAGGGGATTGACAACCCTCTTGTCCGTGTTAGGTGCAAGTATTTGCTCTTATGTGTAGGTACTGCTAAAGGTTGTTTGTGTGAATTTCTTATTGGTTCGAAAAACCTTGGTTCTTTACTGAGGGAAATACTTTCTGCTACTATACTACTTCACTATTCCTCTTTAGGGAAATCCCAACGCCTATCACAACTACCAGAAGAATTTCTAGTGTTGTTGCCTAGGAGACTTCATCAAATAACTCAAGCCTTCATACACATTATCATTTACTTGTTCTACTTTTTACTTGCTTTTATTGCCATTATTAGTTTCCGTTAAAAAATCAAAAATACCAAAAACATTTTGTGTGCTTTATTTACTCATTACTATAGCTAGTTGTTCACTTGTTGCTTATACCCCTGAAAATGAAGTAATTTTAAACAAAGGGGGAGTTTGAAAGATGCCCTGTATAAGATTTGCGATGCTCAAAATAGATCTACTCGTAAGAAATCCACTATTGTTCTTCTTCTCAACTTCTACGTGGGTATTACTACTTGGTATACATTTGTGCTTGATATTATTACTGGAGGAATTTTTCTAAGTAGTCAACCTATGGATGCTTTCAATGCTATGGGAATTTTTGTGGCACTATTGCAGGATGCTGCTAATGCGACACTACGATCGGAGACCCTTCGACAAAACTGTGTGCGATGCAATAATCGCAAATAGTGGTGTAAAAAACCCATCAAAAAGGTGCAAAATGTTTGCGATGATGGATGCATCAAACACGGTTCAAATTTTGGTTGCGAGTGCGATGCAGGGCATATGGTTCAGTTCAATTAACTATTTGCGATGAGGGGGAACAAAAGAAACGGGCTGCTAGATGAAGGTGTGTGCGATATACAGCATACAGTTCACTTGGATGAACTGTTTGTAATTAGGCAACACAAAAGAAACGGTCAGCCAGATCAAGGTGTGTGTGATATATGGCATGTGGTTCACTCGGATGAACTATTTGCGTTGAGACAAGAGAACAGAAACGGCTCAGTATAACAAGATGTGTGTGATACGCGGCAAACAGGTCTGTAATTAGAAATGTGTGCGAAGACTGATAATAACACAGACGATTGTTTCTAATAAGATGTATGTGATATGCTCTGTCTACACAACATCTATTGGCCATTTGGGGACGGGTGCTCATCCAGATACGCCATAAGGATGCGAAGAGGCATCCTATATCAGCAAGGACTAGCTATTCCACCAATAGCTCTTCTAAGGGAACTCTCAAGTTAAGTGTGCTTAGGCTGGAGCAGCCATCAGATGGGTGACTGGATGGAAAGTTGTGTTGATATTAAATTAACTGATGGGATGGGTAATAAAGGTCAAATTAAATGACCTCTATGATCCATCCCATGAGTTAAATTAACCTCAAGGTCCTTTTTTATTTTTTTATTTTTTAACACATGTTAAAGAAGGTCTACGCATTACTTTTTGACAATGTGCGATACGTGGCATACAGTTGATCAATCCGACCTGTTTGTGATGGAATAAGCCGTGTGTGTTGTGGGCAAACACTTGCTAGTATACAACCGTTTGCGATTGATGAATTCATCACCATCGGGTTCCCTAGTGTGGTCCGTGTTCATCTCATCTTCATCTACTTCTTATGCTAGCTCGATGTTCCTTATATGCTAAATTTCCATTAATTGATGGCATTTTATGAACACACCACCGTTTCCCACCATTTCCTCGCCTGTTTCCCATCACCCAGCGATATTGCGCACAAACCTAGGCAGCGCGCGATGCACGAAGGCAACAAGTGCATCCTGTAGCACATCCACCTTTTCCAAGCATGCCAACCCACCCAAGCGCCGCCTCTGCCATCAACCTCGTCGACGAGGAAAATGAGAAGGCGCCACGGCTCATCGAGGCCACGGCGCTCCTCGGCAACACGATGGGCGATGCCGTGATGCGCGTCATCGCTAGGGTTGAGCAGACCCTTGGCGCATGGCGTTTCAGTGTCGCAAATCAAGATAGGCATGTCAGCACCGAGAGGCTGCGGCTCGCCGCACAATATGATCGATGGCGCGCCGCAGAGCAAGCTAGGCGCGTCTGCGTCGATAGGCTCCGACTCGCCGCACGGCGAGACCGTTGGAGCGCCATAGAATGAGAGGCGCGGAGCGCGGCACAGCAAGAGCGGATCCATCGACGCTTGCCTGCTATCAACAGGGCATCGCAGCTGGGTACATGTCCCGTTAGTATTCCCATTCCTCGCCAGGAGTGGGCACAGGCCCTCTGCGCCGTACTTGCACCAGAGGTCGGCCGCGCCGTACTTGCACCGGACGCCAGCCACGCCATTCACATGGGTTGCACCATTCGCCTTGTCCGCGGCCCGCTCGATGCCAATGCGTTGGTCGGTAGGATCGACCGCCTCCTTGGCCCAGGTGTCTGCTACCTCTTGAGCTTGCGTTGGTTTTTCCCTTGAAGAGGAAAGGGTGATGCAGCAAAGTAGTGTAAGTGTTTCCCTCAGTTTTAGGAACCAATGTATCAATCCAGTAGGAGATGACGCACAAGTCACCTAGTACCTGCACAAACAATCAAGAACCTTGCAACCAACGCGATAAAGGGGTTGCCAATCCCTTCACGGTCACTCGCAAAAGTGAGATCTAATAGAGATAACAAAGTAAATATTTTTGGTATTTTTGTTGTATAGATTGGAAAGTAAAGGTTGCAAAATAGTAAACGAGATTCAAAGATATGCAATATAATGGAAAAGAGACCCGGGGGCCATAGGTTTCACTAGTGGCTTCTCTCGAGATAGCATGTATTACGGTAGGTGAACAAATTACTGCCGAGCAATTGATAGAAAAGCGCATAATTATGAAGATATCTAAGGCAATGATCATGAACATAGGCATCACGTCCGTGTCATGTAGACCGAAACGATTCTGCATCTACTACTATTACTCCACACATCGACCCTATCCAGCATGCATCTAGAGTATTAAGTTCATAAGAACGGAGTAACGCATTAAGCAAGATGACATGATGTAGAGGGATAAACTCAACCAATATGATATAAACCCCATCTTTTTATCCTCGATGGCAACAATACAATACGTGCCTTGCTGCCCCTACTTTCACTGGGAAAGGACACCGCAAGATTGAACCCAAAGCTAAGCACTTCTCCCATTGCAAGAAAGATCAATCTAGTAGGCCAAACTAAACCAATAATTTGAAGAGACTTGCAAAGATATCAAATCATGCATATAAGAATTCAGAGAAGAACCAAATAATATTCATACATAATCTTGTTCATAAATCCACAATTCATCGGATCTTGGCAAACACACTAAAAAAGAGTATTACATCAAATAGATCTCCAAGAACATCGAGGAGAACTTTGTATTGAGAATCAAAGAGAGAGAAGAAGCCATCTAGCTAATAACTATGGACCCGAAGGTCTGTGGTAAACTACTAACGCTTCATCAGAGAGGCAATGGTGTTGATGTAGAAGCCCTCCATGATCGATTCCCCCTCCGACAGATCACCGAAAAAGGCCCCAAGATGGGATCTCATGGTACAGAAGGTTGCGGTAGTGGAAAAGTGGCTTCGTGTCTTCCCCTGATGTTTCTAGGGTATAAGAGTATATATAGGTGAAATAAGTACACTGGTGGAGCTACGAGGGGCCCACGAGGGTGGGGGCGCGCCTACCCCCCGGGCACGCCCTCCTGCCTCGTGGATGCCTCGTGGCGTTTCTGACTTCAAGTCCGAGTCTTCTGGTTTCCTTTCAGTCCAAGAAAGATCATCGCGAAGGTTTCATTCTGTTTGGACTCCGTTTGGTATTCCTTTTCTGCAAAACTCGAAAATAGGCAAAAAAAAATAGAAACTGGCACTAGGCCTCCGTTAATAGGTTAGTCCCAAAAATAATATAAAAGAGTATATTAAAGCCCATTAAACGTCCAAAGCAGATAATATAATAGCATAGAACAATCAAAAATTATAAATACGTTGGAGACGTATCAAGCATCCCCAAGCTTAATTCCTGCTCGTCCTCGAGTAGGTAAATGATAAAAACATAATTTTTTATGTGGAATGCTACCCAACATATTTATCAATGTGATTTATTTATTGTGGCATGAATGTTCAGATCCGAAAGATTCAAGAAAAAAGTTTAATATTGACATAAAAATAATAATACTTCAAGCATACTAACAAAGTAATCATGTCTTCTCAAAATAACATGGCCAAAGAAAGCTATCCCTACAAAATCATATAGTCTGGTTATGCTCTATCTTCATCACACAAAGTATTTAATCATGCACAACCCCAATGACAAGCCAAGCAATTGTTTCATACTTTTGATGTTCTCAAACTTTTTCAATCTTCACGCAATACATGAGCGCGAGCCATGGACATAGCACTATAGGTGGAATAGAATGGTGGTTGTGGAGAAGACAAAAAAGGAGAAGATAGTCTCACATCAACTAGGTGTATCAATGGGCTATGGAGATGCCCATCAATAGATATCAATGTGAGTGAGTAGGGATTGCCATGCAATGGATGCACTAGAGCTATGAGTGTATGAAAGCTCAACAAAAGAAACTAAGTGGGTGTGCATCCAACTTGCTTGCTCATGAAGACCTAGGGTACTTTTGAAGAAGCCCATCATTGAATATACAAGCCAAGTTCTATAATGAAAAATTCCCACTAGTATATGAAAGTGACAATATAGGAGACTCTCTATCATGAAGATCATGGTGCTACTTTGAAGCACAAGTGTGGTAAAAGGATAGTAGCATTGTCCCTTCTCTCTTTTTCTCTTTTTTTTATTTGGGCCTTTTCTCTTTTTTTATGGCCTCTTTTTTTTATTTAGTCTGGAGTCTCATCCCGACTTGTGGGGGAATCATAGTCTCCATCATCCTTTCCTCACTGGGACAATGCTCTAATAATGAAGTTCGTCACACTTTTATTTACTTTACAACTCAACAATTACAATTCGATACTTAGAAAAAATATGACTCTATGTGAATGCCTCCGACGGTGTACCGGGATGTGCAATGATTCAAGAGTGACATGTATAAAAAATTATGAATGGTGGCTTTGCCACAAATACGATGTCAACTACATGATCATGCGAGGCAATATGACAATGATGAAGCGTGTCATAATAAACGGAACGGTGGAAAGTTGCATGGAAATATATCTCGAAATGGCTATGGAAATGCCGTAATAGGTATATGGTGGACGTTTTGAGGAAGGTATATGGTGGGTGTATGGTACCGGCGAAAGTTGCGCGGTACTAGAGAGGCTAGCAATGGTGGAAGGGTGAGAGTGCGTATAATCCATGGACTCAACATTAGTCAATCATAAAGAACTCACATACTTATTGCAGAAAATTATTAGTTATCGAAACAAAGTACTACGAGCATGCTCCTAGGGGGATAGATTGGTAGGAAAAGATCATTGCTCGTCCCCGATCGTCACTCATAAGGAAGACAATCAATAAATAAATCATGCTCCAACTTCATCACATAATGGTTCACCATACATGCATGCTACGGGAATCACAAACTTTAACACAAGTATATCTCGAACTCACAACTACTCTACTAGCATGACTCTAATTGATAAAGAATCAATCATCTTCATATCTCAAACTCACAACCATCTTCATATCTCAAAACAATCATAAAGAATCAAACTTCTCATAGTATTCAATGCACTTTATACGAAAGTTTTTATTATACCCATCTTGGATGCCTATCATATTAGGACTAATTTTATAACCAAAGCAAATTACCATGCTGTTCTAAAACACTATCAAAATAATATAAGTGAAGCATGAGAGATCAATAATTTCTATAAAATAAAACCACCGCCATGCTCTAAAAAGGTATAAGTGAAGCACATAGAGTATTCTAATAAATTTCGATTCATGCATGTCTCTCCCAAAAGGTGTGTATAGCAAGGATGATTGTGGTAAACTAAAAAGCAAAGACTCAAATCATACAAAACGCTCCAAGCAAAACACATATCATGTGGTGAATAAAAATATAGCCTCAAGTAAAGTTACCGATAGACGGTGACGAAAGAGGCGATGCCTTCCGGGGCATCCCCAAGCTTAGGCTTTTGGTTGTCCTTGAATTTTACCTTGGGGTGCCTTGGGCATCCCCAATCTTAGGCTCTTGCCACTCCTTATTCCAAAATCCATCAAATCTTTACACAAAAACTTGAAAACTTCACAACACAAAACTTCAACAGAAAATCTCATGAACTTTGTTACTATAAGAAAATAAATCACCACTTTAAGGTACTGTAATGAACTCATTCTTTATTTATATTGTTGTTAAGCCTAATGTATTCCAACTCCTCTATGGTTCATACCCCCCGATACTACTCATAGATTCATCAAAATAAGCAAACAACACACACAAAACAGATTTTGTCAAAAACAGAACAGTCTGTAGCAATCTGTAACTTTCGAATACTTCTGTAAATCTAAAAAGTTCTGAAATAAATTGGTGGACGTGAGGAATTTGTCTATTAATCATCTCCAAAAAGAATCAACCTAAAATCACTTTTCTGTAAAAAAAAATGACAGCTATTTTCGTGAGCGCAAAAGTTTCTGTTTTTTACAGCAAAATCGCTGTAACATCCAAAATTTCCAATTTGGAATGTTATACATTAGATCATCATTGCATATCATATTTTATTTACATTTTGGCTTGATCCTAGAAATTTCATGCAACTCAAGGACCCACGAAGAGAGTTGGGAATTTCGTTATTTTCATATTTGGGTTTTCTCAAATTTTGAAAATAGGATCAGTTGTTTTTTATCATTTTATCTTCAATTATTTCTATTATAAAAATAAGAGAGAGGGAATAAAATGAATTTACCAAAATAAAGAAATATTAAGGATTTAATATTAAAATCAAATACGATTTTATTTTGGAGTTTATCTTTATTTTATTTGAATTTAGGAAAATTGCACGTTTTTCAAAATTGCATTTTAGGGCCAAGAAAATGTTCATCTCGTTCTAAATTTTTTATTTAGAAGGTGAAATTTTGTTTTGGCATTTTTAGAATTTCATTTTATTTTCTAGGATTTATTTAAATTTTGGCGGAATTTTATTTTATTTTTAAAAAGTCTCCGCGCGCCCGATTGGGCCGAAGGCCCAGCCGAGCCGGGCCAAGCCCGCGCCGCCGCCGCCTTCCCTCGCGGGAGGGAGTCCTCCCCGCCGCCGCCACCGAGTCCTGCCGGGGCACGCCTCCCAAGGCCTACCCCAACCCGGCGCCCCCTTCCCCAAGTCGCCCCCCCCCCCTCTCCCCTCATAAATACCGCCGCCACCACCACCCGAACCACCCCGTCGCCTCGCCGTCGTCGCCGCCGCCCAGGAGCCCCACTGCCCCACCGGACCCCGCCGAAGCCGCCGGAGCCCCGCCGAGGTAGCCGCCCGCCGTCGCCGGTTTTCTAGAGAAAATCGATTCGGTTTTTTAAAAAAACCGGTTTATTTATTTTTTTTCAGTTTAATTACTTAGCAAGCGTTCGCTCGTTCGTTAGTTTTAATGAATGAGTTTCACCATTTAGTCACAGACAGCGAACGTCCATTCGTTAGCTTGTTCGCCCGTTTTTCTTTTTCTCGGATTTTCTGCGATTATTCCAGATCGCGATTTCTGATCCGATTTTCGTTTTAGTATAACTTTTCGCTCGTTTATCGGAATCAGGTGATTCAAGCGCCTAGAGTCTCAAACCCCTCTTTTCGTTTAACCTACTCAAACAAGTTTTTGCTACTGTAAAATTTGACTTAGGTTCAGATTAGTAAACGAAGCCTGTTTCTTTCGCCGTTTGACTTTTGTTGCTTCGTTTGATTTGATTCTTTTTGCAAACCAGAGTTCTTAAGTTGAACTTTCTGGTTAGATCTCTTATTTGAGTTTTACCTATGCATTAGTTGAGTGCTTATTGTATGCTTGTTTGTTTGCGATAGAGTACCCGGAGTGCGCCACTTGCTACTTCGAATCTCTAGGTTTCACGGATCATCAGCAAGGCAAGTAACACTTTGATCATACCTCTTTACTACCCAGTTTTATTGCATTAGATCAATCCTCAAACAATTGCATGATTAGGATCTGATTAATTTGTGGGTTTTGGGAAGTAGATGAGGTAGTACCTATTATTTGTTCTATTATCAAACCTTTGGGAGTTACTTCTACGTTTACTCATATTGCTATGCTATGCTAGTAGACGTGGATTGGGTGAGTGAATCCATGACAGATGTGAGATTGTTATTTAATAGTTTATTTAAGGTGGCAACTTTAATACACATATGGGTGGATTGAGGCACCTGGGGAACCCAGTGATTGCCTGTTTTTTCATGGACCGCCACCCAGGCTCAAAGGGATCATGAGATTATTCACGCTAGAAACTTCCGTGTGCAGCCGCAAGCTACTATAGGCTCTAGCATAGTTGATTAAGTCATGTGAACTCTTAAAGTGGTAGCCTAGCAGATGTAGGGGAAAGTAGGTGTAACTGTCTACCCGATCGTAAGGTGCAAGCGCTTCTAAAAGACTATGTCTCAGTCATCCGTTTCTCAAACACCTTGTAGTGCAAGAATTCCAACGGATGAGATCGAGTCTTGTGGGGAAAAGTACACAAACCTCTGCAGAGTGTATAAACTAATCATGGTTAGTCGTGTCCCCGGTTATGGACGTTTTGAGTATCTAGTACCTCGATTATCATCTGAATCTCATCATGTTACTTTAATTTAATTTTTTGGGTTTAATGATGATGCTTAATTGGGATTGAGTTGGGTGAACCTTCTCAATGTTTAACAACCACCATGGTAGTTAAATAAAATGTATTCCTTTGTTGTAGGGAAAAATTGGCTTTATGCAAAACTGTAACCATAGAGCTTTCCACCAGCCATATATGCATGTAGTGATAGCACTATTCTATTCATTACTCTCTATGTGTTATATTGCCAGCATATTCCATGTGCTGACCCGTTTTCGGGCTGCAACGTTCATGTTGCAGACTTTTCAGACAACGAGTAAGGTGTCTTAGGTCGTGGTCTTATACTCAGTGATGCCGTTGGAGTTGATGGACTCACTTATCTTCCAAGCCTTCCGTTGTTATCGTTATTAGATGGCCTTAAGCCATATTTATTGTAATAAGTTCTCTTTTGAGACATTCGATGTAATAAGTGTGTGATTGCTACTCTGTTATAAATCCTTCGAGTACTGTGTGTGTCAGCATCACCGATCCAGGGTTGGCACTGATGCACAGAGATCAGACTGCTTGAGGTCTGGTCGCTACAAGATGGTATCAGAGCACACGCTGACTGTAGGACACGACCACTAAGCTAAAGCCCTAGATCACTACTCTCTCTCTTCTCATTTCTGACTCCTCACCTTTTCTACTCTTTTAGGATGGCGGATGCAAGGAACAAGTTCACGCAACCAGATGAAGATACACCCTTTGGACGCCACTTGAAGGAAGTCACTAAGTACCTGAACATCGGAGTACCTAGTTTCACCAGGACCTACATCGCCACTTTACCCGCAGAGGAGCGTTGGATGATTCAAGTTCAAGTTCCAGGAAGGACATTCATGCCAGTCACTGAGCCCATAGAGTTTTCCTTCGATGCACCAACCTGGAGTCTAGGAAAGAGCATGTCGGCCCACATCACCATTGGACGCATTGGAGAAGTTTACCACAAGGATCTCAAGGATACCGTTTACCAGATTTGTAGGCCTCGAGATGAGCAATGGGAGATGATCAGCACCAGGAAGGATAGATCAATTGCAGCTTTCATCCAGGAGTTAAACCAGCACATTCGTCGCTAGGAGAACCAGATGTGCGCAGGCATGATAGATCTAAAGAAGTCTATGACCAAGATCACGGAGCTGGAGGAAGAACTTAAGTCTACACGCAATGGTTATGAGGAGGAAATGACAACACTCGTGGAGAAGAATGAAGATCTGAAGAAGAAGCTAAAGGTGTTTATGGGATTTCCCGTGACTGGAGGAGAAGACGATGATTGCACTTGCCCGGAGAACTACATCATCATCGACGACACCGACTCGGACCCAGACGATAGTCATGATGACTATGTTGATGAAGCTGGAGCAGATATCATGGAGTCTTCGGCCGATCAATTTTTCTAGTCGACCACCATAACAGTAGTAGTATTCCCCCATGTATATAGTATAGTCCGAGCACTTTTGTAATGATATTTAGACCGTTGTATGACCTTGTTTGAATTGATTGAAGTGATATTCTTTGCTTTTTGTCTCATGTGCATATGGGTAGTGTTTTCCCTCTAGACCCCATTCTATTCTATATCCTCATCTTTTCTAAACCCACAGATGCCTCCGAGACGTGACAATAGATTTGCTTTCCCCCCGGAGCTCACTCAGCTGATCCAGCAGCAGAATGCATTGATGCAGATGCTAGTCCAGAATCAGAATCAGGGGAACAACAACAACAACAACCCACCACCACCACCACCTGTTGATCACTTAACCCGTTTCTTAAGACTGGATCCGCCGGTGTTCTCCAGTAGCACCGAGCCGATAGTTGCAGATGATTGGCTCCGCAAGACGGGAAGGGAGTTGACCACTGCAGGGTGCACGGATACGGAAAAGGTGCGTTTTGCTGCACATCAGCTAGATGGACCCGCAGCATCATGGTGGGAGAATTTCACAGCCACTTATCCTATTGACACTGTCACATGGGACCAGTTTCAGCATGCTTTCCGTACTGCCCATGTTTCAGCCGGAGCTATGCCCATGAAGAAGCGTGAGTTTCACAACTTACGCCAAGGAGGGTGTACAGTTGGCCAGTATGTGGATGACTTTAGTAAGCTAGCATGTTATGCCCCAGATGAGGATGCAGCTAAGCAGGAGAAGTTTCTGGAAGGACTGAATGATGAGTTGAGCATGCAGCTGATGATAGCAACCTTCAACAACTACCAGGAGTTGGTAGATAGATCTCTCATGATTGAAGGGAAGAAGCAGCAGATTGGCAATCGTAAGAGGAAGTATGGACAAGGGAATTACAATTCTGGAGCTCAGCAGAAGCCTCGTTTTACCCCGAATTCGGGAGGACATTTTCAACATACCCATGGAGGAGGGAGTTCGCACAATCATATTGGCCCCAAGAATGGTAATGGGAATGGAGGAAGCAACAGCCATAACCGAACCAACCCATCAACCCCAGCCAAGAGGGATCTGAGCCAAGTCACTTGCTATATGTGTCAAAAGACTGGACATTATGCTAATGAATGTCCTGAAGCTAAGAATGGAAATGGCAATGGAAGCTCTGGGAAGAAGCCGAACCCTTTCAACAGGGAATAGGTGAACCACATTAACGTGGAAGAGGTGGAAGCCTAGCCAGATGCAGTAATAGGTAATTTTTTGGTTAAGTCATTTACTGCAATCGTTCTTTTTGATACTGGTGCATCGCATTCATACATATCAAGGGGATTTGTGGATAAGTATAAACTGCCCACCAAAGTTCTTAGAACACCTATGTTATTAAGCTCACTAGGAGCGGAGTATATGGCTAGTCAAGGATGTTTTCAAGTGCCATTGAGAATAGGTAGGCATGTTTTCCCCTCGGATTTAATCATTTTGGAATCGCAAGGTTTGGATGTGATTCTGGGTATGGATTGGCTATTGATGTATGGAGGAAACATCGATTGTGCCAGTAAGTCGATTTTGCTTACCACCCCAGAAGGGAGAAGGATCAAGTATGTATCATGGCATGAGCCGAAGAGGACACAAGTAAATTCCTTATCAGGAGTTGAAGAAACATTTGGTTACATCACCAGTGTTGATTTTGCCAGATCAACACAAGGATTATGAGGTGTATTGCGATGCTTCACGTCGAGGACTTGGAGCAGTGCTTATGCAGGAGGGAAAAGTTGTTTCGTATGCCTCACGACAGCTTAAGCCCCATGAGTTGAATTATTCTACACATGATTTGGAGTTAGCAGCTATTGTGCATGCATTGAAGACATGGAGACATTTTCTCATCGGAAACCATTGTGAGGTATACACAGATCACAAGAGTTTGAAGTACATCTTCACGCAAAAGGAGTTGAATCTCAGGCAAATGAGATGGTTGGAGCTCATCAAGGATTATGATATGAGATTGCATTATCACCCCGGGAAGGCTAACGTAGTAGCCGACGCATTGAGCCGCAAGAGCCATGTCAACACACTCTTGATCGGAGAGTTACCAAAGGAGTTAGCCGAGGATCTTCGCGAGCTATGTTTGGAGATAGTTCCGAGAGGCTATGTAGAAGCATTGGAGATTCAGTCTACTTTGATGGATAATGTTAGAGAAGCTCAGAAGACTGACAAGGAGATTGCCGCTATAAAGGAGAGGATGAGCAAAGGAAAAGCTAAAGGATTTCGTGAGGATGAGCATGATACCTTATGGTTTGAGGACCGCATTTATGTGCCTAATGACCCGGAGATCGGGAAGTTGATTCTGCAAGAGGCCCATGATTCGCCGTATTCGATTCACCCAGGAAATACCAAGATGTATTTGGATTTGAAGGACACTATCTGGTGGACCGGAATGAAGAAGGATATTGCAGAGTATGTATTTGGATCACTTCACCATCACCGTCACCACGTCGTCGTGCTGACGGAACTCATCCACTTCCTCGACATCTTGCTGGATTAAGAGGGTGAGGAACATCATCGAGATGAATGTGTGTAGAAGTCAGAGGTGATGTACGTTTGGCAATTGATCGTTCGGAGCTAGAAGAAGTTCGACTACATCAACCGCGTTGTCAAACGCTTCCGCTTT
Source organism: Triticum dicoccoides (assembly GCF_002162155.2). Taxonomy (NCBI): domain Eukaryota; kingdom Viridiplantae; phylum Streptophyta; class Magnoliopsida; order Poales; family Poaceae; genus Triticum; species Triticum dicoccoides. Next base: position 534,897,208 of record NC_041393.1, on the reverse strand, counting down.
CGGTCTACGAGGGTATGTAGACACACTCTCCCCCTCTTGTTGCTATGCATCTCCTAGGTAGATCCTGCATGAGCATAGGATAGTTTTTGAAATTGCATGCTATGTTCGCCAACAGTGGCATTTGAGCCAGGTCTATGCGTAGATGATATGCACGAGTAGAACACAAAGAGTTGTGGGCGGTGATCGTCATATTGCTTACCACCAATGTCTTATTTTGATTTGGCGGTATTGTTGGATGAAGCATCCCGGACCAACCTTACATGACCACGTTCATGAGACCGGTTCCACCGATAGACATGCAACTAGTTTTGCATAAAGGTGGTTGCCGGGTGTCTATTTCTCCTACTTTAGTTGAATCGAATTTGACTGCGGCCGGTCCTGGTTGAAGGTTAAAACTGCAAACTTGATAAATCACCGTTGTGGTTTTGTGCCATAGGTAAGAATGGTTCTTGCTAGAAGCCCGTAGCAGCCACGTAAAACTTGCAACAACAAAGTAGAGGACGTCTAACTTGTTTTTGCAGGGCATGTTGTGATGTGATATGGTCAAGACATGATGTGATATAGGTTATTGTATTAGATGATCATGTTTTGTAAAAGTTATCGGCAACCAACATGAGCCTATGGTTGTCTCTTTATTGTATGAAATGCAAAGGTCATGTAATTGCTTTTCTTTATCACTATGCGGTAGCGATAGTTGTAGAAGCAATAGTTGGCGAGGCGACCACGACGCAACGATGGAGATCAAGGTGTCGAGCCTGTGACAATGGAGATCATGACGATGCTTTGGAGATGGAGATCAAAAGCACAAGATGATGATGGCCATATCATGTCACATATTTTGATTGCATGTGATGTTCATCTTTTATGCATCTTATTTTGCTTGGTACAGCGGTAGCATTATAAGATGCCCTTAACTAAATTTCAAGCTATAAGTGTTCTCCCTGAGTATGCACTATTGTGACAGTTCATCGTGTTGTGATACTACATGATGATCGGGTGTGATAGGCTCTACGTTCACATACAGCGGGTACAAGACAGTTTTGCACATGCGGAATACTCGAGTTAAACTTGACGAGCCTAGCATGTACAAACATGGCCTCAGAACACTGGAGACCGAAAGGTCGAACGTGAATCATATAGTAGATATGATCAACATAGAGATGTTCACCATTGATGACTACTCCATCTCACATGATGATCGGACATGGTTTAGTTGATTTGGATAACGTATCATTTAGATGACTTGAGGGATGTCTATCTAAGTGGGAGTTCTTAACTAATTTGATTAATTAAACTTAATTTATCATGAACTTAGTCCAGATAGTATTTGCAAATTATGTTGTAGATCAATAGCTCACATGGTAGATCCCCTATTTTTGATATGTTCCTAGAGAAACTAAGTTGAAAGATGATAGTAGCAATGATGCGGACTGGGTCCGTAATCTAAGGATTATCCTCATTGCTGCAAAGAAGAATTATGTCCTTAATGCACCGCTAGGTGACAGACCTATTGCAGGAGCAGATGCAGACATTATGAACATTTGGAAAGCTCGATATGATGACTACTTAATAGTTTAGTGCACCATGCTTTACGGCTTAGAAGTGGGACTTCAAAAATGTTTTGAACGCCACAGAGCATATGCGATGTTCTAAGAGCTGAAATTGGTATTTCAGACTCATCCCATGTCGAGAGGTATGAGACCTCTGACAAGTACTTTACCTACAAGATGGAGGAGAATAGCTCAGCTAGTGAGCATGTGCTCGGAATGTCTGGGTACAGCAATCGCTTGAATCAAGTGGGATTTAATCTTCCAGATAAGATAGTGATTGAAAAAGTTCTCTAGTCACTATCACCAAGCTACTAGAACTTCGTGATGAACTATAATATGCAACGGATGACGAAAACTATTCCCGAGCTTTTTGCGATGCTGAAATCGACAAAGGTAGAAATCAAGAAAGAGCATCAAGTGTTGATGCTTAAAAAGACCACTAGTTTCAAGAAAAAGGGCAAGGGAAAGAAAGGGAACTTCAAGAAGAATGGCAAGCAAGTTGACACTCCCATGAAGAAGCCCAAAGCTGGACCTAAGCCTGAAACTGAGTGCTTCTACTGCATAGGAAATGGTCACTAGAAGCGGAACTACCCCAAATATTTGGCGGATAAGAAGGATGTCAAAGTGAACAAAAGTATATTTGATATACATGTAATTGATATGTACCTTACTAGTGCTCGTAGTAGCCCTGGGTATTTGATACATGTTCGGTTGCTAAGATTAGTAACTCAAAACAGGAGTTGCAGAATAAATGGAGACTAGTTGAGGGTGAAGTGATGATGTGTGCTGGAAGTGGTTCCAAGATTGATATGATCATCATCACGTACTCCCTATACTTTCAGGATTAGTGTTGAACCTAAATATTATTTGGTGTTTGCGTTGAGCATGAAACAAGATAGGATCGTATTTATTGCAATATGGTTATTCAGTTAAGACAGAGAATAATTGTTATTCTATTTACATGAATAGAACCTTCTATGGTCATACACCCTATGTTAATGGTTTATTGAATCATAGTGATACACATATTCAAAATATTGATGCCAAAAGATGCAAAGTTGATAATGATAGTGCAACATACTTGTGGCACTGCCGTTTAGGTCATATTGGTGTAAAGTGCATGAAGAAACTCCATGCTGATTGATGTCGCTTGAAGCTACGTTAGTATTTCCCTGAAGGGGAAGGGATGATGCAGCACAACGGCGGTAGGTATTTCCCTTAGATATGAAACCAAGGTTATCGAACCAATAGGAGAACCAAGCAACACAACATAAACAACCCTTGCACACAAATAACAACACCTCGCAACCCGACGTGTTAAAGGGGTTGTCAATCCCTTTCGGGGTACGGCGCCTCAAGATAGGCAAAGGACGTGAGGTAAATTTGTAGTAGATTGATAGATCGAACGCCAAATAAAATAAATAAGAATAAATTGCAGCAAGGTATTTTTGTATTTTTGGTTTAATAGATCTGAAAATAAATGCAAGGGAAAAGTAGATCACAAGGCAAATATATGAGAAAGAAGACCCGGGGGGCGTAGATTTCACTAGTGGCTTCTCTCGAGAAAGATAGCAAACAGTGGGAAAACAAATTACTGTTGGGCAATTGATAGAACTTCAAATAATCATGAAGATATCCAGGCAATGATCATTGCATAGGCATCACGTCCAAGATTAGTAGACCGACTCCTGCCTGCATCTACTACTATTACTCCACACATCGACCGCTATCCAGCATGCATCTAGTCTATTAAGTTCATGGAAAAATGGAGTAATGCATTAAGAACGATGACATGATGTAGACGAGATTTGTTTATCTATTGCGGCAGATATAGATCTCATCTTTTTATCCTTAGTAGCAACGATACATACGTGTCGGTTCCCTTTCTGTCACTGGGATCAAGCACCGTAAGATCGAACCCACTACCGGGAACCTCTTCCCATTGAAAGATAAATAGATCAAGTTGGCCAAACAAAACCCAAATGTCGGAGAAGAAATACGAGGCTATAAGAGATCACACATATAAGAGATCAAAGAACTCAAATAACTTTCATGGATATAAAAAGATATAACTGATCATAAACTTGAAGTTCATCAGATCCCAACAAACACACCGCAAAAAGGACTTGCATCATATGGATCTCCAAGAGATCATTGTATTGATAATCAAGAGAGAGAGAGGAAGCCATCTAACTACTAACTACTCACGCATCATCAGAGAGGCACCAATGGAAGGTGAACCCCTCCGTGATGGTGTCTAGATTGGATCTGGTGGTTTTGAACTCTTCGGCGGCTGGATGAATATTTCGTCAACTCCCCTAGGGTTTCTGGAATATTGGGCTATTATAGAGCAAAGAGGCGGTCTGAGGGTACCCGAGGTGGGCAAAACCCACTGATACGTCCATTTTGCATCATGCTTTTATATCGATATTTATTGCATTATGGGCTGTTATTACACGTTATGTCACAATACTTATGGCTATTCTCTCTTATTTTACAAGGTTTATCATGAAGAGGGAGAATGCCGGCAGCTGGGATTCTAGCTAGAAAAGGAGCAAATATTGGAAACCTATTCTGCACAGCTCCAAAAGTCCTGAAACTCCATGAAAGTCAGTTTTGGAACTAATAAGAATTAATGAGCAAAGAAAGTACCAGAGGGGGCCCACACCCTGGCCATGAGGGTAGGGGGCGCCCCCCCCCCTACTGGGCGCACCCCCTGTCTCGTGGGCCCCCTGGTGCCCCTCCGGTGCCCATCTTTTGCTATATGAAGGCTTTTACCCTGGAAAAAATCATAAGCAAGCTTACGGGATGAAACTCCGCCGCCACGAGGCGGAACCTTGGCGGAACCAATCTAGGGCTCCAGTGGAGCTGTTCAGCTGGGGAAACTTCCCTCCGGGAGGGGGAAATCATCATCATCATCATCATCACCAACGATCCTCTCATCGGGAGGGGGTCAATCTCCATCAACATCTTCACCAGCACCATCTCCTCTCAAAACCCTAGTTCATCTCTTGTATCCAATCTTGTATCAAAACCACAAATTGGTACATGTGGGTTGCTAGTAGTGTTGATTACTCCTTGTAGTTGATGCTAATTGGTTTACTTGGTGGAAGATCATATGTTCAGATCCTTAATGCATATTAATACTCCTCTGATCATGAACATGAATATGCTTTGTGAGTAGTTACATTTGTTCCTGAGGACATGGGTGAAGTCTTGCTATTAGTAGTCATGTGAATTTGGTATTCATTCGATATTTTGATGAGATGTATGTTGTCTCCCCTCTAGTGGTGTTATGTGAACATCAACTACATGACACTTCACCATTATTTGGGCCTAGAGGAAGGCATTGGGAAGTAATAAGTAGATGATGGGTTGCTAGAGTAACAGAAGCTTAAACCCTAGTTTATGTGTTGCTTTGTAAGGGGCTGATTTGGATCCGCTAGTTTCATGCTATGGTTAGGTTTACCTTAATACTTCTTTTGTAGTTGCGGGTGCTTGCAATAGGGGTTAATCATAAGTGGGATGCTTGTCCAAGAAAGGGCAGTACCCAAGCACTGGTCCACCCACATATCAAATTATCAAAGTAACGAACGTGAATCATATGAGCGTGATGAAAACTAGCTTGACGATAATTCCCATGTGTCCTCGGGAGCGCTTTTCTCATTATAAGAAATTGTCTAGGCCTATCCTTTGCTACAAAAAGGATTGGCCACCTTGCTGCACCTTATTTACTTTCATTGTTTGTTACCCGTTACAAATTATCTTATCACAAAACTATCTGTTACCTACAATTTCAGTCCTTGCAGAGAATACCTTACTGAAAACTGCTTGTCATTTCCTTCTGCTCCTCGTCGGGTTCGACACTCTTACTTATCAAAAGGACTATCATAGATCCCCTATACTTGTGGATCATCAAGACTCTTTTCTTGCGCTGTTGCCGGGGAGTGAAGCGCCTTTGGTGAGTGGAACTTGGTAAGGAAACATTTATATAGTGTGCTGAAACTTTCTGTCACTTGTTACTATGGAAACTAATTCTTTGAGGGGCTTGTTTGTGGCATCTTCGCCCGGACCAGTAGAGCAAAGAGTTGCTCCTCAACCTACTGAACCTACTGAAAATTTTTACTTTGAGATTCCTTCGGGTATGATAGAAAAACTACTAGCTAATCTCTTTGCAGGAGATGGAACATTGCATCCCGATTTACACCTTATCTATGTGGATGAAGTTTGTGGATTATTTAAGCTTGCAGGTATTCGATGATGTTGTTAAGAGGAAGGTCTTCCCTTTATTTTTGAAGGGAGATGCATTGACATGGTATAGGCTATGTGATGATATGGGATCTTGAAACTATAAACGATGAAATTGGAATTTCACCAGAAGTTCTATCCTATGCATCTTGTTCATCGTGATCGTAATTATATATATAATTTTTGGCCTCGCGAAGGAGAAAGTATCGCTCAAGCTTGGGGGAGGCTTAAGTCAATGTTGTATTCATGCCCCAATCATGAGCTCTCAAGAGAAATGATTATTCAAAAAATTTAAGCTCGGCTTTCTCTCAATGATCGCACCATGCTTGATACTTCCTGTGTTGGTTCTTATATGTTGAAGACTACTGAATTCAAGTGGGATTTACTGGAAAGAATTAAACGCAACTCTGAAGATTGGGGTTCCGACGATGGTAAGGAGTCAGGTATGACACCTAAGTTTGATTGTGTTAAATCTTTTATGGATACCGATGCTTTTCGTGGATTTACCGCTAAATATGGACTTGACTCTGAGATAGTAGCTTCTTTCTGTGAATCTTTTGCTACTCATGTTGACCTCCCTAAGGAGAAGTGGTTTAAATATAATCCTCCCACTGAAGTAAAAGTAGTTGCACCTATTACAGTTGAAGAAAATACTATCACTTATAATGATCCTATTGTTCCTACTACTTATGTTGAGAAACCACCTTTCCCTGTTAGAATAAAGGATCATGCTAAAGCTTCAAACGTGGTTCGTAAGAGTAATACTAGAACATATTGTTGGTGAACGTTGCAGAAAAACAAAAAATTTCCTACTCGTTTCACCAAGATCATCTAGGAGTTCATCTAGCAACGAGTGATTAGATGCATCTACATACCTTTGTAGATCGCGCACGGAAGCGTTCAAAAGAACGGTGATGATGTAGTCGTACTCGACGTGATCCAAATCACCGATGACCAGCGCCGAACGGACGGCACCTCCGCGTTCAACACACGTACGGGACAGGAGACGTCTCCTCCTTCTTGATCCAGCAAGGGGGGAGGAGAGGTTGATGAAGATCCAGCAGCACGACGGCGTGGTGGTGGATGCAGGGCGTCACAGCAGCAGGGCTTCGCCGAGACTACGAGGGAGAGACGTAACGGGGGGAG
>NC_041393.1:534845184-534888081 GCF_002162155.2 Triticum dicoccoides | reverse complement strand
GTGAGAAAGTCTCATCGTAGTCAACCCCTTGAACTTGTCGATAACCCTTAGCGACAAGCCGAGCTTTATAGATGGTCACATTACCATCCGCGTCTGTCTTCCTCTTAAAGATCCATTTATTTTCTATGGCTCGCCGCTCAACGGGCAAGTCAGTCAAAGTCCATACTTTGTTTTCATACATGGATCCTATCTCGGATTTCATGGCTTCTAGCCATTTGTCGGAATCCGGGCCCGCCATCGCTTCTTCATAGTTCGAAGGTTCGCCGTTGTCTAACAGCATGATTTCCAAGACAGGGTTGCCGTACCACTCTGGTGCGGAACGTGTCCTTGTGGACCTTCGAATTTCAGTAGGGGCTTGATCAGAAGTATCTTGATCATTGTCATTAACTTCCTCTCTAGTCGGTGCAGGCACCTCAGGAACATTTTCTTGAGTTGCGCCATTTTCCAGTTCAAGAGGTAATACTTCATCAAGCTCTACTTTCCTCCCACTTACTTCTTTCGAGAGAAACTCTTTCTCCAGAAAGGACCCATTCTTGGCAACAAAGACCTTGCCTTCGGATCTGAGGTAGAAGGTGTACCCAATAGTTTCTTTTGGGTATCCTATGAAGACGCATTTTTCCGACTTGGGTTCGAGCTTTTCAGGTTGAAATTTCTTGACATAAGCATCGCATCCCCAAACTTTTAGAAACGACAGCTTAGGTTTCTTCCCAAACCATAATTCATACGGTGTCGTCTCAACGGATTTCGACGGAACTCTATTTAAAGTGAATGCGACAGTCTCTAAAGCATAGCCCCAAAAGGATAGCGGTAAATCGGTAAGAGACATCATAGATCGCACCATATCTAATAGAGTGCGATTACGACGTTCGGACACACCATTACGCTGAGGTGTTCCAGGCGGCGTGAGTTGTGAAACTATTCCACATTTTCTTAAGTGTGTGCCAAACTCGTGACTCAAGTATTCTCCTCCATGATCTGATCGTAGAAACTTGATTTTCCTGTCACGTTGATTTTCAACCTCACTCTGAAATTCCTTGAACTTTTCAAAGGTTTCAGACTTGTGTTTCATTAAGTAGTTATACCCATACCTACTTAAATCATCAGTGAGGGTGAGAACATAACGATAGCCACCGTGAGCCTCAACACTCATTGGACCGCACACATCAGTATGTATGATTTCCAATAAGTCAGTTGCTCGCTCCATTGTTCCTGAGAACGGAGTCTTGGTCATTTTACCCATAAGGCATGGTTCGCATGTGTCAAATGATTCATAATCAAGAGACTCTAAAAGTCCATCAGCATGGAGCTTCTTCATGCGTTTGACACCTATGTGACCAAGGCGGCAGTGCCACAGGTATGTGGGACTATCATTATCAACCTTACTTCTTTTGGTACTCACATTATGAACATGTGTAGCATCACGTTCGAGATTCATAAAGAATAAACCATTCACCATAGGAGCATGACCATAAAACATATCTCTCATAAAAATGGAACAACCATTATTCTCAGATTTAAAAGAGTAGCCATCTCGAATTAAACGAGATCCCGATACAATGTTCATGCTCAAAGCTGGCACTAAATAACAATTATTAAGGTTTAATACTAATCCCGAAGGGAGATGCAGAGGTAGCGTGCCGATGGCGATCACATTGACCTTGGAACCATTCCCGACGCGCATCGTCACCTTGTCCTTTGCCAGTTTCCGCTTATTCCGCAGCCCCTGCTTTGAGTTACAAATGTGAGCAACTGCACCGGTATCAAATACCCAGGAGCTACTACGGGCACTAGTAAGGTACACATCAATTACATGTATATCACATATACCTTTTGTTTTGCCGGCCTTCTTATCCGCTAAGTACTTAGGGCAGTTCCGCTTCTAGTGACCGCTTCCCTTGCAATAAAAGCACTCAGTCTCGGGCTTGGGTCCATTCTTTGGCTTCTTCCCGGCAGCTTGCTTGCCGGGCGCGGCAACCTCCTTGCCGTCCTTCTTGAAGTTCTTTTTACCCTTGCCTTTCTTGAACTTAGTGGTTTTATTGACCATCAACACTTGATGTTCCTTCCTGACTTCTACCTCTGCTGATTTCAGCATAGCAAATCCTTCAGGAATGGTCTTTTCCATCCCCTGCATATTGAAGTTCATCACAAAGCTCTTGTAGCTTGGTGGAAGCGACTGGAGGATTCTGTCAATGACCGCATCATCCGGGAGATTAACTCCCAGCTGAGTCAAGCGGTTATGTAATCCAGACATAGTGAGTATGTGCTCACTGACAGAACTATTTTCCTCCATCTTACAGCTGAAGAATTTGTCGGAGACTTCATATCTCTCGACCCGGGCATGAGCTTGGAAAACCATTTTCAGCTCTTCGAACATCTCATATGCTCCATGTCTCTCAAAACGCTTTTGGAGCCCCGGCTCTAGGCTGTAAAGCATGCCGCACTGAACGAGGGAGTAGTCATCGGAACGTGCCTGCCAAGCGTTCATAACATCTTGTTCTGCAGGGAGAACGGGTGCGTCACCAAGCGGTGCTTGTAGGACATAATCTTTCTTGGCAGCTATGAGGATGATCCTCAGGTTCCGGACCCAGTCCGTATAGTTGCTGCCATCGTCTTTCAGCTTGGTTTTCTCTAGGAACGCGTTGAAGTTGAGGACTACGTTGGCCATTTAATCTACAAGACATATTGTAAAATATTTAGACTAAGTTCATGATAATTAAGTTCAACTAATCAAATTATTTATGAACTCCCACTTAGATTAGACATCCCTCCAGTCATCTAAGTATTACATGATCCGAGTTTAACTAGACCGTGTCCGATCATCACGTGAGACGGACTAGTCAACGTCGGTGAACATCTTCATGTTGATCGTATCTTCTATACGACTCATGCTCGACCTTTCGGTCTTCTGTGTTCCGAGGCCATGTCTGTACATGCTAGGCTCGTCAAGTTAACCTAAGTGTTTGCATGTGTAAATCTGTCTTACACCCGTTGTATGTGAACGTCTGAATAAAACACCCGATCATCACGTGGTGTTTTGAAACAGCGAACTGTCGCAACGGTGCACAGTTAGGGGGAACACTTCTTGAAATTATTGTGAGGGATCATCTTATTTACTACCGTCGTTCTAAGTAAACAAGATGCAAAACATGATAAACATCACATGCAATCAAATAATAAACGTGACATGATATGGCCAATATCACATAGCTCCTTTGATCTCCATCTTGGGGCTCCATGATCATCTTGTCACCGGCTTGACACCATGATCTCCATCATCATGATCTCCATCATCGTGTCTCCATGAATTTGCTCGCCAACTATTACTTCTACTACTATGGCTAACGCGTTTAGCAATAAAGTAAAGTAATTTACATGGCGTTTCTCGATGACACGCAGGTCATTAAAAGAATAAAGACAACTCCTATGGCTCCTGCCGGTTGTCATACTCATCGACATGCAAGTCGTGAATCCTATTACAATAGCATGAACATCTCATACATCACATATAGATCATTCATCATTCATCACAACTTTGGCCATATCATATCACAAACCACTTGCTGCAAAAACAAGTTAGACGTCCTCTAATTGTTGTTGCAAGTTTTACGTGGCTGAATTAGGGTTCTAGCAAGAACGTCTTCTTACCTACGTTAAAGCCACAACGTGATTTGTCAACTTCTATTTACCCTTCATAAGGACCCTGTTCATCGATTCCGCTCCAACTAAAGTGGGAGAGACAGACACCCGCCAGCCACCTTATGCAACTAGTGCATGTTAGTCGGTGGAACCGGTCTCACGTAAGCGTACGTGTAAGGTTGGTCTGGGCCGCTTCATCCCACAATACCGCTGAAGCAAGAAAGGACTAGTAACGGCAAGAAAGTTGACAAATCTATGCCCACAACAAATTGTGTTCTACTCGCGCAAGAAGAACTACGCATAGACCTAGCTCATGATGCCACTGTTGGTGAACGTTGCAGAAAAACAAAAATTTTCCTACTCGTTTCACCAAGATCATCTAGGAGTTCGTCTAGCAACGAGTGATTAGATGCATCTACATACCTTTGTAGATCGCGCACGGAAGCGTTCAAAAGAACGGTGATGATGTAGTCGTACTCGACGTGATCCAAATCACCGATGACCAGCGCCGAACGGACGGCACCTCCGCGTTCAACACACGTACGGGACGGGAGACGTCTCCTCCTTCTTGATCCAGCAAGGCGGGAGGAGAGGTTGATGAAGATCCAGCAGCACGATGGCGTGGTGGTGGATGCAGGGCGTCACAGCAGCAGGGCTTCGCCGAGACTACGAGGGAGAGACGTAACGGGGGGAGATGGAGGCGCCAGGGGCTGGTATGAAATCCCTCCTCTCCCCCCCACTATATATAGGGGTGCCAGGGGGGCGCCGGCCCTAGTAGATGAGATCTACTAGGGGGGGCGGCGGCCAAGGGGAGGTTTCCCTCCCCCCCAAGGCACCTAGGGGTGCCTTCCACCACATGGACTCTTCCATGGTGGAAACCCTAGGCGCATGGGCCTATAGGGGCTGGTGCCCTTGGCCCATCTAGGCCAAGGCGCACCCCCTATAGCCCATGTGGCCCCCGGGGACAGGTGGCCCCACCCGGTGGACCCACGGGACCCCTCCGGTGGTCCCGGTACAATACCGATAACCCCGAAACTTGTCCCGATGCCCGAAACAGCACTTCCTATATATAATTCTTTACCTCCGGACCATTTCGGAACTCCTCGTGACGTCCGGGATCTCATCCGGGACTCCGAACAACATTCGGGTTTCTGCATATACATATCTTCATAACCCTAGCGTCACCGAACCTTAAGTGTGTAGACCCTACGGGTTCGGGAGACAAGCAGACATGACCGAGACGACTCTCCGGTCAATAACCAACAGCGGGATCTGGATACCCATGTTGGATCCCACATGCTCCACGATGATCTCATCGGATGAACCACGATGTCGAGGATTCAATCAATCCCGTACGCTATTCCCTTTGTCTATCGATATGTTACTTGCCCGAGATTCGATCGTCGGTATCCCAATACCTCGTTCAATCTCGTTACCGGCAAGTCACTTTACTCGTACCGTAATGCATGATCCCGTGACCAGACACTTGGTCACTCTGAGCTCATTATGATGATGCATTACCGAGTGGGCCCAGTGATACCTCTCCGTCATACGTAGTGACAAATCCCAGTCTTGATCCATGTCACCCAACAGACACTTTCGGAGATACCCGTAGTCTACCTTTATAGTCACCCAGTTACGTTGTGACGTTTGGCATACCCAAAGCACTCCTACGGTATCCGGGAGTTACACGATCTCATGGTCTAAGGAAAAGATACTTTGACATTGGAAAACTCTAGCAAACGAACTATACGATCTTGTGCTATGTTTAGGATTGGGTCTTGTCCATCACATCATTCTCCCAATGATGTGATCTCGTTATCAATGACATCCAGTGTCCATAGTCAGGAAACCATGACTATCTGTTGATCAACGAGCTAGTCAACTAGAGGCTCACTAGGGACATGTTGGTGTCTGTTATTCACACATGTATTACGATTTCCGGATAACACAATTATAGCATGAATAAAGACAATTATCATGAACAAGGAAATATAATAATAATGCTTTTATTATTGCCTCTAGGGCATATTTCCAACACATATACACCTCCTAAGCAAATTAAAGTTGAGCCTAGTATTGCTATGATTAAAGATCTCTTGGCTGATAGTATTGATGGGCATGTTATTTATTCCTGTGATGAAGCTGCTAATATTGCTAAACCCGATGCTAAGATACATAGACCTGTTGTAGGCATGCCTATTATTTCTGTTAAAATAGGAGATTATTGTTATCATGGCTTATGTGATATGGGTGCTAGTGCTAGTGCAATACCTATTTCCTTATACAAAGAAATTATGCATGATATTGCACCCGCTGAGTTAGAAGATATTGATGTTACGATTAAGCTTGCCAATAGAGATACTATTTCACCATTTGAGATTGTTAGAGATGTTGAAGTCTTGTGTGGGAAAGTTAAATATCCTGCTGATTTTCTTGTTCTTGGTTCCCCACAAGATGACTTTTGTCCCATTATATTTGGTAGGCCCTTCTTGAATACTGTCAATGCTAGGATTGATTACAAAAAGGATGTTGTTACAATTGGCTTGGGGATATGAAACATGAGTTTAATTTTGCTAAATTTCGTAGACAACCCCATGATAAAGAATTGCCTGGTAAGGATGAAATTATTGGTCTTGCTTCTATTGTCATGCCTCCTACTGATCTGTTAGAACAATATTTGCTAGACCATGAAAATGATATGTTTATGAATGAAAGAAGGGAAATAGATGAAGTATTCCTTCAATAGGGTCCTATTCTGAAACACGACTTACATGTTGAAATCCTAGGGGATCCCCCTCCACCCAAGGGTGATCCCGTGTTTGAGCTTAAAACATTACCTAATAATCTTAAATATGCTTATCTTGATGAAAAGAAGATATATCCTGTTATTATTAGTGCTAACCTTTCAAAGCAAGGAGAGGAAAGATTATTGAAAACTCTGAAGAAGCACTGTGCTGCCATTGGATATACTCTGGATGATCTTAAGGGCATTAGTCCCACTCTATGCCAACACAAAATTAAATTGGACGAAGGTTCCAAACCAGTTAGAGATCATCAACGCAGGCTAAACCCGAAGATGAAAGAAGTGGTAAGAAAGGAAATACTAAAGCTCCTTGAGGCAGGTATAATTTATCCCGTTGCTGATAGTGATTGGGTAAGTCATGTCCATTGCGTCCCTAAGAAGGGAGGTATTACTGTTGTTCCTAATGATAAAGATGAATTGATCCCGCAAAGAATTATTACAGGTTATAGGATGGTAATTGATTTCCGTAAATTAAATAAAGCTACTAAGAAAGATCATTACCCTTTACCTTTTATTGACCAAATGCTAGAAAGACTATCCAAACATACACATTTCTGCTTTCTAGATGGTTATTCTGGTTACTCTCAAATACCTGTGTCAGCAGAGGATCAATCAAAAACTACTTTTACTTGCCCTTTCGGTACTTTTGCTTATAGATGTATGCTTTTTGGTTTATGTAATGCACCTGCTACCTTTCAAAGATGCATGATGGCTATATTCTCTGACTTTTATGAAAAGATTTGTGAGGTATTCATGGATGACTTCTCCATTTATGGATCCTCTTTTGATGATTGCTTGAGCAACCTTGATCGAGTTTTGCAGAGATGCGAAGACACTATCTCGTCTTGAATTGGGAAAAGTGACACTTTATGGTTAATGAAGGCATTGTCTTGGGGCATAAAATTTCTGAAAGAGGTATTGAAGTTGATAAATCTAAAGTTGATGCTATTGAAAAGATGACGTGTCCCAATGACATTAAAGGTATAAGAAGTTTCCTTGGTCATGCCAGTTTTTATAGGAGGTTCATTAAGGACTTTTCTAAAATCTCTAGGCCTCTGAATAATCTATTACAAAAAGATATTCCTTTTGTCTTTGATGATGATTGTGTAGAAGCATTTGAAATACTTAAGAAAGCTTTGATCACTGCACCTATTGTTCAGCCACCTGATTGGAATTTACCCTTTGAAATTATGTGTGATGCTAGTGATTATGTTGTATGTGTTGTTCTAGGGCAAAGAGTTGAAAAGAAATTAAATGTTATCCAGTATGCTAGTAAAACTCTTGATACTGCCCAGAGAAATTATGCTACTACTGAAAAGAATTCTTAGCAGTTGTATTTGCTTGTGATAAGTTTAGACCTTTGATAATCCCCAAGTGCAAGGAATCATCGTAGCACTTTCCAAAGATGGAAGTGATAAATATGGAGTGTCGAACCCACAAGGAGCTAAAGGTAAGATCAATATTCTCTCAAGCCCTATCTGCCACTGATACGACTCTACATGCACCGAACGTTTGCTTCCAACTAGCAATGAGAAATAAAACTATGCTGTGGGTATGGAGAGGATAACTTTATATAGTATCGGAGAGCTAAAACATAAAAGTAAGTGTCATTATCATAAAGTTAGAATATAGTACTAAATAATATAAATAGAGAGTGTGGAATAATGGTGGATCGGTGTGCGGAATTGTCCTAGGCAATTGTTAACAAGAATGATAATCACTATTGCAGTTTCACATGAGGGAGAGGCATAAGCTAACATACTTTCTCTACTTGGATCATATGCACTTATGATTGGAACTCTAGGAAGTATCCGCAACTACTAAAGATCATTAAGGTAAAACCCAACCATAGCATTAAAGCATCAAGTCCTCTTTATTCCCATACGCAACAATCCCTCTTACTCGGGTTTGTGTTTCAGTCACTCACCAACCCACTATAAGCGAATCATGAACGTATTGCAACACCCTACAGCGGGAATCCCTCACGCTTGCGCGACACGGAGGGAACCATAGGACAACACCAAAGTAAAACATACAACTCATACCAATCTAGATCGTCAATCAACCCAAAGACAAAAGATATCTACTCAAAACATCATAGAATGGCAACACATCATTGGATCATAATATGTGGCATAAAGCACCATGTTCAAGTAGGGATTACAGCGGGGTGCGGGAGAGTGGACCACGTAAATGAGATTAGGATGGTGATGATGATGGTGATGTTGATGAAGACGATCACCATGGCGATGATTCCCCTCCCGATGGCACTCCAGCACCATCGGAAGAGAGGAGGAAAGGTTCTCCCCCTTGTGCTTCCTCCTCCATGGCCTCCACCTTCTGGTCCTTGGCCTTCATGGTGATGAAGACCCCTCCGGGATACTCCTCCATGGCCACCGATGACGATGGCCCCCTCCGGCAGGGTGCCGGAGAGGGCCCCGATTGGTTTTTCATGGCTACAGAGGCTTGCGACGGCGGAACTTCTAATCTAATCTCCATTCTGGAAGTTTTAGGGTACAAGAGTATATATGGGTGCAGGGGGTACGTCGGAGGAGCTACGGGGGGCCCATGAGGTAGGGGGCGTGCCCAGGGGGGTGGGCGCGCCCCCCACCCTTGTGGGCAGCCCGTATCTCCTCTAACGTGCACTCCAAGTTCCCTGGGTTGCTTTCCTTCCAAAAATAACTTCTCCAATTGATTTCATTCCATTTTGACTCCGTCTGATATTCCTTTTCCTCGAAACACTGAAATAGGCATAAAACAGCAAATCTGGGTTGGGCCTCCGGTTAATAGGTTAGTCCCAAAAATAATATAAAAGTGGATAATAAAGCCCAATATTGCCCAAAACAGTAGATAATATAGCATGGAGCAATCAAAAATTATAAATACGTTGGAGACATATCAAGCATCCCCAAGCTTAATTCCTGCTCGTCCTCGAGTAGGTAAATGATAAAAAAGATAATTTTTGATGTGGAATGCTAGTAAGTGCTTAAGTTTGATCAATGATAATTCCAATCACTTTTTCTAGCATCAAAATGTGTCATAATAGTAGCTTATCTCATAAAACTTTTCATGATCAAGTAACAATCTAATCACAATGTCAAGCATGGTTCAGAAACTTCATTGAGAGCTAACAAACTATAATCTCAGTCATTGAAGCAATTGCAATTTATCATAACATCAGAAAGAGTCAAGAATAGAGCTTTTCAGCAAGTTCACATACTCAACTATCATATAGTCTTTTACAATTGCTAACACTCACGCAATACTTGTGGTTATGGAGTTTTAGCCGGACACTGAGAAAGATAGGGGCTTATTGTGTTGCCTCCCAACATATTCACCTTTAGGTGATGTCAACAATAATAGCCCATGCTAAATTACATCCAATTGGATATATATATATCATGATCTTTCAAACACGAGGAGCTTGCCAAAGGATAAAATGAAAAAGGGAAAGGTGAGGATCACCTCGACTCAAGCATAACATAAAGTAAAAGATAGGCCCTTCGCAGAGGGAAGCAGAGGTTGTCATGCGCGTTTAGGGTTGATGCACAAAATCTTAATGCACAAGAATGTCACTTTATATTGCCCCTTGCATGTGGACCTTTATTATGTAGTCCGTCGCTTTTATTACTTCCACAACAAGTTCATACAAAGCTTATTTTCTCTGCACTAATAAGTCATACATATTTAGAGAGCAATTTTTATTGCTTGCACCGATGACAACTTACTTGAAGGATCTTACTCAATCCATAGGTAGGTATGGTGGACTCTTATGGCAAAATTGGGTTTTAAGGGTATTTGGAAGCACAAGTAGTATCTCTACTTGGTGCGAGGAATTTGGCTAGCATGAGGGGGAAAGGCAAGCTCAACATGGTTGGAAGGTCAATGACAATATACTTTAACTGAGATGTCGGAAAACATAAACCATTACGTTGTCTTCCTTGTCCAATGTCAACTCTTTTAGCATGTCATACTTAATGAGTGCTTCACAATCATAAAAGATATCCAAGATAATATATTTGTATGTGAACCTCTCTTTCCTTATTATTTCCTATTAATTGCAACGATGACCAAAACTACGTTTGCCAACTCTCAACAACTTTTATGCCTCATACTTACTATGTGTGAAGTCATCAGTAACCATGTTATAAGCATATGAAACATATAAAAATTCAGATTTATGACATTCAATTCATTCCCCCATTTACTCATAGGATAAACATGAAGCACAAGAGTAAATGACAAACTACTCCACAAGATATGAGTGAAAGACACTGAGTAGGCAAATAATTAACTAGCCATGGGAGGGTTACTTTTCTATTCAAAATTTCAGATCCAATGATTTTATTCAAACAGCAAGTAAAAATGACATTGCAAGGATAGCACAACTCATGTGAAGAAGCAAAAACTTAGGCTCAACCGATACTAACCGATAGTTGTTGAAGAAGAAAGGTGGGATGCCTAACAGGGCATCCCCAAGCTTAGAAGCTTGAGTCTTCTTGAAATATTTATCTTGGGGTGCCATGGGCATCCCAAGATTGAACTTTTGTATCTCCTTAATTCATCCCATATCACGGTTTCTCTTTTTATCAAAAGTTTCATCCACAACAAACTCAACAAGAACTCGTGAGATAGGTTAGTATAAACCAATGCAAAACCTTATCATTTTATACTATAACAAAACACTAGAATTATTATTCAACATTGCATACTAAATGCCTTTGCATATTTAATACTCCTATCCTCAAATAGAATCATTAAACAAGCAAACATATGCAAACAATGCAAACATAACAGCAATCTGTCAAAACAGTACAGCCTCTAAAGAATGCAAGAGTATCAACACTTCCCTAACTCCAAAAATTATGAAATAAAATTCCCACTGTAATAAATTTATCAGAGCTCAATATGCAAAAAGATTCAACGTTAGACCATGCTCTGATTTTTCTAGGGAATTTTTGAAACAGCGGTAAACTTTCTGTTTTTAAACAGCAACATGTATACAAGCAAAATAAGCAAGGCAAAGGCTATCCTTGACTTTTTTATTGAAACTAAAGATGCAAAACACTATTATAAATAGCAGCTAGCTAATACTAACAAAATAAAATGACGCTCCAAGTAAAACACATATCATGTGACGAATAAGAATATAGCTCCGAGTAAGGTGTACCGATAGTTTTGAAGACGAAAGAGGGGATGCCTTCCGGGGCATCCCCAAGCTTAGGAGCTTGAGTCTTCCTTGAATATTACCTTGGGGTGCCTCGGGCAACCCCAAGCTTAGGGTCCTTCCACTCCTTATTTTCCTCATATCGATATCTTACCCAAAACTTGAAAACTTTAATCACACAAAACTCATCCAAACTTTGTGAGATAGGTTAGTATGATAAAGAGTAAACCTGCACTTGGGTACTGTCAAAGACAAGGTTCATAATTGTTCTCACACAACGCCTACTGTACCACATCATTTCTAAAATTTATATTGAGAAATATAAATCATAGAAACTAGAAAACAAGCAAACTATGCAATGAAAACAGAATCTGTCAGAAACAGAACAGTTTGTAATGATCTAAACAATAACCATACTTCTGCTCCTCCAAAAATTATGAAATAAATTTGTGGACGTGAGGAATTTGTATATTAATCTTCTGCAAAAATAATCAACTCAAAAGCACTCTTCTGTAAAAAATGGCATCTATTCTCGTGAGCGCAAAGTTTCTGTTTTTTACAGCAAGATCACTTTAACCTTCACCCGAGTCTTCCCAGAGGTCCTACTTGGCACTTTATTGAAACAAAAGCTATAAAACATGATTACTACAGTAGCTTAATCATGTAGACACACGAAAACAGTAAGGGTAAATATTGGGTTGTCTCCCAACAAGCACTTTTCTTTAATGCCTTTTAGCTAGGCATGATGATTTCAATGATGCGCACATAAAAGATAGGAATTAAAGCACAATGAGAGCATCTTGAAGAATATGACTAGCACTTATAAATATAACACACTTCCTATGCCTAGGGATTTTGTGAGTACAAATTTATAAGAACAACAATCAACTAGCATAGGAAGGCAAAACAAGCATAACTTTCAAAACTTTAAGCACATAGGGAGGAAACTTAATATTATTGCAACTCCTACAAGCATGTATTCCTCCCTCATAATAATTTTCAGAGGCATCATGAATAACAACTTTGTTCTCATACTCAATTGGAACCTCTTCCGAAATAGTGGAATCATTGCTAACTAAAGTTGACACTCTTCCAAATCCACTTTCATAAATATCACACTAAGATTCAATATCTTCCAAAATAGTGGGATCACTAACTCCTAAAGTTGACACTCTTCCAAACCCACTTTAAATGATAGTATTATTCATACTCCAAAAGATATAAGTGAAGTTCATGGAGCATTCTACAACTAACCAATATCCAAGCTCAAAATGTATAAGTGAAGCACATGAAGCATTCTATAAAACCATACTCAAAAGATTTAAGTGAAGCACATGAAGTATTATATAAATCAATGAAGGTCTATCTCATGCTAGCATGGTTCTTGAAGAAAAGGAAAAACACAAAGGACACAAATCATGTGAACAAAACAAAAACCGAGGTATACCGATATTTGTTGAAGAAGAAAGATGGGATGCCAACCGGGGCATCCCCAAGCTTAGATGCTTGAGTATACTTTGAAATATTTACTTGGGGTGCCTTGGGCATCCCCAAGCTTGAACTCTTGCCTCTCTTTATTCTTCTCATATTGACAGCTCCTCGACCTTCGGACACTTCATCCACACAAAACTTTAACAAAAACTTGTGAGATCCGTTAGTGTAATAAAGCAAATCACTACCTTTAGGTATTGCAATGAACTCATTATTTATTTGTATTGATGTTAAATCTACTGTACTCCAACTTCTCTATGGTTCATACCTTCTGATACTACTCATAGATTCATCGAAATAAGCAAACAACACACGCAAAACAGAATCTGTTAAAAACAGAACAGTCTGTAGTAATCTGGAAGTTTGCCAAACTTCTGTAACTCCTAAAATTATAAACTAAATTTGACAATTTGAACAATTTTTACATAAGTAATGTGCAAAAAGAATCAGAACCATTTGACTTTCCAATTAAAAATGTAAATGCATGCACTACAGCCAAAGTTTCTGTTTTTATTCTGCACAAAGCAAACAAGCAATCTAATCATCCTAAAACCAAGCTTGGCACATTATTTTTATAATACAAAGTATATATACAAGGGGATGATTATTTACAGAGAAACTTCCATGAAAAATTCTACATTGTTTCCGTGAGCATGAGCACAAGTGCTCAAGGTCGACCCTCGCTTCTTCAATGCAAAACCTTCCAATCACTTCTCTTTTTGAAAAACTTTTTAGGCATGAGAGGCAAGTATTTTTTTGGGGTATTTTCATTCTTTTGAAATTTTTTTGTATGTTTCACCCACAACTAAACAGAAACAAAAAGGAAAAACAAAATCTACTAAGTAAAGAAAGCAAACAAGCACACACGAGAATATCAACCCCACGCTATTGCTCCCCGGCAACGGCGCCAGAAAAGAGCTTGATAATCCCCAAGTGCAAGGAATCATCCTAGCACTTTCCAAAGATGGAAGTGATAAATATGGAGTGTCGAACCCACAAGGAGCTAAAGGTAAGATCAATATTCTCTCAAGCCCTACCTGCCACTGATACGACTCTACGTGCACCGAACGTTTGCTTCCAACTAGCAACGAGAAATAAAACTACGTTGTGGGTATGGAGAGGATAACTTTGTATAGTATCGGAGAGCTAAAACATAAAAAGTAGGTGTTGTTATCATAAAGTTAGAATATAATACTAAATAATATAAATAGCGAGTGTGGAATAATGGTGGATCGGTGTGCGAAATTGTCCTAGGCAATTGTTAACAAGAACGATAATCACTATTGCAGTTTCATATGAGGGAGAGGCATAAGCTAACATAATTTCTCTACTTGGATCATATGCACTTATGATTGGAACTCTAGCAAGCATCCGCAACTACTAAAGATCATTAAGGTAAAACCCAACCATAGCATTAAAGCATCAAGTCCTCTTTATTCCCATACGCAACAATCCCTCTTACTCGGGTTTGTGTTTCAGTCACTCACCAACCCACTATAAGCGAATCATGAACGTAGTGCAACACCCTACATCGGGAATCCCTCATGCTTGCGCGACACGGAGGGCACCATAGGATAGCACCAAAGTAAAACATACAACTCATACCAATCTAGATCGTCAATCAACCCAAAGACAAAAGATATCTACTCAAAACATCATAGAATGGCAACACATCATTGGATCATAATATGTGGCATAAAGCACCATGTTCAAGTAGGTATTACAGCGGGGTGCGGGAGAGTGGACCGCGTAAAAGAGATGAGGATGGTGATGATGATGGTGATGTTGATGAAGACGATCACCATGGCGATGATTCCCCTCCCGATGGCACTCCGGCACCACCGGAAGAGAGGAGGAGAGGTTCTCCCCCTTGTGCTTTCTCCTCCATGGCCTCCACCTTCTGGTCCTTGGCCTTCATGGTGATGAAGACCCCTCCGGGATACTCCTCCATGGCCACCGATGACGATGGCCCCCTCCGGCAGGGTGCCGGAGAGGGCCCCGATTGGTTTTTTCATGGCTACAAAGGATTGCGGCGGCGGAACTTCTAATCTAATCTCCGTTCTGGAAGTTTCAGGGTACAAGAGTATATATGGGTGCAGGGGGTACGTCGGAGGAGCTACGGGGGCCCCACGAGGCAGGGGGCGCGCCTAGGGGGTTGGGCGCGCCCCCCACCCTCGTGGGCAGCCCGTATCTCCTCTGACGTGCACTCCAAGTTCCCTAGGTTGCTTTCCTTCCAAAAATAACTTCTCCAGTTGATTTCGTTCCGTTTTGACTCTGTCTGATATTCCTTTTCCTCGAAACACTGAAATAGGCATAAAACAGCAAATCTGGGCTAGGCCTCCGGTTAATAGGTTAGTCCCAAAAATAATATAAAAGTGGATAATAAAGCCCAATATTGCCCAAAATAGTAGATAATATAGCATGGAGCAATCAAAAATTATAGATGCGTTGGAGACGTATCAACCTTATATCGTTGATTCTAAAGTAACTATTCACACTGATCATGCTGCTATTAAATATCTTATGGAAAAGAAAGATGCTAAACCTAGACTTATTAGATGGGTTCTCTTGCTCCAAGAATTTGATTTGCATATTATTGATAGAAAGGGAGCTGAGAACCCCGTTGCAGACAACTTGTCTAGGTTAGAATGTTCTTGATGACCCACTACCTATTGATGATAGCTTTCCTGATGAACAATTAGCGGTCATTCATGCTTCTCGTACTGCTCCATGGTATGCTGATTATGCTAATTACATTGTTGCTAAATTTATACCACCTAGTTTCACATACCAGCAAAAAGAAAAGGTTCTTTTATGATTTAAGACATTACTTCTGGGATGACCCACACCTTTATAAAGAAGGAGTAGATGGTGTTATTAGATGTTGTGTACCTGAGCATGAACAAGAATAGATCCTACGCAAGTGTCACTCCGAACCATATGGAGGAAACCACGCTGGAGATAGAACTGCACACAAGGTATTGCAATCTGGTTTTTATTGGCCTACTCTCTTCAAAGATGCTTGTAAGTTTGTCTTGTCTTGTGATGAATGTCAAAGAATTGGTAATATTAGTAGACGCAAAGGAATGCCTATGAATTATTCCCTTGTTATTGAACCATTTTATGTTTGGGGCTTTGATTATATGGGACCTTTTCCTGCCTCTAATGGATATACACATATTTTAGTCGCCGTTGATTACGTTACTAAGTGGGTAGAAGCTATTCCAACTAGTAGTGATGATCATAACACCTCTATTAAGATGCTTAAAGAAGTTGTTTTTCCAAGGTTTGGAGTCCCTAGATATCTCATGATTGATGGTGGTTCACATTTTATTCATGGTGCTTTTCGTAAAATGCTTGCTAAGTATGATGTTAATCATAGAATTGCATCTCCTTCTCACCCACAGTCTAGCGGTCAAGTAGAGTTGAGTAATAGAGAACTCAAATTAATTTTGCAAAAAACTGTTAATAGATCTAGAAAGAATTGGTCCAAAAAACTTGATGATGCATTATGGGCCTATAGAACTGCATATAAAAATCCTATGGGTATGTCTCCGTATAAGGTGGTTTATGGAAAAGCATGTCACTTACCTCTCGAACTTGAACATAAAGCATATTGGGCCATTAAAGAGCTCAACTATGATTTCAAACTTGCCGGTGAGAAGAGGTTATTTGATATTAGCTCACTTGATGAATGGAGAACCCAAGCTTATGAGAATGCCAAGTTGTTCAAAGAAAAAGTTAAAAGATGGCATGACAAAAGAATACAAAAGCGTGAGTTTAACGTAGGTGATTATGTGTTGCTATTCAACTCTCGTTTAAGATTTTTTGCAGGAAAACTTCTCTCTAAGTGGGAAGGTCCTTACATTATCGAGGAGGTCTATCGTTCCGGTGCCATAAAAATCAACAACTTCGAAGGAACAAATCCGAAGGTGGTGAACAGTCAAAGAATCAAACATTATATCTCAGGTAATCCTATAAATGTTGAAACTAATATTGTTGAAACCGTAACCCCGGAGGAATACATAAGGGACACTTTCCAGAACATTTCAGACTCTAAAAAGGAATAGGTATGTGGTACGGTAAGTAAACTGACTCCAAAACAATTCTAATCGCAATTTTTCTCCGTTTTGGAATATTTAAGAATTTTGGAAAGCAAGAAGTAATTCGGGAAGGACACGAGGCCTCCACGAGGGTGGAGGGCGTGCCCACCCTTACTGGGCGCGCCCCCCTGCCTCGTGGGCACCTCGTGTGCCTCCCGGACTCCGTTTTCTTGCACGTTACTTCTTTTGGTTGGTAAAAATTCATTATATAATCTCCCGAAGATTTTGACCATCGTATCACGCAAATATCCTCTGTTTTTGTTTCGAGCTGTTTCTATCGCAGATTTAGAGCAAGATGTCTTCTCAAGAGTCGGTTGGGAGAGTCGGGTGTCTCACCCGACGCTAGGTCTAGGAGCAAACAGCGATGCTTATCACTTTGGACCATCAACGGAGGATGAGATGGAGGCCGACTTGAAAAGGATAGATGCCATGGAGGAGGACCAAGAAGTTATCTCTCGCTTCCAAGCAGGATTCATGACGGGGGAACTACAGAGCTCAGCTATTCCAAACTCGGTCATTCCTTCCGATGTTAAATTTCTTTCTTATGAAAATATGGAAAAGAGTGTCACTTGTGCTCTAGAAGCTATGCAGCATCCTTGGGTAAAAGGAGCTTTAGCCGTCACGGGCAAGCTCCGCAAGGAAAATATGGACCTCAAACAATAAGTCAATAAGCTCGAGGAGGAGAATCGTATCCTGAGGGGCATCATCGCCAAGAAGATCACAACACCAACTCTTAAAAAGGAGACATAAGCACATGGGTATGTGCACTCCCCTTGGCAACTGCCAAGCTTGCGGGAGGTGCCCCGGTATCGTATCACCATCACACTCCTATCTTTACCGTTTTACTTAGTTCGATCCTTTTAGTAATATCTTGATCTAGTAGATTGAAGTTTTGGCATGAATTACTTTTGAGTTTTGCTTTGTGATCTCTCTATGTAATCGAGTCCGTGAGCTATATAATAAAGATTAGTTTTGAGTCAAGGGATTTGCTATCCTGCTATGATCTTGAGAAAATAGAAAGAGTAAAAAGAAATAAAAGAGTTCATATTGATCTTATGGATAGTAATGACTTCACACATAAAGAGTATGAGGCTTAAAGGTTGTTGAAAGTTGATAAACATAGTTTTGGTCATCGCTGCAATTAATAGGAAGTAATAAAGAAAGAGAGGTTTTCACATATAAATATACTATCTTGGACATCTTTTATAATTATGAGCACTCATTAAAATATGACATGCTAAAGAGTTGATGTTGGACAAGGAAGACAATGTAATGGGTTATGTTTTCTCACATCTCAGTTAAAGTATATTGCCATGGACCATTCAAACATGTTGAGCTTGCCTTTCGCCCTCATGCTAGCCAAATTCCTTGCACCAAGTAGAGATACTACTTGTGCTCCTTAAACCCAGTTTTGCCATGAGAGTCCACCATACCTACCTATGGATTGAGTAAGATCCTTCAAGTAAGTTGTCATGTTGCAAGCAATAAAAATTGCTCTCTAATTATGTATGACTTATTAGTGCGGAGAAAATAAGCTTTATACGATCGTGTGATATGGAAGTAATAAAAGCGACGGACTGCATAATAAAGGTTCATATCACAAGTAGCAATATAAAGTGACGTTCTTTTGCATTAAGATTTTGTGCATCCAACCCTAAAAGCACATGACAACCTCTGCTTCCCTCTGCGAAGGGCCTATCTTTTACTTTATGTCTTTTATTTTTTGCAATAGTCAAGGTGATCTTCACCTTTCCCTTTTTCATTTTATCCTTTGGCAAGCACCTCGTGTTGGAAAGATCCTGATATATATATCCAATTGGATGTAAGTTAGCATGAACTATTATTGTTAACATCACCCAAAGGTGAATACGTTGGGAGGCGAAATTATAAGCCCCTATCTTTCTCAGTGTCCGATTAAAACTCCATAACCATAAGTATTGCGCGAGTGTTAGCAATTGTAGAAGACTATATGATAGTTGAGTATGTGGACTTGCTGAAAAGCTCTACTCTTGACTCTTTCTGATGTTATGATAAATTGCAATTGCTTCAATGACTGAGATTATAGTTTGTTAGTTCTCAATGAGGTTTCTGAACCATACTTGACATTGTGAATAGTTTGTTACTTGAGCATAAGAAATCATATGACAAAATCTATATATGTTGTTGTTATAAGAATGATCATGATGCCCTCATGTCCGTATTTTATTTTTATCGACACCTCTATCTCTAAACATGTGGACATATTTTTCAATTTTGGCTTCCGCTTGAGGACAAGCAAGGTCTAAGCTTGGGGGAGTTGATATGTCCATTTTGCATCATGCTTTTATATCGATATTTCTTGCATTATGGGTTGTTATTACACGTTATGTCACAATACTTATGGCTATTCTCTCTTATTTTACAAGGTTTATCATGAAGAGGGAGAATGCCGACAGCTGGGATTCTGGCTGGAAAAGGAGCAAATATTGGAAACCTATTCTTCACAGCTCCAAAAGTCCTGAAACTCCACAAAAGTCAGTTTTGGAATTAATAAGAATTATTGAGCAAAGAAAGTACCAGAGGGGGCCCACACCCTGGCCATGAGGGTAGGGGGCGCCCCCCCCCTACTCGGCGCGCCCCCTGTCTCGTGGGCCCCCTGGTGGCCCTCTGGTGCCCATCTTCTGCTATATGAAGGCTTTTACCCTGGAAAAAATCACAAGCAAGCTTACGGGACGAAACTCCGCCGCCGCGAGGCAGAACCTTGGGGGAACCAATCTAGGGCTCCTGCGGAGCTGTTCTGCCGGGGAAACTTCCCTCCGGGAGGGAGAAATCATCACCATCGTCATCACCAACAATCCTCTCATCGGGAGGGGGTCAATCTCCATCAACATCTTCATCAGCACCATCTCCTCTCAAAACCCTAGTTCATCTCTTGTATCCAATCTTGTATCAAAACCACAAATTGGTACATGTGGGTTGCTAGTAGTGTTGATTACTCCTTGTAGTTGATGCTAATTGGTTTACTTGGTGGAAGATCATATGTTCAGATCCTTAATGCATATTAATACTCCTCTGATCATGAACATGAATATGCTTTGTGAGTAGTTACATTTGTTCCTGAGGACATGGGTGAAGTCTTGCTATTAGTAGTCATGTGAATTTGGTATTCGTTCGATATTTTGATGAGATGTATGTTGTCTCTCCTCCAGTGGTGTTATGTGAACGTCGACTACATGACACTTCACCATTATTTGGGCCTAGAGGAAGGCATTGGGAAGTAATAAGTAGATGATGGGTTGCTAGAGTGACAGAAGCTTAAACCCTAGTTTATGTGTTGCTTCGTAAGGGGCTGATTTGGATCCACTAGTTTCATGCTATGGTTAGGTTTACCTTAATACTTCTTTTGTAGTTGCAGATGCTTGCAATAGGGGTTAATCATAAGTGGGATGCTTGTCCAAGAAAGGGCAGTACCCAAGCACCGGTCCACCCACGTATCAAATTATCAAAGTAACGAACATGAATCATATGAGTGTGATGAAACTAGCTTGACGATAATTCCCATGTGTCCTCGGAAGCGCTTTTCTCATTATAAGAAATTCTTCAGGCCTGTCCTTTGCTACAAAAAGGATTGGGCCACCTTGCTGCACCTTATTTACTTTCATTGTTTGTTACCCGTTACAAATTATCTTATCACAAAACTATCCGTTAACTACAATTTCAGTGCTTGTAGAGAAAACCTTACTGAAAACCGCTTGTCATTTCCTTCTGCTCCTCATTGGGTTCGACACTCTTACTTATTGAAAGGACTACGATGTATCCCCTATACTTGTGGGTCATCACCCACCAGGCGCGCCTAGGCCTCCTGGCGCGCCCTGGTGGGTTGTCCCCTCCTCGGGACTCCCCCCAAGTGCAACCAGGGCCCATCTTCTTCCTTTTGGTCCAAAAAAAATCATCGTAATTGGCGTGGCATTTGGACTCCGTCTGATAATTATTTCCTGTGATGTAGAAGACATGTAGAAAACAACAACTGGCACTTAGCACTATGTTAATAGGTTAGTACCAAAAAATGATATAAAATGATTATAAAACATCCAAGATTGATAATAAAACAACATGGAATAATAAAAAATTATAGATACGTTGGAGACATATCAGCATTCCCAAGCTTAATTCCTGCTCGTCCTCGAGTAGGTAAGTGATAAAAGCAGAATTTTTGATGTGGAGTGTTGTTTATCATGTCATATCATATTCTCTTCTTTATAGCATGGACATTTGGACTTTTGTGTGATTCAAAGCAATAGTCTAGTTTTGACATGATAATTTAGATACTCAAGCATATCAACAAGCAACCACGTCTTTCAAAATATCAATTCTAACACAAGTTATTCCTAGCCCATCATGCTCAAACATTGATCCATTCATGAAACACACTCGAATATTAGCTACACCCAATACTTAAGTACGATCATATTTCCTCCTAGTTGGTGCTTTTATAAGAGAGGATGGAGACTCAATTTGAAAAATAAAAATTGCATAAAGTAAAAGAAAGGCTCTTCGCAGAGGGAAGTAGGGAATTGTAGAGGTGTCAGAGCTCAAAGCGAAAAAATAGAGATAAAAACATTTTGGGAGGTGTGTTCATCCCACCAACGAAAATGACTTAGAGCATCCCAACACTTTCCATGCTAGATATCATAGGCGGTTCCCAAATAGAAAATAAAGTTTATTCCTTTTTCCACCATACTTTCACTTTCCATGGCAAGCCGTATCCACGAGTGCCTTCCATACCAACACTTTTCAAGGAATTTATTATTTGACAACATAAAGTAAATTCATTTTTGCATTTCGGGACTGGGCATCCCTAAAACTTTTGCCTTACTCTCGTGCAATGACAAGTGAATAAACACTCACCATGAGAATAACACATCCAGCATGGAAAATATTAGCTACCCATTAGCGTTCCGCGAGCGAAATAAACACACAAAAGAGAAGTTTATTTTGAAAATTAGAGATGGCACATGCAAATTTGCTCAGAACGGTAAAAGAATACCGCATATAGGTAGATATAGTGGACTCATGTGGCAAAACTGATTTAAAGGATTTTGGATGCACAAGTAGAGGTCATACTTGGTGCAAAATGAAGGCTAGCAAAAAGATTGAGAAGCGACCAACCAAGAAACGAATAATCTCATAAGCAAGCATTAAGCATAATTAATACTGAATAATGCACCACAAGTAGGATATAATTTTCATTGCATGATTATTGACTTTCGTGCATGCATAGGGAATCACAAACCTTAACACCAATATTCTTACTAGAGCACAATTACTCATCAACATAACTCACGTATCACATCATCATATCTCAAAACTATTACTAAGAATCAAGTTTATTTTGTCCAATGATCTTCATGACATATTTTTTTTCTTTCTTTATCCTTCTTGGATATCTATCACTTTGGGACTAATTTTCATGTGTTTCTTTTCATAAGCTCAAACAAATATAAGTGAAGATCATGAGCATAACACATTTCCTTTCTCTCAAAATAACTTAAATGAAGAAAGAGAGAATTTCTTCAAAATTTTAATAACTCTCAAATAAATCTAAGTGAAGCAAGAGAGCATTTCTTCAAAAATACTAAGCACACCGTGCTCAAAAAGATATAAGTGAAGCACTAGAGCAAGTCCATTGCTCATAAATATTTAAGTGAGGCTTAGAGAGCAATTCTAACAAGTCATGGCATAATCTGGGCTCTCTCAAATAGGTGTGTCCAGCAAGGATTGATGACTTAAAACGCAAAATTAAACAAGCAAAGACACATATCATACAAGACGCTCCAAGCAAAACACATATCATGTGACGAATAAAAATATAGCCTCGAGTAAAATACCGATGGTCGTTAGAAGAAAGAGGGGATGCCACTCGGGGGCATCCCCAAGCTTAGTTGGTTGCTCATTATTGGATAATAGCTTGGGATTCCGGGGCATCCCCAAGCTTATGCTCTTCTATCCTTCTTTCATCCATGGTAAGATAACCCAAAACTTGAAAAGTTCAATCACACAAAACTCAACAAAACCCTTGTGAGATCCGTTAGTAAAAGAAAGCAAACCACTACTATGAGTGATGTGTCAAACCAATTCTTATTTTGTTTTTGTGTTATGTCTACTGAATTCCAACTTTTCTATGGCAAAAACTCATCAAAGAAAATCATAGAGCCATCAAAATAAGCACACAACACAAAGAAAACAGAATCTGTCAAAACAGAACAGTCTGTAGTAATCTGTAACTTTCGAATACTTCTGTGACTCCAAAAATTCTACCAAATTAGGACGACCAGCATAATTTGTATATTAATCTTCTGAAAAACGAATCAGGACAAAAAGCTCTTTTCTATGATTAGTGATAATTATTTTCATGAGAACAAAGTTTTTGTCTTTTTCAGCAAGATCAAACAACTATCACCCTGGAAGATCCTAAAGGCTTTACTTGGCACAAACACTAATTAAAACACAAAAAACACAATCATAACAGTAGCATAATTGTGCTAACACTCAAGAACAGAAAGCAAAAAAGCAAAAATAAATTTTATTCATTGGGTTGCCTCCCAACAAGCGCTATCGTTTTACGCCCCTAGCTAGGCATAACACGTAGGATCTAAGTTTTGTCATCCTTTTTCTTCTTAATTTTCTTAGAGGTATTTTCATCATGGGGTTTTGTAAACACAACATAAAACATATTTTCCATGGAAAATTTAGCATTTCTTAGTTGGTTTTCATCATAACCCTTTTCATTACCCGCAACAATCCAAGAGTAATGTTGATTAAAATTATTAAAAACTTGTTGGATTATATCTAGATCGGGGACGTCCTTTTTAAGATTCTCATCAAAGATCTTATTATCCCCAAGCAAATGCCTTAGTGCATAATCACTATTGTAAAGAATTTCATCTATCATGGGTTTTTTCACGATTCATACCATAAAAATCAAAGATTTCCCTAGCTTCCCGTATTATGTAGTCAAATCCATTTATAAGAACGGGAGTGGCCAACTTTTTGGCCCTAGGATTCTTTATGTTGGGGAGCTCAAAAAACAATCTTTGCAAAGTAGGATGGGTACGAATAAATTTACTTTCAAGTTTCAGAACTAGTGTTGAAATAGCATCCGCATAAGATCAAGTGGTTTTAAGTATAGGAGCATCATCAAGACTTAGATTCCCAACACAATTGAAAAATTCTTGAATACGTTCTTTTCCCGTAATATTCTCTTGCCCCAAGATAAAAGTTTTAGCATCCAGATTGCCCGTACGCCCAAATTTTAGGAGTTAGGCCATCATCTGTTGGTGCCATACTGAAATCACTCATGATTGCAATCAAAGGATAGGTCTGACAAGAAAACGGCGAACAGAAAATGAGAGGCGGATAAAGCGGAAATTTCTTGTGAAGTGGTGGAGAGGAAAACGAGAGGCAAATGGTGAATAATATAAAGGGTTTTTATCACTTTTGCCACTAGTTGTGCCACTCTACTCACTTTTGCCACTAAAAGTTTTCATTACTCAAAAATGCCATTGTTCTGTTAGAAACTCACTAGTGATGTTGAGGCAGAAATTACTGCCGTCGACAGTGGTAACGTGAGAAAATGGCATTTCTGAGTGTGTTTCTAACGGAACAGTGGCATTTTTGAGTAATGAAAACTTTTAGTGGCAAAAGTGAGTAGTGTGGCACAACTAGTGGTAAAAGTGATAAAAACCCTAATATAAATTGCAAGGAGATGAGATTTGTGATTAGGAACCTAGTTATGTTGAAGATCCTCCCCGGCAATGGCGCCAGAAATTCCTTTTGATGTCGCTTGAATCTACGTCGGTATTTCCCCAAAGAGGAAGGGATGATGCAACACATCGGCGGTAGATATTTCCCTCAAATATGAAAACAAGGTTATCGAACTAGTAGGAGAACCAAGCAACACAACATAAACAGCCCCTGCACACAAATAACAACACCTCGCAACCCGACGTGTTAAAGGGGTTGTCAATTCCTTTCGGAGTACGACGCCTCAAGATAGGCAAAGGACGTGAGGTAAATTTGTAGTAAATTGATAGACTGAACGCCAAATTAAATAAATAAGAATAAATTGCAGCAAGGTATTTTTGTATTTTTGGTTTAATAGATTTGAAAATAAATGCAAGGGAAAAGTAGATCGCAAGGCAAATATATGAGAAAGAAGACTCGGGGCCGTAGGTTTCACTAGTGGCTTCTCTTGAGAAAGATAGCAAACGGTGGGTAAACAAATTACTGTTGGGAAATTAATAGAACTTCAAATAATCATGACGATATCCAGGCAATGATCATTACATAGGCATCATGTCCAAGATTAGTAGACCGACTCCTGCCTGCATCTACTACTATTACTCCACACATCGACCGCTATCCAACATGCATCTAGTGTATTAAGTTCATGGAAAAACGGAGTAATGCATTAAGAACGATGACATGATGTAGACGAGATCCGTTTATCTATTGCGGCAGATATAGATCTCATCTTTTTATCCTTGGTAGCAACGATACATACATGTTGCTTCCCTTTCTATCACTGGGATCAAGCACCGTAAGATCGAACCCACTACTGGGCACCTCTTCCCATTGCAAGATAAATAGATCAAGTTGGCCAAACAAAACCCAAATATCGAGGAAGAAATACGAGGCTATAAGAGATCACGCATATAAGAGATCAAAGAACTCAAATAACTTTCATGGATAAAAAAAGATATAACTGATCATAAACTCGAAGTTCATCAGATCCTAACAAACACACCGCAAAAAGGACTTACATCATATGGATCTCCAAGAGATCATTGTGTTGATAATCAAGAGAGAGAGAGGAACCATCTAGCTACTAACTACAGACCCGAAGGTCTACAAAGAACTACTCACACATAATTGGAGAGGCACCAATGGAAGGTGAACCCCTCCGTGATGGTGTCTAGATTGGATATGGTGGATTTGGACTCCGCGGCGGCTGGATGAATATTTCCTTGACTCCCCTAGGGTTTCTGGAATATTGGGGTATTTATAGAGCAAAGAGGCGGTCAGGGGGGGGTACCCGAGGTGGACACAACCCACCAGGGCGTGCCCTGGTGGGTTGTCCCCTCCTCGGGACTCCCCCCTGGTGCAACCAGGGCCCATCTTCCTTTTGGCCCATAAAAAATCATCATTAATTGGCGTGGCATTTGGACTCCGTCTGATATTGATTTCCTGCGATGTAAAAAACATGCAGAAACAGCAACTGGCACTTGGCACTATGTCAATAGGTTAGTACCAAAAAATGATATAAAATGATTATAAAACATCCAAGATTGATAATAAAACAGCATGGAATAATCAAAAATTATAGATACATTGGAGACGTATCACTGATGGGATTTTGGAATCAATTGATTGTGAATCATTTGATACTTGCAAACCATGCTTCATCAGCAAGATGACTAAAACTCCGTTCTCCGGAATAATGGAGCGAGCCAATGACTTATTGGAAATAATACACATACTGATGTATACAGTCCGATTAGTGTTGAGGCATGTGGCGGATATCGTTATTTTCTCACCTTCACTGATGATTTAAGTAGATATGGGTATATCTACTTGATGAAACACAAGTCTGAAGTATTTGAAAAGTTCAAAAAAATTCAGGGTGAAGTGGAGAATCATCGTAACAAGAAAATAAAGTTTCTACGATCTGATCACAGAGGCGAATATTTGGGTTATGAGTTTGGCCTTCATTTAAAACAATGTGGAATAGTTTCACAACTCACGCCACCTGGAACACCACAGCGTAATGGTGTGTCCGAACATCATAACC
Source organism: Triticum dicoccoides (assembly GCF_002162155.2). Taxonomy (NCBI): domain Eukaryota; kingdom Viridiplantae; phylum Streptophyta; class Magnoliopsida; order Poales; family Poaceae; genus Triticum; species Triticum dicoccoides. The sequence goes on along the minus strand of NC_041393.1, from coordinate 534,861,049 downwards.
GTACTTTATTAGATATGGTGCGATCTATGATGTCTCTTACCGATTTACCACTATCATTTTGGGGTTATGCATTAGAGACAACCACATTCACGTTAAATAGGGCACCATCTAAATCCATTGAGACGACACCGTATGAACTGTGGTTTGGTAAGAAACCTAAGTTGTCGTTTCTTAAAATTTGGGGTTGCGACACTTATGTCAAAAGGCTTCAGCCTGATATGTTCGAACCCAAAACAGAGAAGTGCGTCTTCATAGGATACCCTAAAGAAACTATTGGGTACACCTTCTACCACAGATCCAAAGGCAAGATCTTTGTTGCTAAGAATGGGTCCTTTCTAGGAAAGGAGTTTCTCTCGAAAGAAGTGAGTGGGAGGATAGTAGAACTTGATGAGGTAATTGTACCTTCTCTCGAATTAGAGAGTAGCACATCAAAGAAAATCCGTTCCTGTGATGCCTACCCCAACTAGAGAGGAAGCTAATGATGATGATCATAAAACTTCGGATCAAGTTATTACTGGACTTCGTAGGTCGAACAAAGCACGTTCCGCACCAGAGTGGTACGGTAATCCTGTCCTGAAAGTCATGTTATTAGACCATGGCAAACCTACGAATTATGAAGAAGTTATGATGAGCCCAGATTCCGACAGATGGCTTGAGGCCATGAAATCTGAGATATGATCCATGTATGAGAACAAAGTGTGGACTTTGGTGGACTTTCCTGATGATCGGCAAGCCATAGAGAATAAATGGATATTCAAGAGGAAGACTGACGCTGACAATAATGTTACTGTCCACAAAGCTCGACTTGTCGCAAAAGGTTTTCGACGAGTTCAAGGAGTTGACTACGATGAGACTTTCTCACCCGTAGCGATGCTTAAGTCCGTCTAAATCATATTAGCAATTGCCACATTTTATGATTATAAAATCCGGCAAATGGATGTCAAAACTGCATTCCTTAATGGATATCTCAATGAAGAGTTGTATATGATGCAACCAGAAGGTTTTGTCGGTCCTAAAGGTGCCGACAAAGTGTGCAAGCTCTAGCAATCCATCTATGGACTGGTGCAAGCATCTCAGAGTTGGGATATACACTTTGATGAGGTGATCAAAACATATGGTTTTATACAGACTTACAGTGAAGCCTGTATTTACAAGAAAGTGAGTGGGAGCTCTGTAGCATTTCTGATATTATATGTGGATGACATATTGTTGATTGGAAATGATACATAATTTTTGGATAGCATAAAAGGGTACTTGAATAAGAATTTTTCAATGAAAGACCTCGGTAAAGCTGATTACATATTGGGCATCAAGATCTATAGAGATAGATCAAGACGCTTGATAAGACTTTCAATGAGTACATACCTTGACAAGATTTTGAAGGAGTTCAAAATGGATCAGTCAAATAAGGAGTTCTTGCTTGTATTGTAAGGTGTGAAGCTGAGTAAAGACTCAAAACCCAACCATGGCAGAAGATAAAGAGAGAATGAAAGTCATTCCCTATGCCTCAGCCATAGGTTGTAAAAAGTATGCCATGCTATGTACCAAACCTGTTGTGTACCTTGCCATAAGTTTGGAAGGGGTACAATAGTGATCCAGGAATAGATCACTGGACAACGGTTAAAATTATCCTTATTTACCTAAAAGAGGACTAAGGAAATGTTTCTCGGTTATGGAGGTGATAAAGAGTTCGTCGTAGAGAGTTACGTCGATGCAAACTTTGACACTGATCTAGATGACTCTAAGTCTCAATCTAGATACGTATTGAATGTGGAAGCAATTAGCTAGAGTAGCTCCATGCAGAGCATTGTAGACATAAAAATTTGCAAAATACATACGGATCTGAATGTGGCAGACCCGTTGACTAAACTTCTCTCACAAGCAAAACATGATCACACCTTAGTACTCTTTGGGTGTTAAACACATAGCATTGTGAACTAGATTATTAACTCTAGTAAACCCTTTGGGCATTGGTCACATGGCGATGTGAACTATGGGTGTTAATCACATAAAGATGTGAACTATTGATGTTAAATCACATGGCGATGTGAACTAGATTATTGACTCTAGTGCAAGTGAGAGACTGAAGGAAATATGCCCTAGAGGCAATAATAAAGTTGTTATTTTATATTTCCTTATACCATGATAAATGATTATTATTCATGCTAGAATTGTATTAACCGGAAACTTGATACACGTGTGGATACATAGACAAAACACAGTGTCCCTAGTGAGCTCTACTAGACTAGCTCGTTAATCAAAGATGGTTAAGTTTCCTAACCATAGATATGTGTTGTCATTTGATGAACGCGATCACATCATTAAGGAGAATGATGTGATGGACAAGACCCATCCGTCAACATAGCATTATGATCGTTCAGTTTTATTGCTATTGCTTTCTTCATGTCAAATACATATTCCTCCGACTATGAGATTATGCAACTCCCGGATACCGGAGGAATGCCTTATGTGCTATCAAACGTCATAACGTAACTGGGTGATTATAAAGATGCTCTATAGGTATCTACGAAGGTGTTTGTTGGGTTGGCATAGATCAAGATTAGGATTTGTCACTCTGAGTATCGGAGAGGTATCTCTGGGGCCTCTCGGTAATGCACATCATAAGAAGCCTTGCAAGCAAAGTGAGTAATGAGTTAGTTGTAGGATGATGCATTACTGAACGAGTAAAGAGACTTGCCGGTAACGAGATTGAACTAGGTATCAAGATACCGACGATCGAATCTCGAGCAAGTAACATATCGATGGACAAAGGGAATAATGTATGATGTCATAATGGTTCGACCGATAAAGATCTTCGTAGGATACGTGGGAGCCAATATGAGCATCCAGGTTTCGCTATTGGTTATTGACCGGAGAGGTGTCTCGGTCATGTCTACATAGTTCTCGAACCCGTAGGGTCCGCACGCTTAACGTTCGATGACGATATTGTATTATATGAGTTATGTGATTTGGTGACCGAATGCTGTTCGGACTCCCAGATGAGATCACGGATACGACGAGGAGTATCGAAATGATTGAGAGGTAAATATTGATATATAGGATGATGATATTCGGACACCGGAAGTGTTTCGGAAAGCACCAGGTACTTATCAGGTCACCGGAAGGGGTTCCGGGCACCCCCGACAAAAGATATGGGCCTTATGGGCCAAGAGGGGAAATACACCAGCCACAAAGGGGCTGGTGCGCCCCCCATATGGGCTGGCCAATTTGGAGAAGGAAAGGGGAAGGAGGAAAGGAAAAAGGGAATAGGATTCTTCCTTCCCCTCTTCCATTCCTACCCTGAATAGGAATAGGAGAGGGGGGTGGCCGAATTGGGAGAGGACCCCAAGTAGGATTCCTCCTACTTGGGGCGCCCCCTTGGTTGCCTCTCCTCCCCTCCAACCTATATATATGTGGGGAAGGGGGCGCCTACAACACACAACATCAACTGTTAGCCGTGTGCGGCGCCCTCCTCAACAGTTTACACCCCGGTCATATTGTCGCGGTGCTTAGGCAAAGCCATGCGGGAATCACTTTACCATCACCGTCACCACGTCGTCGTGCTGAACACATCTACTTCCTCGACATCTTGTTGTATCAAGAGAGCGAAGAACGTCATCGAGCTGAAGTGTGTAGAACTCAGAGGTGTCGTACGTTCGGTACTTGATCGACCGGAGAAAGAAGAAGTTCGACTACATCAACCGCGTTGTCAAATACTTCCGCTTTCGGTCTACGAGGGTACGTAGACACACTCTCCCCATCTCGTTGCTATGCATCTTCTAGACAAATCTTGCGTGAACGTACATTTTTTAAAAAAATTGCATGCTATGTTCCCAACAAGTACAACCACCCAGCCATGTACTAATTTATTTGGGATCTTGATATTAATCAGTAGCAGTGAACAAGAGGCATCCGATTTTGCCTCTGAAATAGCAACCCAAGAACACACAACCCAGCCCACGCGGGTGGAAATGATGGATGGGACGGTCAGGAATAACCGAGACATGGATCCAACGGCCAAAAGAACACCATGCGTGAGAGGACTTGAATTAGTTTTTTTCTTAGGGGTGGACTTGAATTAGGTGCAGTTTCTACTATCCAAATTCTACATGGGCCGCAACGGACCAAACTCACCAGAGATCAGCCTGCCTACACCTCCTGCTGTTTGACCCTTTTCCAAACCCAAAGACAACTAGTACTAGCAGAGAGGGAGCTGTCCCGAATCCGTCGGTTACCACGACTGCCGCCGGCGATGGCTCCCTCCGCCGACGCCGCCGCGCCCGCCCCGACCCCTCCGCTGGCGCCCCTCATCGCCGCGCAGCTCAAGTTCCTCCTCACCAACTCCAGTCTTCCCATCAAGGTACCTAGGGTGCTCACGACTGCTCCACCATTCCGGTCCCTCCTCTCACCCGCCTCCCCGCGCTCGCTTGCAGGTGGTGCAGATCTGGTCCGGATGCAGCAAGGGCCGCTACGCTGATCGCTTCACCCTCGGCATCCCCTTCTGCCTCGACTACGTCTACTGTAACGCACCCCTACCCACCCGCTCGCTGTAATGGCCTAGGGTTCGGTGCTCAGGTTTTCGCGGCTCTGATATTGGTTTCGCAGGGGATTTCTTGTATAATGCGATGCACCCCAAGGTGGCGCCGGACGTCATATTCGGGCAGCGCGATGAGGGATTCCAGCCACTGGTCGATTATGATGAGTCCGGGAATGGGGGAAAGAGCTGCTTGGCACACTGGGATTACCGTGACCCCCGTGGCCTCCTCTGCCTCGTGGAGGAGCTCCGGTGATTTCTCTTTGCTTCTGTGGTTCTCTATGCTGTTATGTGATCATTAGTGTTATGTGTAATTGCTCTGCCTGCGTGTTAATTGGACTGGAGGCGGTATGAGTTGGGAGTTGCGTACATGGGAATAGGTTCCGATATGCAGGGGTGGATTCATCCATTTGACATTGGTGTGGTCTAGTTTGGAAAACTAAAATTTTGCACAACCTATGTCATACTTAACGAATTAATGTGCGCGTTCTTTTGTGTCGCTTCCTCTTCTCTCAAATGCATGTAAAGGTAATGGAATAATCATGGAAAACATAATGGCTGGCCCTTCTGTTTTTTCATATAGCAAAATGAGTCTAATATAATCTGACGGTACATGTGTCGTATGAACAGAAAATGTGCTCCATCCAGTCTATTCATTTTTAGAAGACGTTAACTTTATCGTTTGGTTCCTAATTATACAGATATATTTCGTCATTTACCTTTTGCACTTATTTATTTCATTCTCTCTGAAGCATTTATGCATAACATACAGGTGACCATCTTATTTCATTTTACTTGAAATAACTTAATGGAAGAAAAACTCAAATTAATAAAGTGTAAACACAAGGCCAGCAACTTGGTGATGATTAGGCTTGCACTTGGTTTGGCTAGGCATTTGTTGGGGCTGGGATATTGGTTAGAAATTCATCGAGTGAAGCTAGTGGTGGGTCCTCAACAAAAATCTGTACTGATATGTCACGAGGAATTAGGAGTGCCAGTGTAGTTGTTGGCTTGAAATAATGCTATCTTGAGATGAGCAGATTGTTGGTGCGCAGAGCATGCTTGAGATTGTACTGGTGCTTTTCGTGATGAACTCATTTCTAAGCTATTTGTGTTGGCTTAATTTTCTGCAGGTTATTATACATTGAGTACCAAAAGAAGCTGGTAGAGAAAGTGGATGATGCAAGACTGAAGTTTGAAATAAGCACAGTTCTTGCTAAGGAGGTAAATGTACCAAGTTTTCCCCTTTGGCCTTTCTGTGGCATTGATTGCTTATCTTATGAAGTAACTAGAAGGTATTCTTAATACGATTTGGTTTAAATATAGCGAGAAACATACATGCTCATGTGAATGAGTTGAAGATCGAGCCATTTGACTGGCTTATTACCAGTTTAGTTCTTCAGCTTGATTGTTGAAATCCATTTATCTGATAGATGACTTTTCCAATATTTGTGTTCAAACAACCAGGGGATTGAAGTCTCCTTGGTATCATCAACTGGTAGGGTAAGTTTACAGTCTCCACGGCCATTTTCTTCTCTGAAACTTGATTCCTTTTCTTATATTGTATTTTCATATTTCTTTGTAGTCAGATGAGGTGAAATTTGCTGTCCCGCTTCTGGATTTAGACCTCAAAATGATGGTGCCTGGATGTCCTTGGAAACTTCCCCAAAAGATCCATCTGCAGGTTAACCTCTAAAACCACTCCTTACATGTACACAAATGTGGACATGTAAAAATAGCTGCAACAATGCTAATGATGTTTCTAGAAAATGAGTAATGATGATGATAATTGAGAAATATTTATACCAGCAAAATTTCAGCTGCTTATGCCGATACTTGAAATTGTAACACTATAACCATGATAGTATGGGGTCGTAAGGCCTCATTGAGGTACCCCAGGAGTTCAGGACCTATGTGGGTGCGACGGCAGCCGCACCACTATGGCAGGGATGGAGACTGGCACTTGGTTAACTACTCCGTACTTTTGAAATAGACGCGCCTTGCTTCTTTCCCAGTCCCTTGCTAGCAAATCTGAAGGATACAAACAAACCACCTAATGATAGTAACTGCTCATAAGCTAGCTACTGACAATCCAGATCCCTAATTTAAAGTTTTGTCGTACTTCCTATTGCCCATTCGCCCGGCACATACATTACACTAGTTCATTTATTATTCTGGATTACTTGCCACATCTTTGTAACGAGGAGAGGGTGCATCTTCTCCAACCAAGATAACTGCATATGCATAGTAAACCATGTGAAGGTTGCAGTCATTGTTACCTAACACGGCAGTATGTACTGCTTAAGAATGTTCCAGCTATTGGATCTTACTACGATCAGAGCATTGTCATTATACAACATGCAAATGGCTCTGGGTATTTCCCTGTAAAAGAAAAGCATCAGGAGTTTCAGCAGTCAACAATCCCATTACTGCATAGATATATTCTCTTTCGCTCAAGTGGTGACTTGGAAGTATCTGATGAAATTGTCATGTGTCAAGGACTCAGTATGCAAACAATCTGACAGAACTCCCCAAAATACTTCCTAGATAGCAGACAAATCATGCTACACATAAATAACAAATATGTTTTACTGTTAGACATGGTCACCACTGCTAACTTTGTATGTTTTATAATTTGGATAATTTAATGGAATTTAGGGTTTTTGTCATGCATTTGATAATGGACAGCTCGGCTATTTTGCAGGCCATATTTCCGGTTAGCAGTAGTTACCTCTCTGTTCCTTCTGCACCAGGACTGAAACTAACCTCAACTCCTGATTTGAAGTCATTTTTCTCTGTGGATGGTGTTAAGCTCCCTGCATGGGTAGATGGGATGTAAGTCAACTTGCCAGACTTCCAAATGAGTATGGTTAAATGAAGATTATCTCTTGTTGCATGTTATATGCCAAAACAGACCAGACCTGTGTGATATAATCTTCTGCAGAACATTTTCACCAAAAGAAACAGCATCACTTTGTCACTGATGATCTCCTCTTTGTCTAATTATGTAAAGGTGCATGGCTGAGTATGTTCCCACTTTAGAAGAAGACCTTAAATTGCAGGTAATTATTGTTGCATTTTACCAGTATTTGTCCTGATCTGACTGTATTCTCACCATTGGTGTTGTTATTTTGCTATATCTTCTGTTGTGATGTCAACTCCATTCATATTAAACGTGATATGTTAGTTAGGGATTGCGCAAGGGTTACTACTTCTGTCACATTAAAGCTGTGAGCATTTCTGTGCTCAAGATTTCATTATGGATGTGTCATTCCGAAAATGGGGCCAAGAACAGAAAAATGTAACTAGGAAAGGACATAGTAGGTTTTACGATATTGTTGACATCGTAGCTGTAAGCAGGAGACCTTTTGCCGTGTTGTAGCTTTTGCATTTTGACCTTTATTAGTAGACCTGTTTGGACGTATAAGCACGTAAGTTGTTAAATCCACTGGAAACTGAAATTTCACTATGGCTGAAGCATCTAATTGGTTAAACAAGGTATCAATTTTAGAATACCATTAATGGCACTGTTGGATTTTACAAGCTTATGTTTCTGAATTATATTGAAGGTCGTGGATGCATCAGCTTCAATCGGTTGCAGGAGACGATTCATTGAGGCCCTAGCTCCTGCTTTCGGGAGACCATTGGAGGCTGATCCGGTACTTGCTTCTCACTGTTTTCTTATGTTATTGTGGTTTTTGCCATGTCGTTTAACAACTCTGTCTATGTATCAGATTTTTTGCAGGAAAGCCACAGTTCTTTCCATTTCGGGGATTTTCACATTTCTGGTATGTCATTAAATGCGTGAATCTAGTTTTTTTTTTCATTTTCTCCACTGCGTGGAGCTAATCAATAAATAAAAGAACACATATAGTTCATTACCTTCCTACCAAGAGACTGAGCGAATGTTAGGACTGTTGGCCACTCAAGCTGTGCGGGTTGCTGGCCCAGGATTGACCCTCCATGGTTGCATTTCACCACCCTTATTTAAAAAGTGCCAAGGGGATTCTCCTGTAATATATAAGGGCAGCGTTAGCATGTTGGACAAAGTGACCTGAACTCTGCCGTGTTTCCACCTGTCCGCGCCTGTTCCTGCTGCCCACCCTTTTCCACCGCGATTTCCCGCCGCCGCCGGTGCCTTTTTTCCGCCGCTCACGGCTATAAAAGCCGTCTAGCGACTCCTCTATCTCCACTCCTCTCTCCGCTTCTCCCCCTCCCTTCCCCAGATCTGCCTGTGCCCTTTCTTCTGCCAATGCCATGCTGCGTCGCCACACCATCGGGAGCAGGGCCGCCGCGTGGCCTCCAAAAAGGATGATGCCGCCTATGAGGCGCAAGTTGCCGCCATCAGCGAGATGGTTGACATCGAGATGCTTAAGTCGGACGATGAGGATCCCGTCATCCCGCGCATGCTCGTTGGACTCTTCCGCAAGAGGGCCGCCCGCCGCGTCAACATTGTGCCATGGACGCGCCAGCGTCGCACCCTCGCTTGTAGGGAGGCTTGGAACGCCCGCATTACTGCCTACCTTGCCCGCCCAGCCCCAGTCTTCAATGAGAACACGGCCTGGGCGAAGTTTGACAAAGCCATGGCAGAATCGGCAGAGATGGACGCCAAGAGGGAGTGCGCCATCTGGGAATGAGCTGCTGCTCCTGATGTCGAGGAGAGCGCCTGGTTGGCATAGGAGTCGGACGCCCGCGACTCAAAGGCCACAGCCAGCATCTGCAAGTCCTGCGCTGGCTTGTCCCGCGGCATCTACTTTAGTTTACTAATTTAGTTGTGTTGGAAATGTCGTCCCCTTCTCTAAAATGTCGCTAAAGTGACTAATCTTACCCCTGGATATGTACAATTTCACTAAAGCAACTAATTTTGTCCCCATATATAAATGAACTATCACTTTGCAATGTCGTTCCAAGTGTTTGATGTTTATCTGACTGAAGTTTGGTTAAAAATCTATGCTAAATAGAAGCAGTTTTTTTTTAGTTGTTGCAAACAAAAAAAGGAAATGAAAGGGAAAAATTATGGAGGCTGCATTTTGGAGAATCTGAGTCTGCACGTAGGCTTGGCAGCCTCCCAAAAATTATGGAGTGGGCTCCAAAACCATTTTGGAGGCTGTCGAAGTGGCGAATCTGCTAGATTGCTCTAAGTCTCAGGGGCTTCCCCTCGTGTCGTAAATACTTTCCTTGCCCTTTTGCCAAATAAGCCTTCTTCTTTTTTGTTCTGGATATGTATTTTGTATTTGCATACAGCTGTCTGCAATTCTGTGTGGGGGCTGCTAGTAGCGGGGAGACCTGCCCTTGTGCGCTCTGGTACCTGTGTCATCTGAGCTCTGTGACCCATCCCCCTTTCTGGTGGCCAGCAGGCGGTGCCACCATCACTTGAGGCAACATGGAAAATGTAAAAGAAAACAAAATCCAACTTAACTGAAAGCATACAGATGACCAACTTTTAACCCAAACAGTCAAATCCGAACTTCTGAATCTAATTACCAACTCTTAACTCATCGAATCACAAGATTCAACTCACAAACCAAACTTCCTACTCAATCAAAATGAACATTGAACTCATAAATTGCTAGCGGTACATTTTAAAAATTGCGTAGCACGTTGAACCACAACCACATCCATTTCTTGTACCAGAAACGATGAAACACACTAGAGCATGGAATGCTTTTTATCCATTTCTCCTACTTTGCGTATGCTATCATTTCTAGCATTTACCGTTCAAGTTCACTATCCGAATGAGGGAGTTTATTATACTGCTTGTTGCTGTAGTGTTTGTCATTTGATGGTAGTGACATGACTGACATGTGGCACTCATGTCACCAGAACCACTAGGGAAACCACCCAAGTGTGAAAAGCACGGTTTAGTAGCTTGATGTTGCAGTTCAAACGGTTTTATAGTTGAAGATCGAAAAGTGAACTTTTGCCAGAGTTCACAGTCGAATAGTAGACTTTTTTCCTAGTAAGAATGCTCTCTATGAATTATTATTGTCTTGGCATTTGGCACCATATCTTTTGATTCTTTAGTCTCATATATACTTGTGTCTGTGGATTATCCACTAACCAGTATTGACTTTTGGCGCAATGTGATGTTGCAGGTTCACTTTGTCATCCCCCTTCAATTCCCCCAACAACAGCCTATCCTGACTTTGCAGAGTTGTCAGGTATATTTATTTGGGTACTGGTTATTTGCGGTATACATGTTTTCTGGTTGTTTCTGATGTAGATGCTTGATCAAAGGTCTTGCAGTGCAGTCGTTGTTTCTCTAATATAGATTCGGATGATTGGTGGTAGTGACCTCTGGTGGCACTAACCTTCTCATTTCTGATTCCTCTGCAGCACTGTAATTCCCAAGGTATACCTATCACGTCATCTCCAAACAACAGCTATCCATGGAGTCCTAGATGGGAAGTAACGGAAATGGTGGATCGCATCTAGTAAGTCTTGCATTCTACCTGTCTTGCATCTGCAATGATTTGTAGAATCTTATTTGATATTTCCTTGACAAATTTACAGCGACTATCTGGCTGACGAGTGCCAGAATTTCAAGAAGTTATGCAGTGATGGTTTCCCCCAAGCAAAGTAGCTAAGGAGGTAATGTTCTGGAGAACGAACTTGCCTCTATGGTTTCCCTCAAACAGAGTAGCTAAGGATGTAACGTTGTGAAGAACAGACTCTTCCTCTAGGTGATTTTTAGTCGTGCTTCTTTCGCTGCGGAAGTGCAACTACTGATTGATTGTTGTCATCTCTGTCTAGGGAGCATCTCTACCCTTTTGGCTGCCCGTAAGCTGTAGTCCTCGACTATTTGTGTGACGAGCAAGGAGCAAGGAAGCAGCCTGACCAGGCAGTAGAATCAGTCCATAGGGCAAGAGAGTGCTTCTATTTGGCAAGTAAATTGTGTACAATAGAGCGTTGTTGGTTTGTTGATGCCACCCCTGCTGGTCATGGTGGTTTTGGGGGAGAAATGGCGATTCAGTTCTTCCTGTCTTGGGAGTTGTGTACATATGGATATTGGTCGTTGAATTCTCTCCAGTGTAAAGTCTGCTGCATGTGACAGTCGGGGTATGAACTGTTTCGTTCTTGAACATCTATGGTAACTCGGGCGCCAAGTCGAAGAAATCAGCTGTTTTTTTCTCGTCAGGTACTTGTCTGCATAAATATTCTCGCACCGGTGCCCTTGCCCGTCGGAGGAGAGGAAGTAGTAGTATGAATTCGTCAGTTTACTTCCACTGGCAACGTTGTTTCGATATTAGATTAGATTATTTCAGGAGTAAAATGCATCATTGCTCCTTAAACTTGCTGACTAGGTCCAAAACAGTCCTCGAACTTAGAAAGTGTGCCAATACAGTCCCAGTACTTGCTAATACGGTGTCAATATGGTCCTCAAACTTGTTGCGCAGGTCCTGGCATACGGTCGTGTATATAGCAGCGTATCAGGCGTGCTGCATGAGTGCAGGGTCCACTTGTCACCACGGGAAATAAATAGGTAAAAATAAAAATGAGCTCTGCAAAATTCGAACAAGAGAGCTCCGGCTGGCTGTAACGCACGTGCCTTCTAACCATCACAAATGATGCAGGTCCGTACAAAATTAGAGGCCAACATTTACATATAACCTTTCTCAATGCAGGCTGGTGCCAAATTAGAGGCCCATATGTATAGAAGGTATGGAGCATATCCATGCAAACGACAGTACAGTAAGACCATCTACATGCGGAACTCTCAAACCCACCGCATACGTTCGGGCGGGCCGCGCGGTCACTGTCTGTTCACGATTTTTTATCCAGACGGGCCTCTCAAACGGCCCTTAAACGCCCGGGCTGACCGGCACTCTCCATATCCAGCCCAAATAGGGGGCGGATATGGGGTTGCCCGGGCACGCCCGCTACGTCGGACCCGGCCCATGCTGGCCCATCCGACCCACATAAATTTCTTCCCATCTGCTTGGTGGACCAAACCCTAGCCACTTCACTCCCCTCCCCTTCAATCCCCTCCGTCATCCAAGCTCATCTTCGGCTCCTTTCGGCCGTCACTGGCATGGCGGGCAGCGGATCCGAATCTTTCAGCTCCAGATCCGTCAACCCCAAGCTCATCTCACATGTCCCCGAGGAGGAGATAGACATCCGGCTTGCACTCCGCCGCGCCTGGGAGGAGGCCCGTACACGGCTGCGCTCGGACTACATCCGTCGGGAATCCATTGCGTCCGCCCAAATGATGCATGGATCCGGCGCTAGGTCAACCGTAGCTGCTTGTCTGGAGGCCGTGCGGTCCGTCTGTCGTCCAAACGCTGCATTCTCCGGCGCCCCGTATGGGGCATCAGTCCGGGCGACGTAACCGCATCATGGTGGACGTCGGTGGCTCGTCCCCCTACGGATCCGTCATTGATCTGACGTCCATCGGGATCGTTCGGGTTCCGAGCTCCGATAAGGAAGAGTAGGGCATGGGAGATGGTGACGCCTCGAGTCCCGTGAGTCGGCTCGTGTCCCATGCCCTATCCTACCTTGCCTGCGACCGGACCAACACTCTGAGGAGCGCAGCCGGCCGCCGGACATGGCTAGCACGGAGCCGGACGAGCGGGCAGCGCAACCGGACGAGCTCCTCCTAGATTAGGTTTCACGTTGCATGTAGTAATATGGATTTGAGGTTTGTAATGTGAGGTATCCGGATGTGGAATGCATTTTTTGAGGTGTGACCAGTCACTGTCTGCAGACGTACCCGGGCGCGTCCGCGGGCATTTGTGAGGTTGGATTTGTCAAGTCCAGTTGTAGATGCTCTAATGTAGTTGTAGTGTCTGCACATTATTCAAAACCCAAACATGCTGATTGATCTGGACATATGTGTGATGCATACGTGCTACTAATCTACGTCATGCATGCGTAGTGAGGATGTTCTACAAACCAGAGATACGGCGGACGACGTCGCCGTTGGCGGCTGCATGCGTTCTTTCACCGTCTCGCCGGTGGCAGAGAATACTAGGACGACGCCGATCCATGGTCGCCAGTCGGTGACGGGCAGAAATTAAAAATCTTACTTCCTTCGTCCTAAATTTTTTGTCTTAGATTTATCTAAATACAAATGTATCTAATATTAATATATGTCTTGATACATACATATTTAAAGAAATTTAAGAGAAGAATTTCGGGATGGAGGGAATAGATTATAAAGACTAATATGTGTCTTGATACATACATATTTAAAGAAATCTAGGACAAGAATTTCGGGACGGCGGCGGCTCCCTGAAGATGGAATAAAGGTCTCCCCGCATATCCTCCGTTCCAGCGGTGCGTCTAGCATCGTTGGTGGGCGTGTGGAGGTGTGTCTCCGGCAGATCTATCTTTGGTGGATTTGCTTGGATCTCGTCGTTGTTCGTCTACGTTCGTGTGTCTTCGGTTTGGATCCTTCCGATCTACGTTATTTTTCATCGGCGGCGGTTGCTGTTCTGGGGTGCTGGTCCTATGGGGCCTTAGCACGATGACTTCCTGACTGTCTACTACAACAAGTTGTGCCCGGCTCCGACGATGGAGGGGCGATGACGGCGGCGCGCCTTCGGCTTGCTTCGGTGCTTGTAATCGTCGCTAGGTGGTCTACGAATCTGGATGTAATTTTTATTTCTGGAATTCGTTGTACTGCCATGATTGAAGATGAATAGATTGAAAGTTTTTCCCAAAAAAATAAAAAATAAAGACTGCACCCCTATTTGAACAGGACCTAGGGCAGTATGTGTTAGTTCGACCGTGCGCAGCCGCTTTTGGCCCCACAACCGCTAGGTCGCAGGTTTGATTCTCCCTCCCACGTTTAACATTTTATTTTTGAATTTTTTTTACAGGTGGGCCCACGTAAAACCCTGACGTGGCACGTCTATTACGCTGTTGTATACGCGAATCGTATGCGTGACCGTATGCCAGGACCGGTGCAACGAGTTTGAGGACCATATTGACACTGTATTGGCAAGTATTGGGACCGTACTGATGCACTTTCTGAGTTTGAGGACCGTTTTGGACCTAGCCAGCAAGTTCGGGGAGCAATGATGCATTTTACTCTTATTTCAGTCAACTTTTTAAGGAGGTAACCATCACTGGTTACCGTTGATTGCAGCCCGTAATTTGGAGACGAGTTGGTCTAGTGGTTTGTGTCGCAGGTGTTTTTATATTTGGCGGTTTACTCGATTAAAATGAAAATTTATGAACATTGCGTGAATAGGTCCAAAAAGAAAATGTTACCATACCCTCTGACCCTCTATTCACAAATATAAGATGCTAATATTTCCATATAGACTACATGCGGACTGCAATGAGTGAAAGTTAGAACATCTTATTTTTTATGAATTGTATACGAACAACGCGACAAACACTAAACGAATTTCAGACGACGCAACATATCAAGCTGTTCATGCCAGTGGGGATGTTACTGTATACTAGGAACTAGTGGCGATGTTATTGTATACTAGGAAGCAGTGGCGAGTCCAAGACTACTATCTCTAAGAAGAAGTTCAACAAGGTTGAGCTAGAGTGCTACGCCTGTGGGAAGCCCGGACACTTTTCCAAAGAATGCCCTGAACGTGCAGACCTCAGAGGGAAAACGAGCTTCAAGACTGTCAACATGGTGACCGCTAGCAATACTGATGGGTATGGAAATTTACCTATTATGCTTTCAGTATTTCAACCATCTTCGTGGTGGATTGATTCGGATGCAAAGGTTCATGTGTGTGTTGACGCCTCCCTGTTTACTTCTTATCAGGTCGCAAGGTATTCTTCCGTCCTAATGGGGAATGGGTCGCATGCTTCTGTTCGTGGCATTGGCACGGTGGATCTAAAGTTTACTTCGGGAAAGATCGTGCAACTAAGGAACGTGCAGCATGTCCCTACTATGAACAAGAATCTAGTTAGCGTCTCCCTTCTATGTCTGAGATGGGTTTAAGGTAGTTTTAGAGTCGAATAAAGTAATCGTGTCAAGATTTGGACAATTTATAGGAAAAGGCTATGAGTGTGGAGGCTTGTTGTCGAAGTAATGGGCCATGGGTAGCCTCACCCAGGTCCCAGGATTTATCAAGACTTTGGGTCAGCTCCGCCTAGCTGGGCCCCAAGCTGAAGCTCCGCCCTCCGGGGGCCGGCTAGCTCGGCGGCCGGCCACCAGAGGGCGGCCAACCACTAGCCTACGGCGCTACGAGCGACCGGCTCCAGCCCGCCGGCCTCCAGAGAGGGCGGCATCAGGCAGGCGGCCACCTCGCGGCCTCAGAGCATCCGGGCCCCCATCGAGAGTACAAGATAGAGCGTGGCTACAGTGAAGCCTCTCGCCCCCGAATCCCGGGATGGGCATGGCTACAGTGCCCCGTACAA